>NW_012267228.1:1722340-1766668 GCF_000151885.1 Dipodomys ordii
TCTTTTTGCTTATGTGGTGCTGAGGAATTGAACCCAGGGCCTCAGGCATGCAAGGCAAGCGCTCTACCACTGAGCCACCTTCCCAGCCCCCTTTGATCCATTTCTTTAGCTGGGCTTTTTGTTGGTTATTTTGGAGATGGAGTCTAGTGAGAACTTTTCTGCCTGGGCTGGCCTCAAACCAAAATCCTCTGGATCCCTGCCTCCTTTGTAGCTAGGATTACAGGTGTGAGCTACCAATGCCCAGCTCAAGATTTGTTTTTCATAAATTATTATGAAGTAATAATTTTAAAACTAGAGGCTGGGAAGGTGGCTCAGTGGTAGAGTGCTTGCCTCACATGCATGAGGCCCTGGGTTCGATTCCTCAGCACCATATAAGCAGAAAAAGCCGGAAGTGGCGCTGTGGCTCAAGTGGTAGAATGCTAGCCTTCAGCTGAAGAGCTGAGAGACAGCACCCAGGCCCAGAGTTCAGGCCCCACAACCAACAAAAAAAATAATAATTTTGAAACTATATAACTTTTCTAGTAATGAAATGTGAACAGGGAAATGCTTTTATAAACTACCAATAGTACAGAGTGAGTAAATGTCACCGCTGCTAGAAGACAGATCAGACTTTCTGTTCATAAACTATTACTTTATGTAATTGTTAAGTGAACAGTCAGAAAGTTTGCATTTTATTGTAGTTTCATAATATTATAGTTAGATACCGATACATTTATGCTAGACAGAACTCACTAAACAAAAAGATCCTAACTTATTAAGTCATGTGTTACCAATTGCCATTTTAAGGTGTTATTAGAAAATTAAATTATACCTTCTCCCCAAGGCAAACATCCACTCAAAATGCCCAATCTCATTTCCATTTAACAAAGTATGTTCTAGAACATTCAGCGTCAAAGGTCCAGTGAGCACATTAAGAAAATATACCCTGAGCAGGGCTGGTTGGTAGGCAGGCTCCAGTGACAGAGCACTTGCTTAGGAAGTGCATGTTCCAATCCCAGTACCAACTCTAGTTGAACTAATTAGAATCCCTGTGTCTAGAATGGTGGCTGGTTATGCTTAACATAGCTCTTAAAAACTGAAGCACAAAGTAATAAAAGGTTTTACAGTGTGATAGTGAACAATTAATAAAAAAATATATACCTTACAAAAAGCTTACTTAAAAAAATAGTATTTCTTTGGCATCATGTTTTCTTTTTTTTTAATTTTGGTGGTGGTGGTGGTTGTGGTGCTTGAACTCGGCCTGGGCACTGTCCCTGAGCTGCTTTGTGCTCAAGGCTAGCGCTTTACCACTGGAGCCACAGCGCCACTTGGTAGCATCATGTATTCTTGATTCCACACCGGATCTTTAAATTGTAGATGTGACCCCAGCTTCCGTGTGATAATGTGAATGTCTACTTATGGCTCCACTTGAGCTCAACTCATGCCCTTGACCTTGACTTCCTTGGTGAGATGCTTGTCTCATCTTCCAGTTAAAGAATGGGATCTTTTTTTTTTTTTATGCCATTTTATGACAGGTATCAGTACTAAAGCATTTACCTTAGAACAAGCTCCCCAAACAAAACAAAATTCTAAATTAATTGTCCTAATTTCTAATTACCATTGTAAGGCTTAACTTGGAAACTAAGTTGACTGAATAAAGGAAAAATGAATCAGTTGTTTGGGAAATTGCCCTTTCGTAGATTGGTATTTGAACAGAACCAGATGCAGTATGATGCAGGCTAGTTGGTTCCCTTTGGTGAGCAAGTGTCAGTTTGGGAGGAGGGAGGGATTTAGATCGGAAAACAGGAACACGCCCCCGCCTCCCCTCCCCAGACAAACGCTGGCTTTGTAATAACCCCTCACACTTTCATCTAGTGCAGAGCCCTGTGCTGGGGAGGGGTACAAAGATGAGCACCTCCTGGAAGAGAGAATGGCACACAAATGACAAAGTAAAAGGGGTGAGGTGTCAGGGAGCACCCACCGCGCATGGCAGCTGTAAAAGCACAGAGGCGTCTCTGAAGCCCTGGCCAACACCCTTTGGACACTAAGAATCTGATATAAATGATCATTGGATGGCAGGACCCCCCTCCATCAAGAGTGGGGACGTGGGGGGTGCGGGGGGCAGAGCAGTGCAGGTCTCAACCCGGCTGCTTAGGTTTCAGGCCTGGCCCTTCCCCCCTGCCGCAGGTGAGGATGCGTGACCTGCCTCTGTTCCCTCATCTCCAGGTGGAATAGCGTAGCCTGGCTAACATCGCCATTCTAAGTTCCTACAGAGCAGTGCTGAAATAATGCCTCCTTCAAGATATGTTAAGGTGGCTCCAGGGCACCGTGTGGTGGCCTCAAGTTGTTACTGCATCTTACTAAAGGGCTAACTGCGGAAGTGGCGCTGTGGCTCAAGTGGTAGAGTGCTAGCCTTGAGCTGAAGAGCTGAGGGACAGCTCCCAGGCCAGGGTTCAAGATCCACGACCAACAGAAAAAAAAAGCGGGGGGATAACTGCTGGGCTGGGAAGGTGGCTCAGTGGTAGAGCGCTTGCCTCACACGCCTGAGGCCCTGGGTTCGATTCCTCAGCACCACATAAGCAGGAAAAAAAGCCGGAAGTGGCGCTGTGGCTCAAGTGATAGAGTGCTAGCCTTGAGCTGAAGAGCTGAGGGACAGCGCCCAGGCCCAGAGTTCAGGCCCCATGACCGGACCCCCCCCCAAAAAGGGGGATCACTGCTTTGTGAGGTTTTAGTGTTTTGTTGGTTTTGGAGGTTTGTTTTTTGTTGTCGTTTCTTGAGGCAGTCTTGCCACGTAGCCCAGGCTGGCCTAGAACTCAACGTCCTCCTGCTTCAGCCTCTTGAATGCTAGGATTGTAGTCCTGTGCCCTGTACTATGCCTGTGTATCTGTGTGTGTGTGTGTGTGTGTGTGTGTGCGTGTGTGTGTGCGTGTGCACACGCACATATGCATGTGCTGTTACTGAAACTTGAGCTCAGGGCCTTGCGCTCTTATTTGGCTTTTTCACTCCAATTTAAATGCTCTACCACTTGAGCCACACCTCCCCTTCTGATGTTTTGCTGGTTAATTGGAAATAAGAGTCATAAGCTTTTCTGTCCCAGTTGGCTTTAAACCACAGTCCTCAGAACTGAGCCTGCATGGGCTGGACTACAGGTGTGAGTGACACCTGGGTGCCTAACTTTAGTGAGATGAGATTCACAAATCATAAAATTCAACATTTTAGAGCCAGGGAGTAGCTCAGTGGTAGAGCACTTGCCCAGCCTGCGCAAAGCTGGGGTTCCATCCCCAGCAATTCAGGGTTTTTTGTGCATGTACATCCTTGTGCAACCATTACCAATGATTCCTGATCATACCTATCATCCCCCCAAAGAAACCCCAGGCCTGCCAGCAGTTCATCGTAACCCACTGTACCCATTCATCCTACCTTGGTAATCTTTCTGTGTGTAGATTTGCCTGTTCTGGGCACTTTGCAGAAATAGAACCAATCACATGTAGCTGCCTTTAGTTTCTTGAGCAGCATGTAGCTGCTCTAGTTTCTTCCATTTTGCATGCACATTGTCACAGCTGTCGTGGGAATAGACCGTGTTCTCTTCCTTGATGGACATCTCAAGAGTTTATTAATGCACTGGTTCTCGGGTGCTGAAATTCTCTATTTGTGACTTGCTTGCCTTCTTAAAACCCTCTTGTGTGTGCAGGGCCTGTTCTTTGGATGAGAAAGCTGAGGCCTAATGATTGGTTGATGTGCTGAGATCTTACAGTTTATGGGGAGAATATGGGATTGGTCAGTCAATTGATTGACTGATTGCTTTTACTTCCAATTTGGGACCCCTGGGCATGAATGTGTGGACAAAAAGCAAAGTGTCTGGGATCCTGGTCCCCCCTGCCAGCCCTTCCCTCTATCCCCACCTCCTCCCAGCACGTGGCTGCGCTCAGCCAATCATCCTGGTATCCATAGCCATGGCCACAGATCACTTTGCTCTGCAAGTTAAGTGCCTAAAGCAAAGCTTGGAGCTACTGCGTCACAGATGCTCCCATGGTGCATTGCACACACACACACACTCCCAGAACCCGACACGGACCATGCCTGTGAAATGACTCCAGTCTGTCCTTGGTTCTGCTGGACAGGTTGAGGGCAACACCTACCAGGCACCAAGCTGCAGAAGAAGGAAGTGGGGGTCACACTGCGCATCTCCCCTGGGGTGAGGGCAGGTGATGCACCTTTGGAGGAGTGGGCCTGGTTGCTGTCTTGGAGCTCCTGTGCCTGGAGCCCTCCGCTCCACTCTGCCACTTTCTCCAAACACTAGCGGGCTCCACACTGAAGACACATGGGAACTTGAGTCTCCAAGTTTCTGTCGGCAGTCTGCCAGGGACTTGGCAAAGTGCTCCAGCTTCAAAGGTGAATCCCTTTGACTCTGTCAAAGGGATAACAACAGAATAAGAAATGGAGAGTGGCTGGCATCTGTGGGTCCTGCTTGTAAATCCTAGCTGCTAGGAGGTAGGAGGCAGGAACATCCGTGATTAAGACCAGCCCAGGCCAATCGGCTCTCAACCACTATCTTGGCACCGTGGGGGAAGCTATCGTAACCACAATGGAACGTGAAAACAGGAGGCGTGAGGTCCAGGCTGGCCCTGGGCAGCTGGCCCTGAGGCTGGAGGTGAAGGGGATTCCACGTGAGAAAGTGCGTGAAGCCCTCAGCTTGGCACACGCGGGTACCGGTCCCGCAATGACGTGATGTTCTTCGTTTCATTACTGCCAGTTCATCACGGAGCCTCACATCAGATGCTAAGACATCTTTCCTTCCTGACTTTCCAGTCCTCTTCACCACCTCTCCCTCTTCTCCCCAGGGTTCTACCAGCCCAATGCTTCGGAAGATGAGGATGATTCTCGCAAGGGCCCCACCTTCAACCCTGAGCGGGTCATTGCGCACTGCTTCCAGCAGTTCAAGCGGAAGGACTTCCACCTGCCACGGAGCCGCCGGAGGATCATCATCCTGCCACCCAAGAAAGGCTGGACACCCAGTGGTCCCCCGGCCCAGCCCCCCTCTCCCCCACAGCCTCTCTCCAGCTACAAAACCTTGGAACCTGAAGATATCCAGGAGCAGCCAGTGGACAGGGCGACCTGGCTCAGCCAGAGGTTGAAGCTACGGAAACAGCTGGAGTCGATGGGCAACGTGAAGCGGTGGTTGGATGGAAAGGCTGACGTCACGCCTTCAGAGAGCAAGATCTTACAGGACATCCAGGAGCTGCGCAACGCCCGGCTCATGAGCCGCTTGAACCGCCTCAGGACCGCCATGGTGAGCGGCCCTGCTGGCCAGATGAAGATGCTGGAAGTCTTGGGGGTCTCTTGTCCCTTGGGTGACACAGGACAGGGCTGGTCTACCCATTTCACAGAAGGATCGATAGGAGTCTCCGGCCTAGCTGTGCGTCTGAAGACTTGGGCTAGACAGGAAAAGCAGATTCCAAGCTGGGTCACCCACATGGCTATTCTGGAGACCCCAAGGCCTCCCCTAGGTGCACAGCGGGGGCGGGGGTAGGGGGAGGTGAAGGGGAATCCTCAGGCAGACGCAGAGTCCGCACTAGCTCCTTTGCCTCGGCCACATTTCCTTGCTGTACAAAATACTTGAAACTCCCGGTACAGGTCAAGCTGGGATAAGAGCTCAAATGACTTCGATTTAAACACATTTATGATCTCTGGGCTTCAGCTTCCTCACCTATAAAATGAGGAGAAGACAGGTGTATTAGTGTATGTCTGTAGTACTCGCTACTCAAGAGGCTGAGTAGGGAGGGTCCTGAGCTCCAGGATAGCAGCATAGAAGGTCCTGTCTTAAAAACAGATAAATAAGCCAGGGGCTGGTGGCTCGCACCTGTAATTCTAGCTACTCAGAAGGCTGATATCTGAGGATTGTGGTTCAAAGCCAGCCCCAGCAGTAAAGTCCATGAGACTCTTACCTCCAATGAACCACCTGAAAACCGGAAGTGGCACTGTGGCTCAAGTGGTAGAGTGCTGGCCTTGGGCAAAAGAGCTCAGGGTCAGTGCCCAGGCCAACAAAAATAAATAAATACTAAAACTAATACTAAAGTAAACTAATCATTGTGCCTTTCTCCTGGGGTTACTGTGATGTTGAAATAAATTACACCAAGTGCCTTGGCTAGTGCTGAGCATATGGGAAATATTCATACAGTGACCAACATTTTTACCATTATTACAATCTCACTGGTGCCCAGAACCCTTCAGACCAGTACCCTGTCATCCTTGCCAAAACCCCGCAGCACATTGTCTATGGGCTTGGCCAGAAGCCCAGCCCTACTACTGTGTGTTCCCTGACCTTATGCAGGTGGCTTCACCTTTCTGTCCCTGATTCTTCATGTATAAGTAGACCAGCCCTTATTTCCCAGCATCCTTTATTCTAGCAGCCAACAATTCCTGTGTCCCTGCCCAGGGCCTGGAGCCTTGAGCAGTATAAGGACAGGAGATGGGAAGTGTGGCCACAGAAGACACGATCTTACACATGGGGTTCGTGCAGAAGCAGGGGGGCAGACACATCAGAATGTGACAGGAAGGCTTCCTGCAGGCCCCGCACAGAGGCAGATCCCATCCACGGGGGCACAGAGCAGCAGCACACTGGGGCAGGGAGGCCTGGGTAAACTTCCAGTCTACACCATGGCCGGGAAGCATTCAGAATTGGAGGCCGAGTTGGGCCCAGGTAAGTACAAAAAAGGAAAGGACATCAGTCAGGAAGTCCAGGAGGAGCAGAGGCCAAGAGACAGCTCTGCCTGGCGCCAGCAGGGGTGCACATTGGATTACGGAAGGCCACACTGAGGTTTCGGCCTCAGCATCTGAGCCTCTCGCTTCTGAAGAGAGAAGCCAAGGCCAGAAGCAGCGACTTCTTGAGTTGTGCAGCAAAAGCCAGTTGTCTCCACCCATCCGGTGCACTCTGCCTTCAGCCCCGCGTTCCCTTCACAGCCGCCTTGCTCCTCTCCAACGCTGAAAGGCTGCCACCTACTGGCTGCTTGCCTCGACTTCCTCCCTACCCCCCTTTTTCCTCTTCCAGAAAAGACCTACGCGAGGAGTCGTGCACCACCCCGTGCCCAAGCTCCGGCTGCCCAAGCCCCCCTCCCTGTCCGTCCTGTACTCCTTCCTGCGCAATCACAAGATCAAGATTGGGGAGATATTTGAGAACTCGGACCACAACGAGAGCCGGAAGATCTCCAGGGAGGAGTTCATTATGACGCTGAAGGCAGTAAGCTCCCTTCCCACGTTCTGATCCACTAAAGGACAGACACGGGGATCAGGCCATCCGCCTTACAGTAGAGACAGACGAGAAGTACTGGGGTGAGGACCATGGTCAAACCAGATCTTTAGCCCACGTCTGCATCATCTGACCTTAGAAGACCTGTAGGGCTGGGGTACAGTGCAGTAGTAGGCGGGGCCTGGCTCACATAGGCCCTGGGTTCCATGCTCAGAGCCGGGGAGCAGGGGAAAGGCTATCCGAGTGGAAGGCCTGAAGAGCCAACCTCAAAACAACCCAGCTATGGAAAGAATCTTCAAAACTGAGCCCAGGCTGGGAATGTGGCTCGGTGGTAGAGTGCTTGCCTAGCATGCATGAAACCCCAGGATCTATTCCTCGCTACCACATAAACAGAGAAAGCCATAAGCAGTGCTGTGGCTCAAGTGGTAGAGTGCCAGCCTTGAGCAAAAGCAGCTCAGGAACAATGCTCAGGTCCTGAGTTCAAGCCCAAACAAGAACTGAGCCCAGAGAGAGATGGGCTTTTAGTTACACTTCTAGAGCCTTCTAGAGCTTCTCCAGCTGGCACTGGCATTTGAATCCTGTGTGAGCCTTCTGACTCAGTATCTCTGTGCAATGCCCAAGATGCTACATTTTCAATAAGCTCTTACTGGTACCAGGGGGTACCGGTCCTATTTTACTGGTGAATTAATACAAGTAAATAAAAGTAAAAATGCAATCTGTCCAGGTACCAGCGGTTCATGCCTGTAATCCTAGCTACTCGGGAGGCTGAGATCTGAGGATTGCAGTTAGAAGCCAGCCAGGGCAGGAAAGTCTGTGAGATTATTTCCAGTTAACTACCAAGAAGCCAGGAGTGGGATGGGAATGCAGCTTGGTGGTAGAGTGCTTGCCTAGCATGCATGAAGCCCTGTTTGGATGGGAGCTGGGCTGGCTATGGTGGCCTCTCTCCTCTCCTCAGATTGGTGTCGGCCTGAAGACCCAGGAGGTAGAAGACCTGGTAGTCTACCTCAGCTCTCTTGGGAAACAGAATGCCATCACCACAGACATCTTGAACAGCACCTACAGGCAGTGGTTCACAAGCCAGCCGAAGTTCTTGAAGGCTCAGAGTGCGTGTTCTACCACCTAGGGCCTTGCCCCTGTGGCAGTCCTAAGTGTGTGCTCCTGTTCTGATTGGCTATCTGTTAGCCAACTGGCTTTTCCAGACCCACAGATCAACTTAGACGCAGATAGTTTCTCAAGGACTCAGCTACCCTTGTGTCCATGTAAAGGCAAATGAGAGCCCGGTCCCAATGGCTCACGCCTATAATCCTAGCTACTCAGGTGGCGGAGACAGAGGATCATGATTTCAAGCCAGCATGGGCAGAAAAGTCCATGAGACTCCATCTCAATGGAAAAATGCTGGGTGTGGCTTATGTACCTGTTAGTCTAGGCATGTGTCTGGGCAGAAAGCAAGACCCTATCTCAAGAATAACCAGGCAAAAGAGGGTTGGAGATGTGGATCAGATGTAAGGGTGTCTGTCTGGCAAACATGAAGATCTGAGTTCAAAACTCCAGTAAAATACACACACGCACACACACACACACACACACACACACACACACACACAGAGCTAAACCAGGCATAGTAGCACACATCTATGATCCCAGTACTGGGGGAGCTGAAGGAGGACTGCACACAATGTACTTTGATCATTTTCACTCCCTAACCCCACCCTCTTCAACTTGCTTAAAAAAAAGAAATTTAAATTTTTTTAACCATATTGGGGTTTGAACTCAAGTCAGGTGCTCTGCCACTGAGCCATGCCTACAGACCTGCTTTTTGCTGGTTTCAAGGCAGGTCATGGTAGCTGGGATGACAGGCATGTGTTGTCAAGCCCAGCTCCTTCCCATCGTGATGGCCTCTCGAACCACGATAGCTTAAGAAGACAGGCACATACCACTGCATCTGGCTATAAGTTGAGAAAGGATATAAGCTTTTCTACCCAAGCTAGCCTCCCACCGCAGTCCTCCCTTTTCTCAGCCTCCAAATTTGTTAGGATTTCCATGGTGGCTGTAGGAGGGTCTAAGTGTTCCCACCTGCCTGTCCTTGCTGGCATTTGTTATTTATTTTCTTGATGTCTCGCAGATTTGGATTTCATCTTAGCTCCACCGAAGGTGGGAAGGTGGAGGCAATCTGGCCAACATTTGGCCAAGGTTCTATTTGCCACTTAGTGGAGGCTGAGAATGGCAGCTGGGGTCGTGGGGACGGAGGACAGCGCTCGGGGCCCCCTCCTCAGAACCAGCTGGGTAGCGTGGGCTCACTGTGGCCAGGCGCCCTCCCTCACTCCTCCCTCTAACTCTAGCTCTGGACTTGCCTGTGTGCAAAGCTTCCCCAAAGAGGCCTGCCAAGAAGCCCGTGATGGTCTCACACCATGAGCCCCCTAAGATGGACCTGCTGCAGGTGCCCAAGATTGACCCAAGGGTGGAGTTCCGGCCTCTGACGCTGGAGGAGATGGAGGACGTGGGCAAGCGCTACCGGGAGCGGAGGCGGCGCCGAAAGGTACCTCAGCCTGCCACTCTTGTCACTGCCCGCGGGGACCAGGGCTGTCTCCCCATCACAGCCCCAGTGGAAGGGCCTGGCTTCAGAATCCAAGGAATTGGTGACCAAAGTGAATCCAGAGGTTTCAGACCCCACACCCAAAGTCCAGCAGCTGGACGTGTCGGCCTGCCGCTTGTCCCTCCGTGCCAAACGACGGGACGTGGCGGAGGGCAGAGAAAGGAGCTTTATTTATTATTTATTGCCTCTCCCGCTCCCCGTGGGCATGCTGGCGGAAGACAGTCCTCAGCTGTCTTTGGAGCACAGACAT
The DNA here is from genome assembly GCF_000151885.1 of Dipodomys ordii. Taxonomy (NCBI): domain Eukaryota; kingdom Metazoa; phylum Chordata; class Mammalia; order Rodentia; family Heteromyidae; genus Dipodomys; species Dipodomys ordii. The sequence continues at coordinate 1,732,409 of NW_012267228.1, forward strand.
TTGGTTTAGGTTGCACGGGGAAAGCTGGGGTTAGGGGTGGGAAGGTATGAAGGTGTGTCACACAGTCCCCGCCGCTCCTGGGCCCATGGGGCTAGGGGTGGGAAGGTATGTCACACAGTCCCCGCCGCTCCTGGGCCCAAGGTGACCCCAGAGTGACCGCAGACACACACAGGATAGAGGCGGGGTGCGGGGTGTTTCCTCTATCTTGAGTTAGGGGTCAGCAGCTTTTAAGCACATGTTACAGAAGAAAGGGCCAACCTGGAGAAGTAGTTCATCCAGTAAATGACGCCTGTAATCCTGGTGCCTGGGAAAAGACGAAAGAATCCAGCCAGGCACCCGAGCTCCTGCCTACAAGCTTAGCTACTCAGGAGGCTGCAATCAGAGGATGAAGGTTCAAAACCAGCCTGAGCAGACAAGTCCAATAGGTTTATCTCCAATGAGCCACCAAAAAGCTAGAGGTAGAGGTGTGGCTCAAGTGGTAGAGCACCAACCTTGAGTGAAAAGCTAAGGGACAGTGCCCTGGCCATGAGTTCAGCCCCACGACCAACAAAAAAAGAGAGAGAGAGAGAGAGGGAGCCAGTGAGCATGAATACAATCATTCCCAGCAGGACACCCTGGCGTGCGGCCTCTGCTGCACAGTCGCATGCGCACTCAGAGCACGCACACGCACATGGCCACAGCACTGCCCATCTGAGGCGCCCTTTTAGGGTAACAGAAACCACTGACTGTGGGACCTAAGCTGTAGCCCCATTGTACCTGCTCTGCCCCAGCCCCTCCTGGGGCCTCTGGCAGCCAGGCGAAGTGATGGACTGATGGACAAGCCCCCCCTCCCCGCTCTCCCCCAGATCCCCATCTCCTCCATCCAGTACTCGGAGTGCTGCCGCCTGGTGCGCTGCGGGAAGAAGCAGTTTGATGAGCACTGCCTGCCGTCCACCATAGCCGGGGACATGAAGGAGTTCATCAGCAAGGTCCGCAGGGACGCCTTCCTTGTCTACCTGGAGTGCTGGAAGGAGTGCGAGGCCTATGGCCTCCCCCTGACGGAGGACATCCTCATGAGAGGTGAGCGCCTCGGCGGGCCCTCAGCCAGGCTCCCCCAGACAGACAGACAGACAGACAGCCCAGCCGCTGCAGGCTGTGAGGATGCTGGGAGGAGGGAGGGCAAGCGCAGCCTCCCCTCCCCCCTTCCTCCTCCCCCTCCTCCTCCTCCCCACCTTCTCCTCCTCCCCCTCCTCCTCCCCCTCCTTCTCCCTGTCCTCCTCCTCCTCCCACTCTTCCCCCTCTTCCTCCTCCTCCTCCTCCCCTCCTCCTCCTCCTCCTCCTCCTCCCTCTTCTCTCTTCCTTATCCTCTTCCTCCTCCTCCTCCTCCTCTTCTTCTTCCTTTTCCTTTGCCTCCTTCTTCTTCCTTTTCTGAGGCTTCAACTCAGAGGCTGGATGCTGTTCCTGAGCTTTTTCTCTCAAGGGTAGGCTAGCACATTCTGTCACTTGAGACACAGCTCCACCTCCAGCTTTTTTGGTAGTTAATTGGAGGTAAGAGTCTCACAGACTCTCCTGTCCAGGCTGGCTCTGAACCAGAATCCTCAGATCTCAGCCTCCAGAGTCACTAGGATCACAGGCTTGAGCCACTGGAACCCAGACTCAATCATTTCTTTTTTTTTTTTAATCTTTTTTATTTTATTTGTGAACATACTGAACAGAGGGGTTACAATTACATTTCTTTAAAAACATAAAAATTAATATCCCCCTTAGCTTGAGTTGGTTACTACTGATATTTTAATAAACATCTCCTCACAAATCTATTTTTTCTTTTCTTTTCTTTTTTTTTTGTCGTCGTGGGGCTTAAACTCTGGGCCTGGGCGCTGTCCCTCAGTTCTTCAGCTCAAGACAAATGCTCTACCACTTGAGCCACAGCACCACTTCCTATTTTCTTGTGGTTTATTGGAGATAAGAGTTTCATGGACTTTCCTGCCCAGGCTGGCTTTGAACCATGATCCTCAGATCTCAGCCTCCTGAGTAGCTAGGATGACAGACGTGAGCCAGGCACAAATCTATTTTTGTATGTAAAATTACTTATTATTTTAACAATGTACATTAAATGTGTAAACATTTAAAAATCAGGCATGTCCCTCCCTGCCTTCACCTATACAGCCTCCTGTGCCCCACAGAAGCAATAGTATCAAAACTTGGAGCACAGCCAGGCGCTGGTGGCTCACACCTGTAACCCTAGCTGCTCAGGATCGCTGTTCAAAGCCAGCTTGTGCAGGAAAGTCCGTGAGACTCTTATCTCCAGTTATCTAGCAAAAAGCCAGAAGCGAAGGTGTGGTTCAAGGGATAGAGTGCCAGCCTTGAGTGAAAAAGCCCAGTGGGGGGGGAGGGGGGAGGCTGGGAAGAAGGGTAAACAAAGGAGGAGGCTGCAATGCTTGGTAAGAAATGTACGCATTACCCTGCCCATGTAATTGTAACCCCTCTGTACAGTATGTTCACAAATAAAATAAAATGAAATTAAAAAAAAAAAAAGAAAAAGCCCAGTGAGACTGTGAGGCCCTGATTCAAACCCCGGCACTGGGCTGGCGCACAGGTGCTCAGCACGTGTGCGCTCAAAGCCTTGAGGAGATCTTGGGTAACCAGTGTGCTGACTTCTCTCCTGCCACTCCCAGCGCTGCTGTACCCCGGAGACAAGATCGTTTACCAGGATGAGCAAGTGATCCCCATCCGGCAGCCTGGAGGATACTACAAGGACTGGCTCCTCTACCCTCTGAGTGCGGCTGTCCTCAAGGCCCAGGACCTCTGCAAAGCCAAGAAGATGGACAAGCTGAGTGTCTGGGCGGCGGGCTCCCGCCCCTGGCCTCCCCGCCCCTGGCCTCCCCGCCCCTGGCCTCCCCGCCCGCCCGCCTGCCCCTCGCTGTCCCTTCTGCTGGCAGCCACCGGGTGTCATGTGTTTCCCAGCCTGCCGCTTTGGATCGGCTGGTCACTAGTGTCACCTCGGATGCCGGCCTTAGGACCAGGGCATACCCGGGGTGACCACACCCTGCACCTCCGCAGGCCCGAGTGAGCGCCATCCTGAGTCCCCCACAGGGGCGCTGCGGAGGACAGCGGGGCAGTCCTGCCTCTGCTGGGTGGCTCTGCCTCTGGAAGGAGGAAACATTGCCCTGGGCCTTACCCTGACCCTTGGCCAACCCAAGTCTTCTTTAAAAACTGTGGCCTCCTGGGGTGCGGCAGGCCTGCGGGCACCGTGACTGCTGACTGTGGATGGGGGGCCAAGGTGGCGGCTGGGTGGAGGGGAGCCCCGGGCCTGCCCAGCGCTTGCGACCACTGCCAGCTGCCCGGGGCGGTGTGGCAGAAGGCTCTGTGGAGACAGACAAGCCTTTTGCTTAACGCACCTGGTACCCGCCGCCGCCGCCGCCGTGAGCTCGGTGTCTTCATGGATGCGGGTTCCTCACGCGCGTGCGCAGTGGGGTGGAGCACAGACAGCGCCGGTCAGGTCAGGGAGTGCGTCCGTGGGTCTACTCTGCCCTGGTCCAGGTATTCCCACGTACATCAGTGGGCCAGACCTGCTGCCGGTGCCGGCTGTGAAGACCTGAGCTTCAGTGCGAGCCGGCAAGCAGTTAGCACAGAGCCTTTCAGGTCACCTGGTGACTGTCTTCCATCCCAAGGGGGTCTGGCACTAATTCCTGAGCTCTGTGACCCAGGAAGTGGCTAGGGACCTGGGAAAGGGATCTTTGCCTGCACTTGGCCAGCCGTAGCTCCAAGGGGGAAAGGTCTCCTCGCTCAAGGAAAGACATTGGCTCTCTCTGACTACCTAAGATTAAGTGGGAGATCCTAAGGCTGTGCTACTATGGGCGGCTCAGGGATTAGAGCACATGTTTAGTGTGAGTTCCATCCCATGCATCAAAACAGAGCTAAAGAAACACCCCAGAGGGGCTGGGAAGGTGATTCAGTGGTAGAGTACTTGCCTAGCATGCATGAAGCCCTGGGTTCGATTCCTCAGCACCACCTAAACAGAAAAAGCCGTAGTGGTGCTATGTCTCCAGGGGTACAGCGCTAGCCTTGAGCTGAAGAGCTGAGGGACAGCGCCCAGGCTCAGAGTTCAGAAAGAGAAAAGAAAGAAAGAAGACTCAGAAACACTCCGGCTCTGTGCTGGTGGCTGGCTACTTCACGGGGTGAGGCTTGGAAGCCAGCGGGGGTGGGGGAGACATTCCTCAGACCTATCTCCAATTACCTAGCTAGAAGCTGAGGCTGGAAATGTGGCTCAAGTGGTAGAGTGCTAGCTGTAAACAGAAATCTGAACCAATCAACCAAAGCTTTGACTTCAAGCCCCCCCCCAATAATGAAAAGAAACCAGTCTCCTATTATCTCCAGTTTCCATTAGCCTAGATTTCCCCCTCTAACAAAATGTCCTCTTTCTCTTCCCCATTAGGAAAACACCAAAAAAGATGAAGAAAATGGACTTCAAAGAGTTTGAAGACTTTGCGGGGTTTGTAGCATCTCACCCCATTGGGAAGGAGGCGAGAGGGCAGGCTGGCCTCACTCCAGCTCCAGGGAGGTTCTGTGGGGGCTCCTAGCCCAGTCCAGCGACCGCTCCCCCCACCCCGCCCCCAGCCAGCGCCCAGAGGCCGGCACCAGGCAGGCGCTGCTTGTATGATTCCCAGGAGTGACATCATGTGACCTCTCAGCATCCCATTTTCCAGAAGTGAAACTGGCAAATGGCCAGCCAGCGAGGCTGGGTCCAGAGGCGAGACTCCACACAGCACAAGAAAATGCTTCTAGAGTTTGGGAGTGGTCAAATCCGAGTTACTCGGAAGGCAGAGATGGGAAAGACCCAAGTTCAAGGCTAGCCTAGACAAAAAGTTGGAAAGATCCAGTGGGCTTAGGTCAAGGTTTGAAGCCAGCCAAGGCAACAAAGTATATGAGACTTTTCTCCAATTCACCAACAAAATACCAGACTGGAGGTGAGGCTCAAGTGGCAGAGTCCAGACATGAGCAAAACAGCCAAGTGGACCGGGTGCAGTGGCTCCCGCCTGTAATCCTTGCTACTCAAGAGGAGGAGGTCTAAGGATTGCAGTTCAAAGCCAGCCCAGCCAAGGAAGTCCTTAAGACTCTTTTCTCCAATTAACCACCAGAAGACTGGAAGTGGAGCTGTGGCTCAAAGTGGAAAGAGTTCAGGGACAGCACTCAGGCCCTGAGTTCAAACTGACAATAAAAGAATGGGGAAAAAAGCCAAGTGAGAACTCCAGGCCCTGAGACCAAACTCTGGTACACACACACACACACAGACACACACACAGACACACACACACACACACACACACACACACACACACACAGCTGGGCAGAATGGTGGACACCTGGCATTCTAGCTATCGCAGGAAGTGTGACTAAGAAGAGTCTTAGTTTAGGCTAGCTCAGACAAAAAAAATCAAGACCCTATCTCAAAAAATAACCAGAGCAAAGGCTAGGAAGGTGGCTCAGTGGTAGAGTGCTTGCCTGGCATGCATGAGGCCCTCGGTTTGAATCCTCAGCACCACATAAACAGAAAAGGCTAGAAGTGGCACTGTGGCTCAAGTGGTAGAGGAGCTGAAGGACAGTGCCCAAGCCCAGAGTTCAAGTCCCACAACTGACAACAACAACAACAATAATAATAATAACTCCAGAGTCCTGAGTTCAAACTCCAGAGCACACTGAGGCAGGCCGTGGGTTTGGGCATTGGAGGCCGCTTCTGGGGGTCACACCTGCCCTCACCTGCGTCCCCAGGGCCACAGCAGCCTCTCCAGACCTCGGGTCCTCATCAGCGGCCCACTGATCAGCACACTGCCGGTCTCCTCTTGGGCCCCAGCTGATGTGACCCATCTTCCCTGTGTCTTCTCTCTTTCCAGGAAATTAAAGAAGAGGACCGACGGTCATCAGCTCACCCACCCCAATTCCTTTTGGCCTGGTCATCTGCTAGATAAGCTTCGCCTCTACCTGCCGCTTATGGCCAAGGAAGATGGAAGGCTGGCGATCTTCAGCTGTGTCCAAGAAAAGCCTCGCGCTTACCCTGCCAGCTACTCTGACCGCTGGTGGCCGCTGAAGGACAGAAAATACATTACCTATGGCCATTATGACGCTACGAAAGTATATTTCATCAACTAGAGAGGCTGCTGTACCCCGCCATCCAGGCCAGAGGTGGGGTACCCTGTCCCATAATGCTAGACCCATGAGTCAAAGAGTCAGACCACAGAAGTTGTTTTGTGGTTGCTCTGGGGCCAGCTCCCCCCTGAGCACCCCCAAAGTGTCTAGATAGATCTGGGAAGGACACACAGGTTTTCATGGTTTCCCTCTCCTTTCACAATAAACTATGGTGGCATTTTTCTCCTGTGGCTGGTGTGCTGTCTTCCTCGGGGCTCTGGCTGGGGAGCATCGGGGCCTCCTGAACCTATGGAGCTTCAGCAGGCGGTGGCCGGGGACACTGGCAGGGGGTCCTGGGCCCTCCTCTGTAGAATGAGTTGGCATGAGCGCCTTATCCCTGATGACTGAGCCAAATCTCTTGGGTCTTAGGAAATGAAGTCAGGTTCTCAGGTTCCTAAGCCTTGACTCCGTCAAAACCTTTCCCTTGACAGCATCTTGTGGGTTGCCATTAACAACAGGCTTCCATACTCCATGTCCCATTCTTGAAGTAGAGGGTAGTCCCAGACCTGACAGAGTTCAGGTCCCAACCCTTCTGCTTGCCAGCGACACCACCTCAAGCCCAAGTCTCCATATGCAGTGGCCAATAGGCACCGCCCTCCTCTCTCCTCACATCCCATTCACACATGAAATGTGTTTTCTTTAACATAGTCAGTCAGCTTCCAGAACATAGTAATCATCTGGGCAAGTGGGCAAAGGTCAGAGAGAGAAAGAGAGCTGTAGCTCCTCAAGGGATGAATGAAATTTAAGACAGCACAGTTTGTGCTTTCAGTCAAGCTAGTCACGAATAGCTTGAATAGCTGAATGCTTGGCTCCTTCTCCCAGCCCTCCTTTTCTGGTCTCATGACCATTCTGCTAAACTGCCTAGTTTAAAACTTATTCTTGCCAGGCACAGGTGGCTCACGCCTGTTATCCTAGCTACTCAGGAGCCTGAGATCTGAGAATTGTACTTTGAAACCAGCCCAGTCTACAAGTCTGGCACAACCCGGCTGCCACTTCACAGTAGTTCAGGAGAGAGAGCGCTGGGGGCGCTGAGTGAGCGGCACTTCTTGGGTGGAGGCAGAAGGTGGGGGCTCAAGTGTCAGAGGCTTGACAAGTGTACAGGCCCTGAAGTCAAACCCGAGTACAGCCCCCCACCCCCAAATTAAAAAACCCAGAAAATATTCGAAGAAACTCTTACCTGTCTTAATCATGTACGGGCTTTTCTTGTCATCTGAACAGCACAGGGTGACACCTTGCATTAGACATGGTAACTAATCTAGAACGGCTTTAAGGACACAGGAGGATGAGGGAGGCCCTATGCATCAGAGGCCAGGGAGGCCGTTTTAGAAAGCTCTGAGCCTCAGGAGAGGCTGAGGGAGGGCTGGAAGTTCACAGCAGGCCCAGCCAGGAAGCCTGTCGTTTTCCCTCCCGGCCACCAGGAGGCGCACGTGGAGGAGGCGATGCCCCCGGACCTAAGCCAAAAGCGGGACTGGGCCTCCACTCCTGGCGGAAGTGCGCTCCCTTCCTCCCGCCGATCCGTCCCAGCAGCCCTTGCGCGCCGCCCGCCCCTTCCTCTTCCTCGGCGCTGCCTCCGGAGGTGGCTGCCCTCTCCTGCTCGGTGAGTCTCCATCGCTGCCCATCCGCCCTCCTGCGGGCCCTGTGGGGTCCGCGCCCCCGGAGGGGAGGCCTCGCGGGCTTGCGCCGGCGGCCCCGCGGCTTCTGTGGCCGTCGGCTTGCCGGGACGCGCGTGGGAGCTGGGAAGCGGGCGGCGGCCTGGGGCCCGGACGCTGCCGCGCCCGTCGGGCCCTTTGCCTTTCTACGGCGGCCGCCTGGGGTCAGTCGGAGCGGCAGACTTCTGGTCTGACGCCCGGAGGGCCGTGGCGCTGCCTCAGGCCGGACCACGGGGGTCTGGTGACCCGGGAGGAGAGGGGCCCAAGTGCACAGGCCCTGAGTTGAAGGCCCAGTACCGGCATGCGCGGGGGGGCCGGGAGGGCCGGCGAGACCGCCCGAGGAAGGGTGCGGGTCGTGGGGTCTGAACTCACGGCCTGGACCCTGTCCCCGAGTTCCACTTGGAGCCACCACTCCACATCCGGGGGAGGTGAGCGTCTGACGGGCGTCCCTGCTTGAGGCCGGGTTTTGGAGAAGGGGGTGCTCCCAGGTGGGAGGCTGCGCGCAGAAGCAGCAGCAAGAGGCAGGGATCAGCAGTGAGCCACTGCCCTGGGCCTCCGTCCTGTAGAATCTCACCCTGTGCCGCCCCGTTCTAGAGCCGGGAGACCACTGAGCGGAAAAGGCCGCTGGGTTGGGAGCCTTGTCTTGGTGGTCCCCGGTTTGCCTTACCCCCCTCGGGGATTTGGAGTGGGAAGGTGACGGGAACCTCCTGGGATCGCGTCTGGAGAGTGGCTAGTATTCTGCCAGCTTCGGAAACAGGAGGGAAAGCAAGCTGGCAGAGACACCCATTCCATTCCCAGCTGGCTCAGTAGCTGGTGATTGGAAGACACTCTGCGACATAGCTGACTCCTGTCCTGGCAGGAAGCCTCCCTTCTGGTCCCCCACTCGCTCACCTGCCTCTGCCCCTCTCCCAGTGGCATCATGGCCGCCCTCAGACCTCTGGTGAAGCCCAAGATCGTCAAAAAGAGGACCAAGAAGTTCATCCGCCACCAGTCTGACCGATATGTCAAGATTAAGGTAGGCATGTCTAGGTGAAGAAAGTTCTGCACTCTGGTGTTCCTGACATCCCACCAAGTCTGAACGTGTGAATTGGGACTGAAGAGCTGCCTTGGGGGGTTACAGGGGAGAGAGCTGTGTTGCTGATGGCCTTGGGATGACACTCATCTTCCGGGTTCAAGAACTCTGGCTGTGCATTCAGAGCCCTGCCCTGGCATCCCACCCGCTTCTACTTCCCATGCTGACGAGTGAATTCGAGGCTGTGCTTTCTTGTACTGGTTAGAGCCAGGAGCTTCTTATTTGGGTGTGTGTACGCTGGTCCTGAGTCTTCTCTGTCCCAGAGCTGCTTTTGCTCAAGGCTAGTGCTCTACCACTTGAGCCACAATGTCACTTTCAGCTTTTTCTAAGTAGTTTATTGGAGAGAGAGAGTCAGGCTTGTCTGCCTGGGCTAGCTTTGAATGGCAGTCCTCGGACCTCAGCCTCCTCAGTACCTAGGATTGCAGGTGTGTGCCACATGCCTTCCCCCCCCCCCCCCCCCCCCCCGCAAAGAAGCCTACCTGGCTGTAGGAAGCCCTGTTGTTGCTTGGTATTTTCCCCTTTCACTCAGTCCTTTTTCCCCTTCCTGAAAGCAACAGTTGGCAGCTTGCAGAGACCAACCCACCTGTGTGTTTGCTTTCAGCGTAACTGGCGGAAACCCAGGGGCATTGACAACAGGGTGCGGAGGAGATTTAAGGGCCAGATCTTGATGCCCAACATTGGTTATGGGAGCAACAAGAAAACAAAGCACATGCTGCCCAGTGGATTCCGGAAGTTCCTGGTCCACAACGTCAAGGAGCTGGAAGTGCTGCTCATGTGCAACAAGTGAGTCAGAGCGGCTCTGGGCTCACGGGTGTTCGTTGGGGGTCAAGATGCTTCCTCTGCTTGAGAAGGGACAAAGTAGAAGTCCAGGTGCGGAAGACAAGGACTTCATTTGACCCTTTGGCGCAGCCTTTGACACTTTCTGTGGGGAGGAGAGATGCCAGTCTCACACCTCAGGGACGCCGGTTCTGTGCTGGGCAGGGGCACCTGCAGGCTGCCACCAGGGTTGGCTGTGGGGCTCGGTACAGTCTGAGGCTGGTGGAAAGCATGGCCTCCGTGGACGCAGAGATGGTGGGCGAGAGCATGTGTGCGTCACAGTAGAACACAGTAAGCTCCCAGTGTGCCCGGGTCAGGCCCCAGCAGTGGGATGAAGAGGGGGAGGAGGCGTTTTCTTCCCTTTCTGCTACGCAGGGACATGGCTCATGGCCTCATGGTGTGTTTACTGGGATCTCTTCTTTCTCAGGTGGTACAGACACAAGTAGTACAGTGAGGGAAGACTGTGCTCTCAGATTTTAGATTGAACACTTAACCAGGCATGCAAACACTAGAAATTTTTGAAAGGGTGAGTGTAGAAATTAATGGCAAATCAAAAGCAGAATTCTCAGATGTATAACTCAGTACTTGTGTGGCGGCATCGTTGCTAACACTTCTTTGGCATGTGGACATGTCTGGAAGGCAGGAGAACAGCGTGGGCGGTGGTTAGTGGGTGCTAGAGTGCCAGCACAGTGATTGTGGTGCTGCAGAATGGGGTGGCTGTGTTTCGGATGTGGCTCTCACGAGGCTGGGATGCGTAGTGCAGCGCGTCTAGAAGCTGGCAGCTGTGGCGTGGCTTGTGAGGCAGACCTGCCCTGCAGCAGGTGTTGGGATGGATCCGGGCGGCCGTGCTGCTTTCCGCCTGGACTGGCTAACCACACTGCCTTTGTGGAGCTTGAAACTTCACTGGAGGGGCCTAGAAATCACCTTAGGACTGTCAGGGGTTAGTTTATCTCATCAGTCTGAGGGAGAACCTTCGTGTCTAGAGCCCGGCCCTGCTCTTGTGTACTGGGACTTGGGAGTCCGTGGCCACTGGTGGTAGAGAGGAGGGACACATGGCTCATGGTTCTGAGTGTTTTCTAAGCTGGCCTCTGCCGTGCCTGCGGTCAGGTCTGACCCCACAGCTCCGCTCCAGAGCCTCCCTGTGGTGGTGAACAGCTGCTCCTCAACTCGCTTCTTTTCCAGGTCTTACTGCGCCGAGATCGCCCACAATGTTTCCTCCAAGAACCGAAAAGCCATCGTGGAACGAGCAGCCCAGCTGGCCATCAGAGTCACCAATCCCAACGCCAGGCTGCGCAGTGAAGAAAACGAGTAGATGGCTCACATACACCTTTTATTTGTGCTTAAATAAACCACAGAAACTGCTATCTGGTATTGCCTTCTCTTGGTTCTAGGGTTTGGTTAACGAGGTTTGGATTTGTCTGCCTTGGCTTCAAACCTCCATCCTCGGATCTCAGCCTCCTGTGTAGCCAGGATTACAGGTGTGAGCCACATTAGTACTATTGTGGATAGATCCACAAGAACACCATCGATTGCTGGGTACCGGAAGACATCTTTCAGTCTCCCTCCCTCAGCCACTTCCTAACCGGTGATGGCCTCTTGTCTGGTAATCAGAATTCAGTGTGAAGCCAAGCTCCCTGAGTACAGCCTTCACCCTTGGAGTTCAGGGTCCTGATGTAGTTCCCTGTTGCGATTCTTCTTTTGCCGGGATGGTATTTTGGTGTGTTGATACAGGTGCTGTGATGGGGTGGAGATGTGGCTCTTAAATATGAAGGCTGGGGTGCTCTGTGCCTTCGAATTCTCTAGCTAGCAGCAGTAAGTTGCTGGATTCAGGTGTAGCAGTCGTGATGCTTTATGCCCAAGGTCCACTAGGCCAAGGTCTTCAGGTTGCCTGTGTACTGGCCAAAACCTAATCTCAGGCATCTGTGGAACCAACTGGTCATTTCCAGAACTTAGAACTGATGGGAAGTATGTTGTGACAAGAACTACAGGAAAGCAGTAACAACTTAGAAGCTTTATTAACCTTAGGTATCACAGGAAATACTTTGGCCTGTCATATTTGTGTCTTCAATACTAAAAAAACAAAACTAGAAGTAACACATTTTAAACTTTGAGAAGGACAGGAGGCAGTGCTCACACCTGGGTGGTGATGAAATTGGAAAGTAGTCGGGTCTAAGACTGCTGGTTACCCACCCCATCTTCCGACCTTGGCATCTTCTCGATGGTTGGTGTAAAGTAGGAATAAAGCTTTTTGGCGGGGGCACGCTGCCTCCTGGGCACGCCAGGCCCTGGGGGGAGTTGCGGCGGGGCGGGGTGGAGCCGCAGCCAACCCAGATCAGGAGGGAGTGGGGTGCCAGCTGTGCAGAGGAGAGGGGGCTCCCCAGCTTTGGAGGTTTGGCATGGTGGGGGTCACTGGGAGCCATCCTGAGGTAAAAGGCCTCTGCTCAGGCTGGGGTCTGTGGGCCAGACCCTGCGGAAGGCACTGGAACAGGGGCAGGAGCCCCTGTAGGAAGAAGAGGGAAGCAGGAGGGGGAGGGAGGCCGGGCTTGTCAGGGCTCTCCCCACTAGCTGAGCTCCATGGAATCCGTGCTGGGGGCCGGAGCAGAATCCTGGATGCTCTCAAAGAGGGTGGCAAGCTCAGGGTTAGATCGGATTTGGGCGGAGAAGTCAGCCATGATGGGGCTCTTGCCCACTTCCGGGATGGTCAGCAGGGCGGCCACCGCCCTCATGGCTGAGCGCTTCAGTTCATCTTGCTTCTCAAACTCCTGCTTCACAGAGCCGGCCTTGACCTAAAGTGGAGACGGAGGAAGGCATCCTCTAGTGAGCCTGCTCCCAGACAGCCTCCCGCCTCCCCACGCAAGCTGGGGCCCCCAGCCTGCATCTGTTCCCCCCGCCCCGCCAACCATACACAGCAGCTTTGGGGTAGCCTCTAGAAACTGTCAGCAATCTGACAGCAAGAGCAGCCACATGGCGTGTCCCTCCTGCCAGGACCCACGCCCGGGCTGCAGAGAACTTCCTGCTCTCGCTCAGGAAGTCTCCATCCCTGCGAGGAAGCCCTCACCCTGCTCTTCCCCTAAGAATCAAGTGTGGGACAGCACTTGAAATCAGGACCCTGGGCCTGCTGACCAGGAAACGCTGCTCTGGCCTCTCTGGGTAGGATGCCGGGGATTTCAAGCGGCTTCCCCAAGGCACACAGCACAGCTCAAAGGAGACTGGTTGGCCTCAATGCCAGGTCTTCAGTGGCCTTGCAAATTCTTTTTAATGCTATAAAAGCGATAGATCTCAGCCTCCTGAGAAACCAGGATTGCAAGTGTGAGCTGCCAGCAGCACCTGGCTTTCTCACTGCACTTTCTTTTTTTGGCGGGGGTTGCAGGTACTGAGACGTGAACTCAAAGTCTAGACACTATCCCAGAGCTTTTGTGCTCAAGGCTAGAGCTCTACCATTTGAGCCATAGCTCCACTACCAGCTTTTCCTGTAATTAACTGGATACCAGTCTCACAGACTTTCCTGCCTGGGCTAGCTTTAAGCCTTGATCCTCAGACTCCCAGCTTCTTGAGTAGACAGGAGTGCAGGTATGAACTTGCATTCATTGTAAGTAGCATCCCTGGCTCACAATCTGCCCGATTACACCTCATGCCTCACTAGGATAACAGGTGTATGCCACATTCCAGCTACTGACTTAAGACAGGATTTCATGTTGTTTAGGCTGGCCCAAAACTGATCCTCCTGATCTCTACCTTTCAAGTAGCTAGGATTACATGAGAGAGCCATCAGAGCTCAGCTCGTTACCATTTTTATGGACTTTGTGTGTGTGTGTGTGTGTTTGTGTGTGTGTGTCTGAGACTGGGACTTGAACTCATGATGCTTTTGCTTACTGGCTGGTGCTCTACCAACTAGAGCCATGCCCTCCAGTCCCATGGACTAACTTGACACTGAGCATATGTTAAAAATTTAAATGTACCAGGCAGGTTTCAACCAATGAATCACTCAGGCTTAATCTGCTTTATCTGCACAAGATTGTCTTTTCTGAGAAAAGCAATGTGAAAATCTCTGCTTAGGCACCTCCAGTTCCAGTGCTGGGAGGCTGAGCTGGGAGGGGGCTTAAGACAATCCAGCGCTGAGTCTCCTCTGTAAACGCCTGTTTGTGGTGAATTCTTGCCCTTCCATCAAACAGGCTCTGCTCTTAGTGCTGCAGTTTTCCCGGGATCTCCTGCCCAGGCCCCTCTCCTTGGGACTCTGAGACCCTCAGGTCTAGTGTGAGCCTTGCTCTACACCCCAGGCTTCCCACCCACGCACGGGAACGGACAGGGAGGAATGAGGCCGTCCGAGGGTGGGGGATGGCTTAAATGAGAAAATAGCCAGGTCTCAATCTGGCTCAGCTGCCCTGTGCTGCACACAACCCAGCGAGGCCCTGGAGGCCCAGTCAGTGCCCAGAGCCTGGGTCAGGCTGCACAAGGACCTTACCTTAGCTGTGCAGGTGGCCCTGAGTGGCTCGATCAGTCGGTCCACCCTCTGCAGGACGGGTGCCGGGCATAGCGTGGCCAGGCGGGCCAGCATGATGAAGGTCAGCATCTACCCAAGAGAAAGGAGATCCTGTTCTTGGTGAAATGGCCCACGAGCAAGAGGGAGAAAAGCCCAAGTCCAAACCAATCCCAAGTCCCAGGCCGGAGCTGTCCAAGTGCCCCCTTCCTAAGCCTCAGCTTCCTCATCTAGGCCGTGTGGTTGGTGACCTGACCTTTGCCAGCTACACTTAGCTCTCCAGTGGAGCGGGAAGGAGCGGGTCTTGAGTTCAGATGCTGCTGGAATCAACAGGGAGCACAGGCCTGGCTCTGGAGGGCACACAGTGGTAACTGAGTTGTAAAAGGAGCAAGCTCAGCACTCAGTCGAGAATGTAGTTTCAGGCCAGCCTGGGTCGGAAAGTGTGCTAGACTCCCATCTCCAAAGCTAACCTGACCAGCAGGCCTAGGATGTCGTGGAGTGCTGCCCAGCAAGGGGGAGACCTTGAGCTCAAACTCCTCTGTTGCCCCTCCCTATCTCCCCCAAAAAGGCTGTACATGGTAGCGTATGCCTGCAATCTTAGCTACTCAAGCGGCAGAGGTAGAGGATGGACCTCCAGGGCTACTCAGGCAAAAAAAAAACAGGAGTAAAATCCTATCTGAAAAACCAACCAGAGCAAGAAGGGCTGGGTGCATGGCTTAAGTGGAAAAGCTCTTTGCCTAGCAAGCTCAAAGCTGAGTTCACAAACCCTAGTACCACCAAACAAACAACCCAGAGTCCAGACCAGCATATGTCAATCTCTCTCCTGCACTCCCCAAATACTGACTCACTAACTAAACCAGTCACACCGAGGTTTGTCACGGTGGCCCCCTGCACAGAAGTCTGGGGAATTATTACTTGCTTCTTTTTTCCATTTTTTGCCAGTCCTGGGGCTTGAGCCTGGCACTGACCATGAATTCTTGTGCTCAAGGCTAGCGCTCTACCATCTGAGCCCCTTCTGGCGCTTAGTGGTTTACTGGAAATAAGAGTCACGGGAGCTGGGATGTAGCTCAGTGGCAAAGCACTTGCCTAGCAAGTGCAACGTCCTGGGTTCGATCCCCAGTACCAAAAAAAGAAAAAGACAAAAAAAAAAAAGAGTCACGGGGCTCAGTGGTACAGTGATTGCCTTGCAAGCATGAGGCCCTGGGTTTGATTCCTCAGCACCACATCAGCAGAAAAAGCTGGAAGTGGTGTTGTGGCTCAAGTGGTAGAGCACTAGCCTTGAGCTGAAGAGCTCAGGACAGCGCTCAGGCCCAGTGTTCAAGCCCCACGACCGACCAAAAAAAAAAAGTCTCACAGACTTTCCTGCCTGGGCTGTCACAAGCTGTGGTCTTCAGATCTCAGCCTCCTGAGTATCTAAGATTACAGGTATGAGCCATGGGGCCTGGCTATTACTTGCTTCTTTATTTGCTTTTGTCTTGTATAAATCTTCTCAAACAAGCCTGTATTACTTTGGTTGCTCTGATTAGGTTTTGCATTATCAGATTGATTCATGGTAATTGTAGATATTTAAACATCCTTGAAAAACTAAGCAGAAGTGCTGCATGATCCAGCAGTTTGAGTATGCACCTGAAAGAACTGAATACCAGCTTTCAAAGGTGACCATGTCCACCCTACCACTGTTCACAGTAGCCAGAAGGTGAAGTGTCCACGCACATATCAATGCATTAAGTGGTTGTGGAATATTATTCAGCCACAAAGAATGAAATTATGAAGACAGGCTACCACACAGATGAACTTCCATGGGTAGTACGCTAAGTGAAACAGCCCACCAGGAAGGAAAAATACCTTGTGATTCCACTTCCGAGAATGTCTAGAATGGTCACAGTCACAGACGGTAGGGTTAGTGGGGGTGGAGTGTGGAAGGTGATGTGCAAGTCAGGTGGTTGCGTGACAGTGTGATGTGCTTAAAGCCACCAAACAGGACACAAAACAAGACGGGGCTGGGGTGTGGCCAGGGCGGAGCTCACACTTCGCAGGCCGAGGGCCTTGGGTCTAATCCCCAGCATCAAGGAAAAAAAAAGGTTAAAATGGCAAATTTTGCATTTTTGTGTGTGAGCCATTAAAAAAACTAGTATATAATGTATATACTACGTATATATGCTACATATACAATATATATGTACTATATGTATGAGTTATAAGCAATAAGGTATGTTCTACATATAGTATACGTCATATGCTAGTTCCGTAGTACATACATGTAGCATATCTAGTATATAATACACATAGTAAGCTTAGCTCCTCCCTGCCTGGGACCCAGCACGCCGGCTGGGAAGATGACGGGGCAGGTGGGGAACGGGCTGTCACTCCTACCAGTCTTGGGGATCCTGGGTCTCTGAGTGCCCCCGCTGCAGACACAGGGACAGCCCAGGCCACCGCACAGGCTCTGCCATGGGTATTTAGGGAGCCGCACCTCCCTGTTTCCAGGGGCTGTGAGGACACCCCGGCATGCCATGTCAACTCCCACAAAAGGGGCTGACATGGAAAGCAGGCCCGCGTGGCCCAGCGGGCCCAAGGCTCTGGCTGTCGCTGGCAGGCAGGGCTGGGGGAGGCGCTGTCCTACCCGGATGTCGTAGTGGTCCTTGAGCCCGTCCTCCACATGGTTGAGGAACTCGCAGATGTCCAGCTGGCCCAGGCAGCTCTCCAGCAGCGAGTACATGCACTCGAAGGCCGCCTTCCGCACGTCCAGCCCGTCGTCCACCGTGTGCTTAAAGGGCCCCATCTCCACCTGTGGACACAGGCCCCGTGGTGTTTGCATGTGGCCTACATGCTGTAGGCACAAAGCTGCTAAGCGACTGAACCAAAATTAGAAACCTGGTTGAGCCATTTAACCATGAGACTCTGCTTTCAATGGCAAACTTCCTGTCTCAAAACCCAGCTCAAATGCCCCCTCTGGGAAACCTTTCCAACCCTCTCAGAAGAGGTGGTGCTGAGTTGTGGTGACAGTTGGTGCTGATGGAGCTGTCAATCACCCCTACGCTCCGTGCATACCTCCCCCCCCTCCCCCCCCCGTATCAGCCCCGTAAGGCTCTCAGACAGGAGGCAGAGCAGAGGCCCCTAGGAGCCTTGGCAAGAAGCCACAGCTGGTCCCGCTGGTCCCGCTGGTCCCAGCACTCAGACCTGGTGCTGATGTGGAGTGACCACAGCACAGCCCCCAGCCTTTGCAGGCGGAGCAGCGTATCCCAGATGCTTCAAGCGTGGGGATTTTGAAATACTTGCATATCCATAACGAGTTATCTTAGGGATGGGACCGAAGTCAAAACACAAACCTCACACTTCTATTCACACAGGCCTTCCACATACAACCTGAAGGGCTTTAACCGGGGGCCGCATGCCGCCACTCAGCTTTCTGCTCAAGGCTGCCACCCCACCACTGAAGCCGCATCATTGCTTCTGGCACTGGAGTGTCTCGGGTTTGCCTGAGCTGACTTCAAACTATGCTCCTCAGGGGGCAGGCTCCTGCGCGGCTAGCATTGAAGGCATGCGCCATGGTGCCTAGCCGGTGTGTGCTTCAGGAGGCCGGGTGGGAACTTTCTCCTTGGGGGGTCATGTTGACATCTGCAGTACAGGAAGGGAGCTTCACTCCTCACCGGGCTGCAGACCTGTTGATTCTCCTTTTTGCTGTGACAAACTGGGGTTCAAAGGGGGTCAGACGCCCAGGCCAGGGCCACCCCCTGGGAAGTGGAGGGCAGGCAGTGGCCTGCCAGTGGCGCCGCTCGGCACGCACCTCTCGAATGAGGTCCCGGCGGACCTTGGTCTCCTGGTAGAGCAGGGGCAGGATGTGGCCCAGCAGGTCTCGGACCAACGAGGGCTTGTTGTGCACGGCTGAGTTGAAGAAGGCCAGAGTGGCGCGGCGCACATTCAGGTCTGGGTCCCGCAGGCTCTCCATGAACTCTCCTGCAGAGACACAGTGAAAATATGAGCCACGCCCAGGCCACGCCTTTGCTCCGTGCAGGGCACGCAAAGGCTGCCTTCCACTGCAGATGCTGTGGAACTGTGGGCCCGAGAGCCCCGGTGGCCTCCTCAGTAAAACCGGAAGAACCACAGGACCTGGTGATGGCTTTTGACTTGAAACGAGGCAGTCTAGAAAACGCTGCCTTGCACAGAGGCAGTGCCAACCCGTCACACAGGTTCTGGGAACAGGAGGCGAGGAGCCTAGACCCACACAGCGCTCTCAGTGGGCCTTTGTACTGGGGAGAACTCATGTTTTATTTTGGTGGGGTACAGAAGATCAAATCCAGGGCCTTGAGTGTGGTAGACAGGTGCTCTACCATTGAGCTACACTGCCAGCGCCCTAGAGCTTGTGTGTGTACATGTGTGCATGTGTGCCAGTGCTACTGGGGCTTGAATTGAGGGCATGGGTGCGGGATTGTCCCTGAGCTTTTTCATTCAAGGCTAGCACTCTCTTTAGCCACAGCTCTGCTTCTGCCTTTTTTTTCCCGGTTGTGGTCAGGCTTGAACTCAGGACCTGGGTGTTGTCTCTGAGTTCTCTTTGCTCAAGGCTAGTGTTCTATCACTTTCAGCCACAGCTCAAAGTGGAGGAAAGAGTCTCATAGGAACTTTTCTGCCTAGACCTGACTTTCAGACCTCAGCCTCCTGAGTAGCTAGAATTATAGGCATGAGCCACCAGCGCCCATCTGACTTTTTGATGGTTAACTGGAGCTAAGAGTCTCCTGGCTTTGAACTGTGACCCTCAGATCTCAACCTCCTGAAGTAGCTAGGATTACAGGTGTGAGCCACCAGCGCCCAGCTGGGAAAAAAGTTCTATTTATTTCTTCCCGTTGTGGGGATGGAAGCCAGGGCCCTGCGCCTGCTAAGCACCTGCTCAGTCAGGATGAGAAGCCCAGCAGGGAGGCACGCTTGTGCCTGGGGGGGCAGCTACATCTGAGCCTCAGGACAGGCTCCCTAACTCAGGTGGCCACATCACTGACCCTTTGGTTGCAGACAGCCTGCCATTTTATAGTTAGGGAGGAGACAAACAGCCTACGCTCACAATGGCAGTCAGTTAGAAATCCTCCTGAGGTGCTGAGCATCCAACAGGCGGAAGGCTACAGGCTCAGGCGGGGTGAGGAGCAGCCTACCCCCACAGAGCCTAAGGTGGAGGAGGCCTCTTCCCAGCAAAGGCCCCCAGGCATCTCTGGTCTGAAGGCCTCTCTCTTCAGGGACAGTGGAGGGAGGTTACAGGCTCAGGCGATGGCACTGCCCTCACCGGCCACCCTGGGTCTCCACGATGCTCTCCAGGATGCCTCATGCCCATTTGATGAATAAGGAAACAGACTCAGCGGTGAGGAGGCTTCAGTGGTAATAGCCTAGGAATCAGAACTCGGGTCTCCATTGTGAGAAGAGGCTCTTTGGCTGTAAGAAACCCCAGCCTGATCCGGGATGCGGGCGCTAGACGGGTAGGCAGGGAGGCTCACCGACATAGCTCTTCAGGAGGGCGTCGATGGGATGGGGCTGGTCCGAAATGAGGAACTTGACAGATGTGATGACTGTGCTCCGTGTGTGTGGCTGACCTGCAAGGCGGGAGGGCGTGGCTTACAAAGGGGAGGGGCTGACTTAGAGCCCTGCCCTGGACCAGCCGCCCCCACCCGCAAGACCCATTCTCCTTGACAGCCTTGGCCAGGCCCGGGTTCTTCCTCTCGTGCTAAGGACACAGAGGACCTTTCCCTTCTGTCTTGAGACCGCAGGTGTTGGGACTCATGTTCTCAGTCCTCCGAAGCTCCCACTACTACATAATAACAAACATTAGCCGAGCGCTGGTGGCTCACGCCTGTAGTCCTAGCTACTCAAGAGGCTGAGACCCGAGGATCCTGGTTCAAAGCCAGCCCAGGCAGGAAAGTCCATGAGACTCTTTTCCAACAAACCACTCAGAAAAAGCTGCAAGTGGTGCTGTGACTCAAGTGGTAGAGCGCCTGCTTTGAGCTGAAGAGCTGAGGGTCAGGGGTCAGGCCCAGAGTTCAAGCCCCACAGCCGACCAAAAAAAAAAAAAAGGATAAAAAGGATTAGTAATGTGTTTCACACAAGACTCAGAGCTAAGCTCACACCTGAGGCCACACAGCAGATTCAGAGTCCCGGCTGGGCCTGAGTGTGTGGCAGGGGCCAAGGAGGCCACCACCCCCAGACCACCACCAGCTTTGCAAAGAAGAAACCCCTCACTGCTGCTGCTGGCTTTCCAAGTGGAGACGCTGAAGGGAGGGAAGGACATTTCCCTCAGTGAGGAGAGGCATCGCATGCGTCCCAATGGGAAGGACGTTTCCCTCTGAATGGCTTGCTCGGACTACCGGGACTGAAGACCAGGAGAACAGGACCAAAGCAGACAAGAGAAAGGCGGCACAGTGGAAGGCGGGAGGAGTGTGTGGCAGAGCCAACTAAGAAAGCCCCAGAGCCTGCTGGGGCGGGCCTCTGAGCTGTCCTGGTGAGAAGGAAATGTGGCCAGTGAGCTGAAGGCTGGGTAGAAAATGACAGAAACGTCCTCCACAACCTGTGCGCATGCGGTGAGTGCCGAGGGTCAGCGGCCGCCTCTGATCAACCGAGCACCGCCCGTGGGCCTCTGCCCACGGCACCCGTGGCAGCCACAGCCTCCTCCTGGTTCCATACCCAGAGTCTCCTCAGTCTTTTTTTTGTCGGTTGTGGGGCTTGAACTCTGGGCTTGGGCGCTGTCCCTGCACTCTTCAGCTCAAGACGAGCGCTCTACCACTTGAGCTACGGCGTCACTTCTGGTTTTTTAGTGGTTTATTGGAGATAGGAGTCTCACGGTCTTTCCTGCCCGGGCTGGCTTTGAACCACGATCTTTAGATCTCAGCCGCCTGAGTGTCTAGGATGACAGGCGTGAGCCACTGGCGCCCAGCTGCATCTGTCAGTCTTGAAACACAGCATGTCACTTGCGTTATGTCCACCATTACCCACCCCTCCTACCAGAGCCTGGCGGCGCTCCCTGCTGGGGCCTTTGCTCACCCCTACCTGCCTGTCTTCTCTGGGGGGTTTCACACACCCTCTGCACCCCTCCTGATGGGACACATCCTCCCCGCGCCGTGCACGAGCGCGCTGGAGTGTGCGCCCCGCCCCTCTGAGGCCCGGGCCCCTCAGGAAACCACTTCAGCAGCCTTTGCTGGAGCGCAGTTGTATATTTGCTCCCTGTACCCTCAGGGGGCTACCTCCAGGATACACATCCCAAGGATGCCCAAGTCCCTCCTGTGGCATGCCACGGTCTGTAGCACTCGTACAGACGCACAGTCATCCCACGCTCTTTCGGTGGCCCACCAAGAGCTGTGATTTAGGAAAAAAGAGCCAGGTGCTGCTGGCTCACACCTGTAACTCTAGCTACTCAGAAGGATGAGAGCTGAGGATGCTGGTTTGAAGCCAGCTCACGCAGGAGAGATTCCTATCTCCAGTTAACTACCAAAAAGCTGCAAATGGTTGTGGCTCAAGGAGTAGAGTACTACCCTTGATCAAATTTTTTTTTTTGGGTCTGGTCGTGGGGTCTGAATTCGGCCTGGGCGCTGTCCCTCAGCTCTTCAGCTCAAGGCTAGCGCTCTACCTCTTGAGCCACAGCGCCACTTCCGGCTTTTTTCTTTTTGTTTATGTGGTGCTGAGGAATCGAACCCAGGGCCTCAGGCATGCAAGGCAAGTGCTCTACCACTGAGCCACCTTCCCAGCCCCCTTTGATCAAATTTTTTAAAAAGCTCAGGGATAGTAGCACCCAGGCTCTGAGGTCAAGCCCCCAAACCAGCACCAAAACCAACGATGACAAAAATGTACTGCAGGTGCTGGCTGTCCATGGACGCAGCCCGTGGGCACGAGGGTGGACTGCACTTTCTGCAGGGACACATCAGGTCCTCCTCCCCGGCCCACTGGCGCTGCCGGAGGAGGTCCGCACTCCTCTGTGCTCCTCTGCCTCGGTGGATGGGCACGGGGATTCTGGTGCCCAGTGATGTAGCAGCTGACTCAGCATGAGCACCTGGGTGCCCCCACCCCACGCATCTGTGTGCCCTTACCCGTAGCCAGCTGCTTCCGGAAGCGGGGCAGAAGGAAAGGAGGGTTCACGAGCACCAGCTTCCCGATGCACTCGGCCACCACGCTGCGGGTGCCCTCCTCGGCGTCCTCGCAGCGCTGGAAGAGCAGGGCCCAGACGGCCTCGGCGTAGGGCTTCAGACTGTCGGGCTGGGCGGCCCCCAGGGCCTCCCGGAGCGCCTGCAGCAGCAGGTACTGCCGCCGCGGCTCCGCCCCGATCTGCGCCATCAGGAAGGGCAGGAAGTCGGGCAGGTTGCCGGCACCCACGCGGCCCAGCGCGTACGAGGCCGCGGCCCTCACGTCCTCACTGGGCGACCCCAGGGCATCCAGGAGCACGGTCTTCAGCTCCCGCTGGGGGCCGGGCCCCGCCATCTGGCCCACCTCAGCCAGGGACAAGAATGCCAGCACCTTGACCCCTGTGCTCGAGTGGGGCGACTTGGCGTCACAGACCAGGCGGCTGGCGGTGCGCGCCGCCTCCTGGGGACAGGCAGCCGACAGCGCGGCCACACACCTGGCCAGGGAGTGGAACACCTGCTTGTGGAGGCCCATCCCGCCGTCCCCGGTCTGGTCATACACGGGCGCCGTGAGCAGGCTGATGAGCTCCGTGTAGTCCATGCAGGGGGGCCGGGTCCCCACCAGGGCCTGCAGGAAGCCCTCGGTGGCGGCCAGCACCCCCGCGGGCAGCAGCGGGGACCGCAGCAGCTTCAGCAGCTCCGTCAGGACTGGGCCGCTGACCTCAGTTAGAGAGGTGGGCTGGGCCTGGGTCACCGTGGCCAGGAAGTCCACGGCCAGCTGAGCCACGTGCATGTCGCTCTCGCTGACCAGAGCCGGCAGCTCGGCCAGCACGGTGCGCACAGCAGGCTGCGGGAGGCTGAGGCCCTGGCTCTGGGCCAGCGCGTCCAGGGCGGCCAGGGTCGCCAGCCGCAGTGCCCGCTGGTTCTTGCGCAGGAACGAGGCCAGGATGGGCAGTGCTTCGGCCAGAATGGGCTGCAGGTCAAGCTGCAGTGGGGACCTGGCCACCAGCGTCAGCGCCTTGACCGCGGGCAGGCGGGTGATCTCGTTCCTCAGACGCTCCAGGAAGAGCAGCAGGGTGGGGTCCAGGTCGTCCCCGAGCCGGTCACCCAGGTGGCCCACCAGGTGGCCCATGCAGGAGATGGCCCGCTCCTTCACCTCCTGGTCCAGGTCTGTGGCACGGAGTCGTGCTAGGATGGCCATGGACATCTCCCCAACGTAGGGCTCCGGGTCCAGCATCCGGGGCCTCTCCAGCGGCCACATGGCGCGCACCAGCTCCTGCAGCACCAGCAGCGCCTCGGCCGCGATCTTATAGAAAGGATCGGCGACACAGGCCAGCACCGGCGGCAGGAAGGTGGGTAGGTGTGGGTGGAAGGCCCCAGCTGGCTCTGTGCCCAGCAGCCCTTGCAGAAAGGCCAGGGCATCCATCCGGATGGTGGAGGAGCTGGAGCGGTCAGCCAGGGAGAAGACGATGCCTGCGGGGTGGGTACGAAGGTCAGGGGCCGTAGACCCGGACCCCAAGCAGCCCTCCGGGAAGCAGGGACGGAGTCTCCTGGGATGAGCCAGAGCACTTAGCTCTTCCACACAAGCTTCCCAGAGACCACCACGTGGCAGGAGCCAGGGCAGAGGGAACAGGCTGGGGACTCGCTCAGAACCGGGATCCCCCACGCTGCCACACGGGGGCTCAGCCTAGACAAGGGGCTCAACCCAGGCAGGAATTTGGGTTCTGGAAGAGGCCCAGGGAACAGACATCTAGCCTACCTGACACCAAAACAGGCATGTGCTCAGCCAGGCTCCCAGGGAGGGCGGCCGCCAGCTCGGAGAGAAGGCTGAAGCAGCCCTGGCGGGCCCGGACGCTGCGGTCTTTGAGCTGCCGCTGCAGGGCCTTGATCACCAGAGGCACCTGTGGGCAGGCGAGGCGCGAGCTCAGGGACTGGCCAGGCGTGGGCAGACAGCTGTCTGGCACCTCCCCCCCCTCCCCCCCGCCTAGCACCTGGGAACAGTGCACAGACACGGGAACCTCCTGTATCTACTCTACAGGTAGAGGCGGAGCGCCAGGGGAAGGTTACCAGTGCCCTCAGGAAGGAGCAGTGGCCCGGCACCCTTCCTCTGCTGCATTCTCCACCAACACCACTGACACCCAGTCTGACTGGGTCAAAGTAACAGAAAACAGGCTGTTTAGAGCCATCCAACGCAAACCTGGAGAAGTGTACCTGTCCCCTCCCCACTCCACTGTCTCCCATATCCCAGGGGACTGAGCTTCATGCTTGGACCAGACACCCAAAGTCACGTGACACCTGCCTGTCCCAGACACAGCCCATCAGCCAGATCTTACCAGGCAACCTAAAAGCCACTTCTCCGGCCTGACCGTTGCTCTCAACCTCTCTGCTGCCACTGGGCCCAAGGCGCCATCTCCTGACATCGGGACAGCCACCCCATTCCCCACCCCCCTCGGCCTCGGTTACTACCGCTCCATTACTACCGCTCCCACCTAGCAGCTGGAGTGAGCTGGCGTGACACCAACAGGACCTGGCCACTCGCGGCCCATGGCCTTGCTGGCTCTTAGAATAACACGAAGTCCTTACCCCTTTCAGAAGCTGCCCGGAGACTGAGCTGTGCGACGGGAGGGGGCAGAGACTCCAGCCAGACTGTCCCCTCGGTGTCCAGGCACGGGCAGTGGATGGAAGGACAGGAGGGTGGCGGATGGAGGTGCGGGGACAGACCGGAGGGGGCCGGGAGTGGGCACAGGCCAGCTCACCTGGGTCCGCAGCATGTGGCGGTTGCTGCCGGTGCGGGTGGGCTCCTCCACCGCCTCCAGCCACCCCTTGGGGGGCCGTGTCTGTCGTAGCAGCATGATGTACGCCCCGAAGATATCGGCCTTGACGTTCTCCTCCCGGTCCCTGAAGCGCCGGATGAGCACGGGCGCCAGGGTGCAGTGGAAATCGGGCAGCAGGTCGGGCCGCGAGGCGATCAGCGCGGTGAGGCACTTGGCTGCCGCCCGGCGAACCTTCCAGCTCATGTCGTCATCGTCACTGTACTCATCCTCACTCTCTGGGGCGGGAAGAAGACACCCGTGGAACCCCCGTGGCCCGGGACGGCTGCCCACGTGCGGGGAGAGGGGGGCCGGCCCAGCGCTTCACCTGTTGGCCAGTATTCACATCCGATAGGAACGGCAGCACCTTGGGCAAAACCTCCTGTGTGCCAAGGCGGAAGCTGCCTGACCACAAGCCCGAGGCCTGCCCGCGGCCCCCTCTGGTGCCCGCCACACCTGTGTGACTCCAGGCCTCACTGTCCGTGTTTGTCTATTTGGGTGGTTGTGAGGAACATGGAGGAACAAAGCTCAGACACCAGTGGGTGCCCCAAGGTGGCCGCTGTCACAGGCCTTGACCCCCTGGACATTCAAACCAAAGATAGGGCTGGGAAGGTGGCTCAGTGGTAGAGTGCTTGCCTAGCATGCATGAAAGCCCTGGGTTCGATTCCTCAGTGCCACATACACAGAAAAAGCCGGAAGTAGTGCTGTGGCTCAAGTAGTAGAGTGCTCACCTTGAGCACAGAGAGGCTCAGGGACAGTGCCCAGGCCCAGAGTTCAAACCCCAAGTCTGGCAAAAAGAAAAACGAAGAGGGCTGGGAATGTGGCTCAGTGGTAGAGTAATTGCCTAGCATGCATGAAGCCCTGGGTTCCATTCCTCAGTACCACATACACAGAAAAAGCCAGAAGTGGTGCTGTGGCTCAAGTGGTAGAGTGCTCGCTTGAGCAAAAGCAGCTCAGAAGCAGTGCCCAGGCTTGAATCCAAGCCCCAGGCCTAGCAAAAACAAACAAACAAACAAAACACAACCAAAGATATCAACCCTTCTAGAAAATAGCTTGATGCGTAGCTTCTCAATACAATTTAGCACATCTCATGTGATTTTTGCATTATGGAAGCAGCATCTACGTCGCATCGTTAAGGGTCAGTGACAGCAGGGCGAGCGTGTTCAGTGCAGATGCGTATTTTCAGTCTGCAGCTGGTTGACTGTGGACACAAAGGAGCCACCGTGGCGCTTCCCTCGCTGTGACCACTACAACCACGGACATGGCATCAAGGCTTTGGCAAGGAGACTCCAGGAAAGCTACGCCCACCCCTGCCACGCCCCAACCCCAACCTGTCTCGCTGAGCTCGCTGTCGCTGGTCTCCATCTGCTCCTCATCCTCGTCACTGTCGTGGTTATAGTTGGGGTCATGCTTCATGAACTGGAGGCAGAGGCTGGTCACCCTGGGTACGTGGGGGCTCATCTCCTTGGGGCACCTGCGGGGCGGGTGCACGGGGTGCAACATGAGGCTGAGTCCCAAGGCCTTACTGTCAGGAAGCCAGCGTTCTGTCCCCCTCCCCAACAACTCCAGGCCCCAGCCCCGGCCCCAGCACTGGCCCCAGCCCGGGCCCCGGGCCCGGCCCCGCCACCCACCTCCGCAGGAAGGCCTCGAAGGCCTGGAGGCAGGACTCCCGGAGCTCGTCATCATCCAGGTTGCAGAACTCTGCTACCAGGGGCACCAGGCGGTCCAGGTGGGCCCCTGCAGAGCCAAGGGTCGCTGAAGGGGCCAGACCCTCGCAGAGCCCCCGCCCCACGCCCAGCCCGTGTGCACCTCAGCCCTGGCCACTGCAAACCCAACTCAGGCACCACAAGCAGGCCGGCTGGTCACAGACTTCCTGACAGATCCCCATGGCTGGCTGGCAGCCAGGGAGGGAGGAAGAATGGCGGACATGGACGGAATTGACCTGGGACCTCACACAGCACACAGCAGGCCCTGGTAAGTAGGGAGCATTCATGACTCTGCCTAATCCCTGCATGGGGTGTGAGCCCCACACACAAGTGGGGGGACAGCGCTGCCTTCACAGGTCTGGTCCTTAGGCATTAAAGGATCTCTGGGACCCTCTCCAGTGGCAGTCTTCTCCGCAGAGCAAGAAACATGCTGGCCTGAGGACCCCAACATCACCTTCCACACCCCACACTTTCCTGCTCAGCCAACCCTGGACATGTGCAGGCCTCTCTCCCAAGCCCACCTCCTGAGGGGCATGCTGGGCCCATGGGAGCCACGGTGGGCTAGCTCTGCCCACAATGCCTTCTCGGGGCTAGGGCAGACCTGCCGGGCTGTGCTCCCTGAGGAAGGCCAGTTCGCCAAGGGTGGGGAAATGTGGGGTGCTGGACAAGTCCTGCACATTGCCTGTGATCAGGATTCCAGGGTGTACACGAGAGTCAGAACACAGAGGGCTACACGCCAGTGTGGCCAACTACAGCACAGCCTCCCCTGTACAGCTTTTAAACATGCAGACCTGGCTTACAGACTGCTGAAGGAAAACCTGGCCAAGTAGGAGGTAGGACATTTTTGAAGGGCTCAGTGGCACGGCTCACAATTACGGCCTTTCCCAGAGAGGCCTTGTAGGCCAGCACTAAGGCCCGCTCACTCCTCCAAACCCACGCAACTCCGCCACGCCTGCACCCCCTTCCCAGCCCCTCACCTTCCCTCCAGGCCTTTCACTGTGTGTGCGCTGATGCATGCTCTCTCTCTCTCTCTCTCTCTCTCTCTCTCTCTCTCCCTTCCTCCCACAGCTCTCCTCCCTTTTGGCCCCGTCCCTCACCCAGGCGATGGCCGGCCTGGCGACCCACGCTGCCCAAACACTGGATGAGGGTGCGGACGGCAGTGGGGCTGGCGGGCGCCAGCGGGCCGGGCAGCCGGTCCAGCAGGTGGTCTGCGAGCTCCACGAAGAGGTCGGTGCTGCAGGCGGCTGCCAGGTGGCCGAGCGCCCCCACGGCCCGCTTCCGCACGGCCAGGCGTGGGCTGCTCAGCTGCGGCAGCAGGCAGTGCAGCAGGCTGGCGTGGAAGATGCCCAGCGGGGCGCCCAGCCTGGGGAGCAGAGGGGCACCAGGTGAAGGAGGCAGAGCGGCCAGGCGCTGCCTCCACTCTGGACCTCCTCCTGGAGTTACGACGCGGGATCCTTGGAAAAGGGAAAGATGCCCTCAACGGCCAGGGGGGACTGAGTTATTCCTCAGGGGCAGAGAGCAAAAAGAGAAGGGAGTTAGTCCTCAAGGGCTCAGCCAAGAACAGGGCCCCGACTGAGCCAGCTGCGCAGCCTCCAGCCTGAGCAGACGGCCCGCCCCTCCCACCAAGTCCACCTCCTCACAGTGGCCAGGACCCCGCATCTACTTCCGCCCCGACCACAGGAACCAGGCAGACACAGCCCCGACCACCGCCTCCACACCACACTTTCCATCCCAGAAACAGCCCAGCAGGGCCGCCCGCTCGGGCCCCGGCCTGTGCTCAGGGGACCCCCAGGGGCATGGCTACCTCCCAGGCACCTCAACGACGATGCCCGAGGGGAGCCCATCACCTTCCACGCCCCACTCCTGCGCCCACCCGAGTCCCGTGGAGCCCGCCTCCCCCACACCACCCCAGGTCACCACCGGGGCACAGCTCTTCCCCAGCCTGCCATCCTCCACAGACAGAGGGGAGCTTGCTCTGGAGACCTCCGCCTCCCCACGGCGCTCACATCTCCATCTCGTCTCTCCACGCCCGCCCTCCACCTTACAGCCCAGCCCCACAGCACCGGCACAAGCCCCGAACCCCACGTCTGTCGCTGCCTTCTTGCCAGGGTGGTCTTCCCTTCGTGGCCGCCTGCCAGTCCACCGTGCTAATTTCCCTTGAAGGCTCTGCTCCAGCAACCACCCGGTCCCCTCCATGGGGTGGAGGACTCCTGTCGCATTTCCACGCAGGTTTACAAGGTGTTCCCATTGGTTCCCACCCCCGCCCCTCCACCAGCACTGGCCTTCCCCGCGCGAGCGCATCCTGCTGCTGTACCCAGGGCCCATGAGGCCTCCAGAGGTGCAACCAGCTCCGGCCCTGGTCTAGCACCTGGTGCTTTACTGAGCCAACCATGCTGCCGTCAGAACCCGTGCCATGGTGCCCATGACATAAGCCGTCCGTCTCAGGTTGCTGACCAACAGGGAGCCCAAGCGCAGCACTGCATGGGTCTCGCGGGGACCCCTCACCTGCTCAGCATGTCCGAGAGGATGTCCAGGGCTTCCAGCTGCAAAGCCACATCTTCCTGCTGGGCAATGGCGCTGGTGAGCTGGCCGGTGATCTTCCGGCACACATTGATGGCCAGCCCGGAGCCTGCATGGGGCACAGGTGTGTGCGGTGAGGCTGGGTGTGGGGAAAGGCAGCCTCTGGCCTCGCTGTGTTCCCAGGAGGCCTGGGGATCAGGGGCACCAGGGCCCTAGCAGCCCACAGACAAACCAGAAGCCTCACGGAGCTGCTGGACTGCCTCGTGTACCCCAACTCCTCCTCCCTGCCCACTTCCTTTCCCAGCCTCCCTTGCAGCTAGCAGTTTTCTAACCACAAACTGGGATGGGTGACGGAGGCGCCGAGTCCCGGGGCGCGGGGTACCTGTGGCCGCGGGGGGCAGCTCCGACAGCACCGTCTTGAGGCCGATGCCCGCGATGTCCCGGAGCTGCTCCTTGTCTGACCGCATGTTGGCACACAGGGTGTCCACAATCGTCTCCACCTGGTACTCCTTCACTTTGCTCACCAGAGGGCCCAGGCTGGGGGAAGGAGGATGGGGAAAGGTCCCAAACCTCAGGCTCAGCCTAAGTCAGAGGCCGCTTCACTATGCGGCCTGGGCGGCTCTCCCTCCCTCCCCCCCCACCCGGCTAGGATTACACTGTGTGCCACCATGCTTGGACCTTGGATCCTGGACCCTCCATCCTCCCACTGGCAGCCTGGGGGTTCCTTGATCCCCACTTCCTCACCCTCTGCATGGGCAACTCCATGTCCCAGGAGTCCACAATGTGTATACAAGTCAAGCTCCGAGCCAGGCCCCAGTGGCTCACATCTATAATCCTAGCTACTTGGGAGGCTGAGAAGGGGGATCCAGGTGGGAGGCCAGCGCTAACAGAAAGGTCTGCGACACTCCATCTCAACTGAAAGAGGTTGGGAGTGGTGTCCCGGGCCTGTGACCCCAGCTAGAATGGTAAACCTGAAATAGGCAGATTGCAGTCCAGGTGCACACCCTGAGCATGAGACAGAACACCAGGGCAGAAAGAGGGGCAGATGTGTGGCGCAGGGGCCAGACCCTGTCTGTCAAGGATGGGGCCCTGAGCTCAAGCCTCAGTGCTCTCCCAGCGTGCCACCCGCTTGAGAAAGTCCCCTTTACTGCCTGTCCTCCTCCTCGCGCCGCCATCACGTCCCTACTTTCTTCTGGGCTCACCTCCCACGTAAACTGAGCTTCAAGCCCTTGGTTCAGAGTCTGCCAGGGGCAATCCAAGCCGCGCCACTGTCTGATTCTAAGGGGCCCCAAGGCTGCTTAGCGACTCTCTTCTCTTGAGAGCACCTCTGAGGCTGCAGCCCCCACACAGGACCGAGGCCCCCGCGGGCGGCCGCCCCGCTGAGGCCGACACGCACCACTTGACAGCCAGGTTCTGCACCTCGCCGTTCTTGTCCTCCAGCAGCCGCAGCAGCATCTTCACCACCTTGCGCTCGCTGTCCTCGTCCAGCTGGATGGAGTCTTTCTGCAGCTCCGACATCAGGTCACTGGTGGCCATGAACCTGGGGATGGGGGGAGGAGATCACCAGCAGCTCCCAGGCCCCGGGAGATGTGCACAGAACGACAGGCCTCCAGAGGTACACCGTGACACCAGGATTCAAGGGCATGTGGCTCATCGGGACTGTGGGCAGGGCCGGGCTGGCCCAAGGAGACTCAGGTCTATGTGAGCACAAGTCGATGTAGTCTATGTGTGCCACAGGGTGGCACACTAGGAATACAGAGGACACTGACTAAATAGGCCTTAGAGGTAGGTGGTGTGCAAATGTGAACTTGAGCAAGTCCCTTTCCTCTCTGCCTGTCTTGTGGGGCTGCGAGGCCCGGCGTGGGCATCTGTAAATGACAGACACTGACACTGTGGCAAATATCATTCACATCTCGCAGCAACAGCAGGCAGGGACACCGGGGCCTGAAACTGAGTCAGGCACGGGCAAGAAACGCCTCTGCCAGACAGGTGGGGGAGGCTGGTCCTGTCTACCTACCGCGGAAAGAGTTAATGCAGAGCTGCTGACCCTTAGACTAGATGATCTGGGCCTGGGGCCAGTATCAGAACATATCAGGGCTTGCGAGTCTCTGCTGGGCTGCACCCCAAGATCACACATTTCCCAAAGGTTCAGCCTCAAGACCACACATTGAAAGCCTCTGCGTGGGCCGTGCTGCTGAGCCGCGTGTACCCTGGGAGAGCACACCAGCAGTGCACACGTCCCCAGCTGGCCCTGACAGGGTGGGCACCAGATCCAAGGCTTTACCCACCCACCCCGAGCAGGGGATCCTCGCGGCCTGAGCCCAAAAGCCCAATGTCTGTCCCTGGCGTTTGAATGCTGTGAAGACCGTGGAAGAGAGAAGGGGGCGTGTCGCTGTGTCCAGCCTGCAGATGCACTTCCCAAAAGTTGAATTAATCCTGATATCTGAACACTAAGAGTCAGCATGAGAAGGCGATTTCTAACTTTAGCAAATCTAAGATTTGAATACAACTGGGCTGTAGGCAATAACTGGCAGGAGACGGGTCACAGCTGCCCACTCCTCTGTCCAGTCCACCCGTCTCCCACCAGGCTGGCATTGCCACTTTCTGGCTCCTGCAGGCACCAAGGGTGAAGGCTCAAGGGAAAAATGGGATGAGGTGGCGAGGAAGGGTAGCAAAGGTGGGCCCAGGGTGGTGGCCCCCGAGGAGAACCTGCTTCCCGTGTGCCCTGGGCTCCTGGGCCTCAATTGCACAAGCTCAGACCTCATGACCTGGGGCCCCCAGGCAGCCTCTAGCCCTGTACCAGGAGGGCACCTGTGATTTTCAACACTGGATTAGCATCGAGCTGCTCAGAGAAGGCAAGGAGCCAGGCGAGGTCAGGAGGGAATGGAATGGTGACAATGCCTACCTCTGGGTCATGGTAGGGTGATGGAGGCTTGGACTGGAGCTTTTCTGACCTTGTGGGGCAGAGTGGGGTCAGAAAGAGAGGATAGGAAAGGGCAACCATCATGCCTTAGAGCCAAATAGCTGTGTCAGAACGCAGAGAAACTTCCAGGAAAAAGGACAGTGTGTAACTGTGTGTGTGTGTTTATGGGAGGTATACTTTGGGATAAGAGTTTCAGCACAGAAGCTCGGCTAAAATATTATCATCATCAACTGAATCCATTTTTTTCAGGCAATAAAAGAAGTTTATTTACTGAACTGCTGCATCCCCCCCCACCCCTGCCATGGTGGAGAGGCACAGCCAAAGAGAACTGGATCCATTTTCACTAGCTGCTTCCTTCTCAGGCCTCTTTTCCCACCTTTAAATGGGATGGATGTTTTTATTTCTACACCCTCCCCCCAAATCATAGCATCCTTGGGGGTGTCAATACAACCAACGGCTCTTTATGTAGAGCAGATGGGAAAACTAGGCTCAGAGAAGTCACACAGCAAATTGGGTGGAGAATCAGCCTAGCAGATGGGTCTCCTGCTTCAACTTTTGTTTTCAAAACATGATTCAGAAATTCCTGCAAGACCTTTTTGAGTTTGCTGGGGCCTCAGCAACAACAGAGCAAGCAGCCACCTGCCCACAAACCAAACTGGGTGCTCAAGGCTTCCTCTACCCTGCCCAGGACCCCATTTACAGTTACTGCCCCACTCCCTACCCCCAACTCTGGGAACCAGAGACTAGTCTCAGTGTCCACCCAGTGATGTCCTAAAGGCAACTCAGCTGAAACACAGGACCACACGAGGCTTCTGGACAGCTGGTGGATGGGACTCAGCCTCTTGGTATTCAGACTTTAAAAATAGACCCGTTCTCATTGGCTCAGGGTGGTTTTAAGTGTCCTCATGGCAGGGCCGGGCCAAAAGGGCTTCTCAGGCCCTCCTGCTGACAGGACCTGGGTCCTGAGAGACAAGGCCCTCAGCTACGGGCAGACCACATGACTTTGGAAAAGCCAGGGTGCCCCTCTAAGTCCCTGGGGAACGGAACAGTCAGGTACCCTGCAAGCATCCTTGGCATAGTACCTGGTCCCAGGGGTGCTGGAGTTCAGGGCTCCCCAGAGCCCAAAGGGAAGTGCCTGAACTGGCATGGGGACAGCAGGGGACAGGGAAGGCCAAGGTCTGGAGAAAAGAATGCATGGTGGGGCTGGGAAGGTGGCTCAGTGGTAGAGTGCTTGCCCTGCATGCATGAGACCCTGGGTTCGATTCCTCAGCACCACCTAAGCAGAAAAAGCCAGAAGTAGCACTGTGGTTCAAGTGCTAGAGAACT
This sequence comes from Dipodomys ordii, assembly GCF_000151885.1. NCBI lineage: Eukaryota > Metazoa > Chordata > Mammalia > Rodentia > Heteromyidae > Dipodomys > Dipodomys ordii. The sequence goes on from NW_012267228.1 coordinate 1,765,954, forward strand.
AGCCTTGAGCTGAAGAGCTGAGAGACAGCGCCCAGGCCCAGAGTTCAGGCCCCACGACCGACCAAACGAAAAGAAAAAGCATGGTGGGCAGATCACGAGATGCCCGTTTGTTTGGCCAGTTCTAGGTGCCCGTCACTACCCCACGTGCATCACAGCCCTCCCTCACTCTCCCCGGTGTGCGGTGAGCACCAGAAACAGAAGCTAAGGCTCAGCGGGGCGCAGTCATTTGTCCGTGGACACACAGCCATCGAGTGTGGGGGAGGCCTCTTAAGGGTGTGAGGTCTGGCTTAAGGGAGGCTTGTAGGGGTGAGAGAGCAATGAGCAAGCTGAGCAGGGGACTCAGAGGCCCCTCGAAGGCCAAGACCTCGGCCTCTGTACTGGTCTGGCCTTGGACCCCAGACCCTCCACTTCCTACCTCTGTGACTGCACCCGGGTCCTTCCCACCTCCGAACCTCAGTTTCCCTATCTGTCAGGTGAGGATAAAAACGACAGCGCGTTCAACAAGGAGGGGGCGTGGCTATATGACTGTTAAGTCCTATTAGCTGGGGAGGGTCCACAACTGGCCATCAGACGGTGGGTCAATCCCTGGTCGAGGCTGAGCCTCAGTTTCCCCTGGCTGCTCCTGGGTGCTGGGGAGCCGGAGAGGGGGTCAGGAGGAAGACGGGGACGGGGAGGCCCTCGCCCAGCCCGGCCTGCAAAGCCGGGGCCGAGGCCA
>NW_012267228.1:1766968-1767292 GCF_000151885.1 Dipodomys ordii
CAGGCCCGCGACAGAAATAGCCGCCGGCTCCGGGGGCGTGGCCGTTGGGGGCGTGGCTCCGGTGGGCGTGGTCCTCGAGGGCAGGAGCTCGGGACCCTGGCCGCCCAGAGTAAGGGATGCTGAAGGGGGCGTGGTGGTTGGAGGGCGTGGCTCCGGTGTGGGCGTGGTTCTCGCGGGCAGGAGCTCGGGACCCTGGCTGCCCAGAGTAAGGGGGGGGATGCTGAAGGGGGCGTGGTCGTTGGGGCGTGGTTCCGGTGTGGGCGTGGTTCTCGCGGGCAGGAGCTCGGGCCCCTTGCCGTGGTGGTGGTTGGCGGAGGGGGGGGG
>NW_012267228.1:1769108-1772342 GCF_000151885.1 Dipodomys ordii
GGGGGGGGGTCTAGGAAGGCTTGGAGAGGAGCACAGAAAATACTTTGTATAGAGACCCTGGAACTTCAGGGCTGTACTTAATGACAAGGGATGCAAAATTAATCATTTTTTGAACACTGGTCTGATGGGGGCAGAGATGCTCCAGTCTTTGTGGCAATGTCAGGGATGCTATGGTTCAGATCTGCGGAAGTGGGAACTTCTCCCCTGTTTGTTAAGGCTTGCCTGATGACCTGGGGACCATCAGCTTGTAGAAATACCCTGCATGTGCTGGGAAGAGGGTGCATTTTCCACGTGTAAGAGGTAGGGTCTCTCTACATGCCTTCTCTACCAAGCTGCTTAATGTGCTATCAGATTCATAACAAAACTGGAGGCTGTCAAGTCTGGAAAGGAGATGGATGTTTGCGGCTTGAAATGAGCAATGTTACAGGCACTGGTGGCTCACGCCTGTAATCCTAGCTACTCAGGAGGCTGAGATATGAGGATCACGGTTCAAAGCCAGCCTGGACAGAAAAGTCCAGGCTTATCTCTAAGTAACCACCAGAAAACCAGAAGTAACACTGTGGTTCAAGTGGTAAAGTGCTCGCCTTGAGCTGAAGAGCACAAGGAAAGTGTCCAGCCTAGAGTTCAAGCCCCATGACAAGAAAGAAAGAAAGAAAGGAAAGAAAAGAAGAAAGGAAGAAAGAAAGAAAGAAAGAATTGAGCAATGTTGGAGGTGAACAAGGCAGGCAGGTGTCAGCATGGGTGGCCAAGGCCTGTGGGAAGGTCAAAGGTCAGAGTGACTGTCCCCTCAGGCAGTTTCTAAAAGAGCAAGGCTGTCTGCCTGACACTGGGACACAGAGGTGACCTGCTTAGAGGAATGCTTGAGAACAGCTGCTTTCCAGCTGAGTGTGAGTCCAGCTGTGAGATCTTTGGTAAGTGACTAAGCTGTCTGAGCCTCAGTTTCCACCTCTGTAAGGTGGAACCGATAGTAGACACCTTGTGAGGTAACACCCTAGCAGCAAAGCTAGAGCCTGGCCAGCGCGGCCATGGATGGAAGTTATTTGTTACTTTTATCTTCACATCTAGGAGGGGAGAGACGTGATGACCAACAGCTACCACACAGTGCAGGATGTCCCACCGTGGAGAGATGGAGCGCCCACTGGGATGGATCATTTCAGGCGGCAACTCGATTGGGCTAAGGGATGTCCAGGAGGCTGGTAAAATATCTCTTTGGGTGTGTCTGTGAGGGTGTCCACAGAAGAGACCGGCATTTGACTCAATGGACGGACAAAAGCAGACTGCCCGCACCAATGCTGGTGGGCAGCATCCAGGATACGGAGGAGCCAGAAGCGAGAGGTGTGGGGGTTAGGAGTCTGTGTCCTGCTGCTTTGCCCTTAGATATCACTGTTCTTGGCTTCCTGGCCTTCAGTCAGCTGACTGTGGGACTCAGCCTTAACCATGATGAATCTTTCTGTATGTTTCTCTATCTTACTGGTTCTGTTTCTCTGCAGAAGTCTGGCTCATAGAGGGGCACATATATAGAAATGCATGGAAGGGGGAAGCAGGAGGCTGGGGTTGTCGGGGGAGGGAGTGTGGAGGGCTAAGACATTCTCTTAGCACGGAAGTAGGCACCCAGTGTCCTGGGGACACACGCTCTTACTCACCTCTTCACACTCAGGCTTCCGTTGCTGGGTGTCCTGTACCTGCCTGTCACACCCACGGGACAGGTATGTCCTGGGACATCTGCCCAGACTGAACCCAAACACAACCCCACCAGCGACGGAAGACACTTCCCAGAGTTTCTGGAAGAGTCTAAAGTTGGAAAGTGTCCCTGCCACCCACAAGTAAGCCCGTTCCACACACTTGGGGCTCTTTCTGTCTATTATTTTATTTTTTTTGCCAGTACTGGGGCCTGGACTAAGTGCCTGGGCACTGTCCCTGAGCCTCTTTTGCTCAAGGCTAGCACTCGACCACTTGAGCCACAGCACCACTTCTGGCTTCTTCTGTTTATGTGGTACTGAGGGCTTCATGCATGCTAGGCAAGCACTCTACCACTGTGCCACATTCCCAGCCCCCCGGGGTCCTTTTGTAGTGCTAGCTCTGAGGCTTGAACTCAGGGTCTTGGCACTATCCCTTAGCTTTATTTCTCAAGGCCGGTGCTCAACTACTTGAACCACAGCTCCATGTCTGGCTTTTTGCTGGTTAATTGGAGATAAGAGTCTAAGGACTTAGTTGCCTCGACTGGCTGTGAACCAGGAGCCTCAGATCTCAGCCTCCTGCATAACTGGGGTTACAGGCGTGAGCCCCCAGTTCTATCAGAGAAGCTCCGGAGAGTCTTTAAGACCTTCTCTTGATCTTCCTCCCTCCCCTTCTTCCTCCCTGCTTCACTCCCTCCATTCTATTTCCATTCCTCCTTCTGCCCCTTCCTGTGTTTTTTCCATGAAGATCAAGAATCTACACTTGCCTTCTGGGGCTGGGACTCAAACCCAGAGGAGAGCACTGGACGCGCACCTGTCCCTAGGCTCCATCCTAGCCGCTACGACCTCCTTATTCTCGGATGGTCGGTGATCTGCCCTGGAAAGAAATTGTTCTAGCAGAGCCAACAACTACAGGAGGGAGCGCCACGCTGGAGCGCCCACAGCTGGAGCCCTGGAACCTTCCCCACAGCCATGTGCTCCCCCCCTGGGTTCAAGCAGAGAGGGGAACCCGCAGTCTGGAGGCTTCCGCAGAGCTGCTCAGCGTCTCGGACACTGTGGAAGACTTGGATTATGAGACCTTCAGAAGATGGACGGCGAGGAAACCCTCCCAGCTCTCCCCGATCCCGCCGTTCCTGCTGCTTCTCCTCCACCTTTCAGTGCTCCAAAACGAATCCACACGTGGCGACACGTCACTAGTCAGCACATAACTGCCCTGTCATTGTCAAGCCTGACACACATAACAGGAATTCCTCAAGTGATTTGCTAGTCAGTCCAGACTCAAATTCCCCAGACTGAGTCAAAGATGTCTTACAGGCCGGGTGCTGGTGGCTTACTCCTCTGGTCCTAGCTTCTCAGCCAGAGGAGATCTGAGGATTGTGGTCTGAAGCCAGCCCAGGCAAGAAAGGCTGTGAGACTCTCATCTCCAATGACACACACACACACACATACAACCTGGAAGTAGAAATTTGGTTCAGATGGTAAAGCACTGGCATTGAGCAAAAAGGCTTAAGGATAGCACTCAGGCCCGGAGTTCAAAAGGCAAAAAAGAAGAAAGAAA
>NW_012267228.1:1774372-1803553 GCF_000151885.1 Dipodomys ordii
CCCCGCCCCCCCAGCCCCATGTCCGGGCTGCTGTCTTGGACAGTGCACCAGGAGCCAGCTGCGACCCTGTCCCTGGTCCCCGGCTCCGCAGCGTCTCCTCCCACCAGATGTCTGCCCTCACACTGCCTCCCAGCCCCTCCCAGCCCGGGCGACCCCACCGGCTGTCTCGGGATAATGGGCTCTGTGCTCTGGCTTCTGAGAAGAGGCTAGCCCGGGCCTGGCTGCCTGCAGGAGCAGACTGGGAGGGGGAGCGGGGGTCCTGGTGAAGTGGTGGGCGGCCAGTGCGGTGGCCGTGGAGGTGGGGGAGAGACTGGCTTCAAAATAGATCAAAGGAGGCCCAACAGAACGTTCCAGATGGGTAGGATATGCCCAGAAGATAGGAGAATGAAGTCAAGGATGAGTGTCTTGGGCCTGCCTGAGTTTAGGTTCTGGATGACTGGCTCTTCTTTCCAGGAAGACTTCCAGAGATTTCCTGCTCCTGTTCTCAAAAGCCAGGTGTACCTGCTCTGCAGCTTGGGTGATTAAGGAGGGAGCAAAAGGCGGAAGGAGGCACAGCTGGGAAGGAAGGGAGGGAGGGAGGGAGGGAAGGGTCACCCAGAAACTCTGCTTTCTCACCCACCTACACAAGCCAAACAGCTTGAGCTCCAAAATCGCCTCTAGCTTCCCCCGGCAGGGGGTGGCTCTTCCCTCTTAGAAACGCCCCCCTCCCCGCACCCCCTTCCCGAGTGCCCTGGCCTCCTTTTCTTTTCTTTTCTCTTTTTGGTTGATGGAGCTTGAACTCTGGGCCTGGGCGCTGTCCCTCAGCTCTTCAGCTCAAGGTGAGCGCTCTACCGCTTGAGCCACAGCGCCACTTCTGGTTTTCTGAGTGGTTTATTGAAGAGTTTCACAGCTGTTCCTGCCCAGGCTGGCTTTGAACCTCGATCCTCAGGTCTCAGCCCCCCAGTCGCTGGATGACAGGCGTGAGCTGCCGGCGCCCAGCCCCTGGCCTCCTTCTCTGCACCCTCAGGCCCCAGCCTCAGAAGCCAGAGCATCCAGCAGGCAGTGTCTTCTAAGCTGAAGGGCTGGTTGGGACACATGGCTGGGTGCTGAATCAGCCTCACCCACAGAGGTGTGGGGGTGCGGTCATCTGGGACACGCCCCCTGCTCTTTCCCAGAGCCTGGCAATGCCCAGGGTGGCCCCGCTGGCCCAACAGAGTGCAGTGTGGGGGGAGGGGGAGGCGCTGTGGCAGCTGCAGCCACCCCCATCTGCCCTTCCTGGGGTGCTGAGGAGGAGGGAGAGGTGGCTCAGACAGGAAGGCCTGGGGGCAGATAGCATGGCAGGCAGGAATGCACCCCGCGAGCCAGTGGGGCCCCAGGTCACGTGGCGGCTGCCCCGCCCTCGGGGCTGTGACAGGGCAGCCTCCTCGGCTGCCAGGGCCACATCCACGCAGTCCGCGCGCAGCTGGCTTCGCTGTCTCCACTCAGGATCACAGGTACGAGATGGGGTGGGGAAGGGCAGGGAGGGGACCCCAGGCATGGTCCTCCTTCCCGGCCATCCTCGGTGGCCCTAGGCTTGGAACCCCAATGCTGCCCCTTCCTGACTGGCCTAGAAGCTTAGTGACCCATGCCCCCCGCCTGGCCACGGGTGGTGACCGGCTCCAGTCCTGTCACTGGCTGCTGTGGGAAATTTCGGGAAAGCTCTAGAAGGGCCGGAGGTGTGGCTCGGGAGCAGAGCCCCTGCCTAGCGAGCGCGACAGCAGATTCCCTGACGTGGGTGAGTGTCCCGTGGGACCTGAAGGATCTCGCCACGTCCCAGGGCCTCTCCTCACCCTGCCGCTGATGGACGTCAGCAGTGAGACGATCTTTCTCCCCCAAAGATCTCGGGGGACACCCCTCAATGACCCAGGTTGTAAAGACACAGCCTCCTCCCTCCTGGAGGCTGAGCCAGGCCTGGGAGACCTGGGGGGAAAGACCCCTGGGTGGAGACAGTGCTGAACAAAGATGTAGGCCTGGGGCAGGGGAAGCCTCGTTTCCTGCCAGGCGGGTGGCTGGGACCCCCAGCCCCGAGGCCTCTGGGCCATCCCTCCTCCGGGATGTCTTCCTCTGCCTCTGCTTGGAGCCCCCTGGCTCCAGGCACCTCTCCAGCCTCGTTTCCTTGGGAAGGGAAATCATGTGCATCTTGTTTTCTTCTGTTCTATTTAGAAACGGCCCTATTTAGAGGCCAGAGCTCTAACTAAGGTTGGGGTGGGGGTGTGAGGAGTGTTGGGGGAGTCTTGGACAGCACCGTGTGGAGATCTGAGAATCGGCCCCTCCTGACTGAAGTTCTGAAGCCCTTGCTAGGCCGCCTTCCCTGGATCTTTCCGGAGCGTTGTTAGCTCAGAGGACCGTGCTGGCCTCTGCCCCATAGATGCCTCTGCCCCGAGCAAACTTGCGGATGGGGTCATCTTTTTGTTTCCTTTTAAATAACGGCTTATGAAGATAGAACTTGCATTCCATAAATCCACCTTTCCACAGGGTGAGCTCTGTGTTTTGTTGGTGGTGGTGTTGGTCATGGGGCTTGAACTCTGGGCCTGGGCGCTGTCCCTCAGCTCTTCGGCTCAAGGCGAGCGCTTTATCACTTCAGTCACAGCATCACTTCCAGTTTTCTGGTGGTTCATTGGAGATAAGCATTGTACGGACTTCCCTTCCCTGGCTGGCTTTGAACCGTGATCCTCCGATCTCAGCCTCCTGAGTAGCTAGGATGACAGGCGTGCGCCACCAGCCGCCGGGCTTCTTGAGACATTTCTACACAAGCACAAACACACGGCTGTGGTTTGGCTTTGCATCTCCCTGTGAGTGATGCTGAGCCGCCTGCTGTGAGTCTTTTCCCCAGGAACTTCATTCAGATCAGTTGGCCGCGGGGACCCTGAGCTGCTGCTCGGTGAAGTGCTGAGTGGTAGCCAGCCCCTTGCCAGGCCAGAAAGGAGAATGTAGATGCAGCCGCTGGAGGCTCACGGTGTGGGGGTGGGGGGTGGGGGACCGAGTTCAGAGAGGGCCAGTTATTGGACACTTCCTTTTTGAACTTGGTATGTGTGAGAGAGAGAGAAGTGGGGGCAAGCGGGGAGACAACTGAGAGACAGGCTGACAGAGAGACAGAGGCTGAAGAGGGAGAAACAGAACAAAAGTAAACACAGAGCGAGCAAGCAAGGAAACAGCAATTTGGGAGGAGAGACACGCATGCACCTGCGCTGAGCTCTGGCTAACTATGCCCCAGGCCGCGCTCACCGAGTCAGGTCAGCCAGGGAAGCCTGGGAGCGCAGAAAAACTTCTTCCCGTGAATCATCAGATTTGTCCTTGGGTTCTTCCAGAAACATCTTTTGGGGGGCAGCTCCCGCCCTTGTTTTCCTCGCCCCCGATTAGCTCAAAGCAGGAGCCGGGCTTCGCAGGGTCAGGCTTAGGTTGACGATCTAGAGCAACAGTTGTCCAACTGCTCCCTTGTTTTGGTTTTCTGCTCTCTGGCGTTTTGTTTGCTGGCTGGGGTCTGTTTGACCGCAGGGTCTCACTATGTATCGCTGGCTGGGAATGGAGCTCTTGATCCTCCCACGGCCGTGATTACAGGAGTGTACCACCGTGCTCAGCCATGTTGATGTACACATTCTTTTCAAGAGAAAAGGCTGGGCTGGGTGACGTATCTCTGTGCTACAGTGCTTGTGCCTTGGGCCTGTCCAACACGGACACACGTTTAGATTTGTCAGTGGCAGACGACTCCCAACTTTTGCACAATTCCGTTACGACTTTGCGACCTCGCAATGGCGCCCTGGTGGTCTGTGGTGAGCAGGAGACGCACGTTAAGCGCTGAGTCTGCTCCTCCCCTTGGTCAGCCTCACCTTTGCTAGCAGAAGAGGGGGGCATGCGGCACCCTCGGGCCCCCGTGGCTGAGCTGGCTACACGCTGGGACCTTGGCGCACGGCCTGCCGTGGTTCCTCAGGACCCGACTCTGTGTAAGCGAGGCGGACGTGAGGACACACGTGTGGTGGCTGTTAGCTCAGGACTCAGCTCGCGTCCGCCGAGAACCGTCACGGCTACGGACAGTGAATGGAAACCCAGCCGTCATGCCGTAGACTTAGCGTTGCTCTGGAAGCAGTTCTCCGTGTGCTTTTCCTGACCTCAGGAACCCCATAGGGTCATGACACACAGGGTGGGCCATGCAGGCTGGGGGTGCCCATTAGGGTTCAACTATATACTGTCAGCGACTTTTAGTTAAAAATGGAGTAGGGATGCCGGGCGCCGGTGGCTCACGCCTGTAATCCTAGCTACTCAGGAGGCTGAGATCTGAGGATCGCGGTTCAAAGCCAGCCCGGGCAGGAGAGACTTCCTATCTCCAATAAACCACCAGAAAACCGGAAGTGGCGCTGTGGCTCAAGTGGTAGAGTGCTCGCCTTGAGCTGAAGAGCTGAGGGACAGCGCCCAGGCCCAGAGTTCAAGCCCCACGACCGACAAAAAAAAAAAAAAATGGAGTAGGGGCAGGTGGATGGGTCCTCTCCTCTTGGACTCTGAAGGTGATTGTTCGAGAGATGAGGACATAGGCACGAACCCCTGCCCTTCGTGAACTTCCCACCCAAAAGCTATTGCTTTTAGAAGATTCTTCTAGAAGGCTGGGCCTGGTGGTGGACACCTGTGGTCTCAGCTATTTGGGAGGCAGGGGCAGGAGGATCGCAGTTGGAGGCCAGCCCAGACAATGTTAACTTCAGACCGTATGTGAACTAAAAGCAAAAGAAAGGGCTGGAGTGTGGATCGAGTGGCAGAGCACTTGCCTACCAAGGGCGAGGCCCTGTGTTCAAACCCCAATGCCTCCAAGCCAAAAAAAAAAAATCCAGCCCCTGTGCAGACGTAGGAGGATGTGGGGAAGACCCCAACGCAGAGAGAGCTAGAGAAGGCGGCCCCCGGGGCTCAGGCTCCAGACACGCCAGGGAGGCAGATTGCGAGCTTTTCGTCCCTCGTGAAACAAGTCAGACTCCCAGAAGGACTGGCTGCCAGGCTAGCCTGGACGAAGGGCAGTGGCCGCTGTGCTGGGGAAGAGGGCTCGGGGGACAGACAGTCCCGCTGGGGGCCGCTTGTCCTGTAGCTGAGCATTCGTCGGAGAGTGGGGTGTGCATGTATTTGGGGTGCGTTGGGAAGCACTCATGTCCCCCCCAGCTCTGCCCTTGGACTTAGGTCCACCCCTGGGACCCCTTGGCATCCCAAGGGCCAGTCCCGACTCCTTCTCCACCTGCCTCACTGCTCAAACCTCCCACCTGCCGGCCTCCCCCTCCTCCTCCTGGAGTAACGGAACCCAGGGCGTGGGGTGAGCAAGGCAGGTGCTCCGCCACTGAGCTGCAGCCGGGCTCTGAGCCCTTCTCCACCGCAGCTCTGGCTGGCTGTGGAATTCCCACTCAGGCCTGCCTCCATCCCACCCCCACGCAGAGCGAGACCAGGTCAGCGGCCTCTAAAAGGAGCGGTGGGCCCTGGAGCCAGCGGCAGCCCCGAGCTGCTCCAGGACGGTTTGGGCCACCCGTGGGGCTGTCACAGAATACCAGAGGCGGGGGATTTATCATGAGAAGGAGCTTGGTGGGTTTATTTCATACTCTGGAGGACAGCAAGTCCCCAACTAATGAGGCCGCACCTTGGGGGGGGGCAACATCCAAAAGGCAAAAGAGAACGAGAGAGCAAGATAGGGCTGAGCCTTGGCAAGTTCCTCTTCAACTCCTCGGTTTCTCCAGGGGGCGGGGCAATCTACAGGACCGCGATCCCCCTCCTTGCCAGCAAGCTGGGAAGGGAACACAGGGGAAATCCAGTTCATCCAGACATGCAGCGGCCCAGCCCCTCTCCGCCCCTGACTCAGCAGGGTTGGGCTTTTTGGTTGAAAGTGCTGGAAAGTCAGGCACGAGAGTTTCTTGTAGGATCCATGTCAGATTCAAGACTTCTAGCCAGCTGGGCAGGGGTGGCTCACGCCTGTCATCCTAGCTTCTCAGGAGGCTGAGATCTGAGGATCACAGTTCAAAGCCAGCCTGGGCAGGAGAGTCTGTGAGACTCTGATCTCCCATGAACCATCAGAAAACCGGAAGTGGCGCTGTGGCTGTAGAGCGCTCGCCTGGAGCAGAAAAGCTCAAAAACAGGGTCCGGGCCCTGAGTTCAAGCCCCACAGCCACCACCACCACTAACAAAAGGCCTGGGAGTCGGGCTGCTCTGTTGGAGTGCGGTGGGGCGGGGGGGCGGTCTGTCTCTAGGCCTGAGACCCTGTGTGGATTACTTCATTTACCTGAGCATCTCCTCCTGTGGAAAACGAGATCTACGTGGAGGGGAGGGGCGTCTCGCCCTGCGCACAGAGCCCTGGTTTGACCCCCAGAACCATAAAATGAGTGAAGATCATAAGCAAGGTGTCCTGTTCTTTGTCTGCATTTGCTTAGTTCCCAATGGCTCATCGTGGCTCTAAGGAAATCTGTGCTTATGTGTGGTGTTTTTTAGGTTGCTGGTGGTGATTGGTGGTGGTTGGGGGGTTCGAACTCAGGTTTCTACCACAGTCCTCCGATCTCAGCCTCCTGAGTAGCTAGGATGACAGGTGTGAGTCGCTGGTGCCCAGCTACAGATGGTTTTTTGAGATGCTGGGGGTGAAACTCAGAGCCTTGCACATGCTGGGCAATGTCTACCCCTGCGCCACGCCCCAGCCCAGCCAAGTCTCCCGACCTGGAAATTGGAGGCCTCCTCCCAGCAGTCCCTCTGCCAGATAGATACGTCCTCTTGGGTGCTGTATCCGGGTGTGTTCATCAGCCTTGGTTGTCTGTCAAGTTTAACAAGCTACGTTTCTCTTCTCAGAGCAGAAAAAAAAATGGGATGGGATGAGGCGAGGCGCCGAGGGCCCTCCTTCCGGGACGGTTCACGCCCGGCCCCTCGTGCTGGGCCAGCGGCTAACATCTGTGCTGGAAAACCAGAGTCCTGCCACATGCCTGCTGTCCCGGCTCCTTGGAGGCTGAGACAGAAGGATGGCTGGAGCTCAGGAGGCCCGGGCAGCCTGGGTGACAGGGCCAGGCTGTCTCTAACAAAAAGCAAAGCGTGACTCAGCCAAGGCCGCTTGTCTAAGCCAAGCCAGCCTCGTCTGCACACGGCTCCAGGACCATGGCGGCTTCCTGCCTGGCCCAAAACGGGCCCTGGGAGGAAGGGCTGGCACGTGCCCTTCCGTCTCCCCGCGTGGACACAGCCGCAGCCCTGGCTCTTCCCCCCTCGCCGTGTGTGTTCCCAGGCAAGCGTCTTTCTTGTCTGGGCCTCCTATCTTCATCTCTGAAGTGGGCACCGCCCAGTGAGCCCCGTGGGGATGGGGACTTGGAACCCCGCTTGGCAGGCAGGAAACGCTTATTCAGTCCCCACCCCCATCCTTTGCACTCTGCGCCCAGCCCTGGGCAGGTGACCCGGTCATGACAAACCCTCCAGCAGGGCTGAGGGGGAGCTCAAGCCGGAGTATGCCCCCTGAAGTGGTACAGCGAGGTCCTGGCCTGGAGGCAGAGTCCGCAGGAGGCAGAGGTGACTAAGGGTCAGGATGGAAGTGCTCCAGGAGATATGGTGGGAGCCTCGAGGCCTCCAAGGGCTACGGCCCCAGCACTGACTGCTAGCTGCCCGTGCCTCAGTACCTTTGCATGTGCTTTGCCCTGCGACCCTTTCCAGCTAGCGCATCCCACCTACTCTCCTTCAGGAACTTTCTTCCTATCAACCCCAGCTACGGTCCTGGTCTCACACAGTATTCTCAGGCCTGGCCCATTCTGTATAAAACTAAACTCGCTGGGCGCCGGTGGCTCACACCTGTGGTCATCCTAGCTACTCAGGAGGCTGAGATCTGAGGATCACAATTCGAAGCCAGCCCAGACAGGAAACTCTGTGAGACTCTTATCTCCACCAGAAAACCAGAAATGGCACTGTGAGCTGAAGAGCTGAGGGACAGCACCCAGGCCCAGAGTTTAAGCCCCACAACCGACCAAAACTAAATAAATAAAACCAAACTAAACTCATCCTTCTAGGTTCAGGTCAAAAAGCACTTCCTGAAGCCTCTGCTAGCTGCCTAGCCTGTGCCCACCACCGAAAAGCCCTGTCCTCCCCCATACCCACACTGCCTTCCTGGGTTTTGTTTTTGTTTTTGTTTGTCTTCTGTTACTGGGGCTTGAACTCATGGACACTGGCTATGAGATTTGTTTTACTTAAAGCTGACTGATTCTCTACCCCTTGAACTACAGCACAACTTCAGCTTTTTGGTGGTTACTTAGAGATAAGAATCCAACAGACTTTCCTGCCCAGGCTGGCTTTGAACCATGAGGCTCAGATCTCAGCCTCCTGAGTAGCTAGAATGACAGGCATGAGCCACACATGCCCTGCAAGTAGCTAGAATGACAGGCCTGAGCCACGCATGCCGGGCGGGCCCTGATTTGTGATCATATCCTGTGACTCTGTTGTTGGCAAGCTAAAGACTGAGGGTGGATTTTGGCATTAAACACCATGAAGTTACAGGCATGTGGAATTCACAGTCGTAAACACTATGTTTTATTTTTTTGCACCAGTGAAGCATACAATGTGTGTGTACACACATACCTGTCTATATTCTTTTCTCAGTATAGCAAGCTTATGTTGCCTAGTGGGAGTATGGTTGTGTGACAACCCCCCCATTTCAAAGGATTCTGGGAACTGTAGTCTCTAGCTGGTAGTCATGTGTCCAACTAAAATCTGGCTATTGGGCAATGGCTGCAGCAGGGTAGCTATGTGTGTCTTTGTTGGGGAGAACACCTGCTCACTCAGGTTAGCTATGTGATTTTTTCGAAGGCCACAGTTATTTTTATGACTCCCATCTCTGGGGACCTCTCAGAAGTTCAGGAAAGCAGAGTATGGTGTCCCAGAGGGACATATATCCAAACTCCTGCCCTTCCCTTCACCACTTAGATCCATGACTCGGCAGGGACCCAGGAGCAGTGTTTGCCCTGGACCTGTATTTCCAGCGGTATGTTGGGGAGAATTTAAGGTTTGCAGTCACTCCAACTCTCTGAGCCTCAGTTCTCCTCTCTGTGGAAGAAAACTGGTAAAACTCACCATATAAGTGAAATGAAAGAATCTTTTAGGAAAAAATTTTGGTTTTGGTTTGTTTTTTGTTGTTCGTGGGGCTTGCACTCAGGCCTGGGCACTGTCCCTAAGCTCTTTTATTCAAGGCTAGTGTAAGCTTAAAAAAAGATTAATTAGACTTTGCCAGAGAACCACGCAGACATCCAGATACAGAGAACAAAGAAAGGTTTATTGTCGGGAAAGGGGGCGGCAAGACTCCTCACAAGGGAGGAGTGAGAAGCACCGGCTGTTGTCTGAGCTGACCTATATAACCTAGGTTTAGGAGGGGCTAGAAGGGTCTAGGAGGCAGAGACCCCAGTGTGGACGTGTGGGCCAGGGGCTAGGATTGATGGCTGCTGTCCAAATAGTAGATAAGGGTCCTGCAGCTGCCCAGACCTGAAGGTCACTCTAAGGGGCTCTTGTTGCCTTCTGCCCCAGAGAAGTGCCATCCCAAGGTAAAGGGGGTTGGAGGCTGATTATTTACTGTCTTTACTACATGGGCCTAGTGCTGCCTAGGAAGGGAGCATGCTAAGCTGTGGAGAAGGGAAGGAGTAGACTAAGCTATGGGAAGGGAGCTTATTTCGCTAACAGCTAGCGCCCTACCACTTGAGCCACAGCATCACTTCCGGGTTTTCTGGTGGTTTATTGGAGATGAAAGTCTCACAGATATTCCTGCCTGGGCTGGGTTTCAACTGTGATCCTCAGATCTCATCCTCCTGAGTAGCTAGGATGACAGGCATAAGCCACCAGCGCCCAGTCTCTCTCTCTGTGTCTCTCTCTGTGTCTCTCTCTTTCTTTTTCTCTCTCTCTGTGTCTCTGTCTCTGTCTCTCTCTGTCTCTCTTTCTGTCTCTGGCTCTGTCTTGCTGTATAGCTCAGGCTAGACTAACAATCTTCCTCTGTTAGCCTATTGAACACTAGATTACAGGAAAAGTTGGGGTTTTTTTTGGTTGGTCGTGGGGCTTGAGCCCTGGGTCTGTCCCTCAGCTCTTCAGCTCAAGGCAAGGGCTCCACCACTGGAGCCACAGTGGCACTTCTGGCTTTCTGGTGGTTAATTGGAGATAAGAGTTTCACGGGCTTTGCTGCCTGTGCTGGCTTTGAACTGTGATCCTCAGATCTCAGCCTCCTGAGTAGCTAGGCTGACAGGTGCCTGGCTACAAAAAGTTCTTAATGTTATCTAAAGATGAACATTATTCAAACATTCCTCATTCCTAAGTTGTTTCCCTTATACTTTTAAATACTGGGACTTTCTTCCTTTCGTTCTTTTTTTGGTTGGTTGTGAGGCTTGAACCCAGGGCCTGGGCGGTGCCCCTGAGCTCTTTTGCTCAAGGCTAGCTCTAGGCACAGCATCTAGATCTCCTTTTCTTATTCCCTATTTACTGGCCAGGCTCTGGTGTGTTGAGCCGCTCACGGCCGTGCAGTGACTTGCTTGTGGTTGCTGCCCCTCCAGGGAAAGCCATGGAGACGTCTGGACCCGCTTCCCAGGCTCAGGACCACAGTGGATTCCACGGAGGAGCGGAAGGTTTGGACTGCGCGTGGCCCTCTCAGGCCCTCCGGGCAAAGCCTGCTAGGAGGAAGGGTGGGCAGGGGGAGGAGGGCCAGCAGGTCACGTGACCCGGTGGCTCACCTCACAGTTGAAATGGAGACTAGCTGGCTTACACGCCTGCATGTCCACCTCGATGCTGGATGGTCTGTCACCCAGCACGCTCAAGCTGAGGGGACCCTTAGTTGTTCCCAAATCTTGCCTTTGGGGGGCTGGGGCTGGAACTAGGGAGGATCCCTGGATGATGGGAAAGGTCCATGTGCCCCTCCCCACTGGCAGGTGGGAAGAAGCCCTGCTTTGGGGATCCGTGTTAGGGAAACTCTTGCTTTGCTGTCTTAGAATCCTCTGAGAACTTGATCTCCCACACCTCCTGTTGCCTTCGATGTTTGGGAGGTCGTCGAGGGCCGGGAGGCCTCTGGCGTGCACACAGACCTCTGGGGAGGCCCGGGTGGCTCCTGGGGTCCAGGTGGGCGGGCAACTCTCATCACCTTGTCTGTGTGTCTCCCAGATGGAGAGACAAACTGCCACAAGCAAGATGGGAAGGCAGGACTCTCTTCTCCAGGGCACTATGAGAGAGACAAGTCTTCCTCTTCATCTTCCTCCTCCTCCTCCTCTTCATCCTCTTCCTCCTCCTCCTCTTCAGGTATAGCAAAGGTTTTTAGGGTTGGGGCTGTAGTATGTGGGCGAGCACTTGCTGGTGCACATGAGGCTCTGGGCTCCATCCTCTGTCCCCAAATGTCTCCATTCCTGATCACAGTGGTGTTGCATAGTTCATAGCGGAATCATTGACCCATGGCCAATCAATGACCAATCTATGATATGGACAGGAATCACTGACCCTGCATGTGTGCTCTAACACTGGGCTTAGAGGAAAAACACCAGTAACATCCTAATAGAATTTTGATTCCAATTGCCACATCATCCTCTAAGAAATAACAGAACATGCTTTTGTTTTTTTACTCTTTTAATGTAAAATGTAAGGTTGGTGACCCATGTATGCCTGAAATCCTAGTGATTTATGAGGCTTAGATCCCCCCCTCCCTCCACCCAGGGCAGAAAAGCCCATGAGACTCTTATTTCCAACTAACCAGCAAAAAGCCAGAAGTAGAGCCATGGCTCCAAGCGGTAGAGTGCTAACCTTGAGCAAAAAAGCTCAAGGACAGCTCAGGCACTGGGTTCAGGTCCCATGACTACCAAAGCAAAGCAAAACAACAACAACCACAAAAAACCTCCACGGTGCCAATCATCACAGAGAATTAGTGCTTACTCAGCTGGCGCTCTACCACTTGAGCCACAGCTCCACCTTCGGGCGCTGAGATGAGGGCTGTGGCCATAGAAATGCCTGTCAGGGTGTGCTGCAGCACCAGTGGCTCATGCCTTCCACTCAGGAGACTGAGATCCGAGGATCTGGTGCCAGGTCAACCTGGGCAGCAGAGTCTGTGAGACATGTACCTTCGGTTAACCACCAAAAGGATGGAAGTGGAGCTGTGGCTCAAGTGGTAGAGCACCAGTCTTGAGCAAAGAAAAACACAAAACCTCAAGGACAGAGCCCAGGCCACACACACACACACACACACACACACACACACATGTGAAGCAGACACAAAACTCACAGAAATATGACATGATTATTACCTGACACATCAAAAGGCAGGTTCCTTCCTCCAACCACAGCACCACAGGTGAAGTCCTGCAAAGCAGGAGCCCCCGCAGGCCTGGCCCCGGCTCCAGGCAGGCAGGCACCTGCCACAGCTTGTCTTGTTCCCTGCAGAAAGTGGTGATGAGGACCCAATCCCCCGAGGTCCTAGGAAGCGACGGCAGAGCCTGGGCACGGCACGCCCCGCCAGGAGCTCCTCAGCGGGTAGGCCTCATTCGTGTTTGCTTTGCCCCTTGGCTGAGTGTGTGACCTCCCCGCACAGCCTTCTTTACAGCAGGACTCAGCCAGCAAAGTGCCTAAGCTCCAACCAGTCACAGAGAAGCAGATGAGCAAACGCTATCCCAGTCCCGGTGATAGCGAGCAAATCAAACCCCTCACTTGGTCTGCTATACGTCTTGTCACGTACGTATGGTTGTAATGGAGACTGGAAGAAAGACTATCAGAAGGGCAATGGTGGTTGCCTCTGGGTGGAGAAATTATGTGTCTTCCTCTTTCTTGCCTGCCTCCTTCTCCCCATCCCCTCTTTGAGACAGGGTTTCTCTATGTAACCCAAGCTGGCCTCAAAATCCTCCCGCCTCAGCCTCCCAAGTGCTAGGATTATAGGTGTGTGCCACCATGCCTGGCTAATTTTCTCTTACCTTTTTTTTCTTTTTGTGCTGGTACTGGGGCTTGAACTCAGGTCCTGGGTGCTGTCTCTTAGCTCTTTCACTCAAGGCTGGCAACTCTACTCCTTGAGCCATACCTCCACTTCTGGCTTTTTAGAGATATGGGTCTTGGATTTTCCTGCCCAGGCTGGCTTTGAACGATGATCCCCAGATCTTGACCTCTTGAGGAGCTAGGATTACAGGCGTGAGCGACCCAGGCTTGATCTGGGTTAACTTGCCATGCTTCTGTTGCTTTCCCTGTGTAATGGGGGACTAATCTCATCATTTCTGTGGGGGTCCCATAAAATGACAACTATGCTTCAGACCTGGAGGAGGCAGTGGGGGTCCAGAGAACTGACGGAGTTTATCTCCACAGGCACCGAACATGGAGCGCTTGATGTGGCGCGCAATGAACTGCAGCTGTATGGAGGTAACTGCTTGGCCCGGTGGCTTTGGGGGAGAGAAGCAGGGGGCTTTCAGGGACAGAAGCAATGTCATGGGAATATTCCCAGACAAGTACAGATGTGGGCGTTGTGATACATGCCTGTACGTCCAGCACTAGGGAGGTTGATCAGGGGTTGGAGGTTAGTCGCCCAGCCTGTGAGGAAGGGAGGGAAGGGGAATCCGGAGGTGGCTGGTGAGAGGCTGTTGTGGGGGGAGGGGTGGGTGTCTTGGGGTCACCCGCCTTCTGTGCTGTGCCATAACTTGGCCTTGAGGATCACACCAGCTTCCTGGGCCTTGTTCTTCCCAATCAGTCAAATAGGCTCAGTGTCATTGGGGCTATTCCTGGAAACACTGGACTGTTGAGCAAATAGGACTGGAGGCCTGGTTCACATGGTAGCGTGCCTGTGTAGCAAGTGTGAGGCTCTGGGTTCAAACCCCAGTAGCACGTCTACGTCACATGGGGCGGGCGGGACGGCTATGCCGATCCTCCATGGACACGTGGCCTGGCTGCACAAGAGTTGCCACGTTCCCTAAAATGGGGGCATCTGGAGGGAAACGCTGACCTCGGGGACCTGGAAGGGCTGTAATCTGGGCAGACATGTAGGCAGCAGCTCTCCAGGGCTGGTACACGGTGCGGGAACCTTCTAGTGTGCACGGTGTCCACCTGGCCCACCAAGTCTCGGGGCGGGGGCCGGGCCCCTCGCGCAGCCGTGCTCACGGACGGGTCCCACGCAGGTGCTGCGGGTGCCGGGGGAGAGCTGGCACCGTCTGGAGAGTCAGGTGAGCGTCGGGTAGGGAGGGGTGCTCCGGGCTGGTGTAGCCTGTCCTCCACCAGACCCGGCCATGGTTGGGGTGCACGGCTGTGGGGGACACTTGGGGACTGAGGGAGGCCGGGCTGGCGGGACAGGAGGCGGGGGATGAGGAGGGGCAGAGGCGCCGCCCGGGGTTCGAGGCTAGTGCAGCACTAACACCACTTCCTCCTCACCTTTGCAGAACTCCAAAGAAGAGGCTCGGTGTCAGAGGCCGGTAACTACACAGGAGGAGGCAGCCGGGTCCTAGGGGACAGGAGGGGACCCCGGGTGGCCCGAGAGGGTGGCCAGGCATTGCATGGTTGTCACAGTGATCCCTGTAGTGCAGGGGAAACAGGAGGGAAGGAAGCTGGCGGAAGAAGGAAGTCACTGGGGCCCCAAAATGGTCACCCCATCCCCCCGTCTGCTTAGCTGTTGCTCCACGAGCACCCTCTGTCCACAAAGAAGCATTATTAGCAAGAAGTTAAGTCTCACACCGAGCACTGTGGCTCACACCTGTAATCCTAACTATTCAGGAAGCTGAGCTGTGAGGATTGTGGTTCAAAGCCAGCCCAGGTAGGAAAGTCTGTGAAACTCTTATCTCCAATAAACCACCGAAAAGCTGTAAGTGGAGCTGTGGCTCAAGTGGTAGAGTGCCAGCCTTGATCTAAGAGGCTAAATTCCAGTAGTAGTGCGCGCGCACACACACACACACACACACATACACACACACACACACACACACGTATGTTAATTCTCTTCCTTGTTAAAACTAACTGCCTGTCTTGTTCCTAAGGGGAGGTGGAGGCCTCAGAGTTCCCAAGACAGAACATAAAGAAAGATGGTAAGGAAATGGGTTATGTTAGAGCTGCGACCCCCGGGCTCATCCAGCTTTCTATGCATTCCCTGCTCTGGTGGCCTAGAACATCTGGCCACATCTGTTGTGCGCCCTCTATCTCTTTCAAACCAAGTGGTCTTACCCCTCAGCGCCGTTTCCTCTTGTATTGCTGCACAATCCGCCTCGGGGCGCTGAGGCCGGAGCTCAGGGCCTTATGCATTCTAGGCAAGCACTCTGCTACGGCTCCACCATGCTTCTAGCCCTTCATGGATTGACTGATTTATATTCTTTTGAGATAGGATCTTGCTAAGGAGCCCAGGGTGGCCTAAAACTCACAGATCTCCTGCTTCCAGCCTTGCGAGTGCTGGGATTACAGGCATGCACCACCATGCCTGGCCCCTGAACAGCAAGCGGACTGTGTTCTTTGCCCCAGAGCCTCCCACAGTGCCTGGCAGAGTGCAGGGGTGTCTGGGGCAGACCGCATGCAGAGTTCCTCCTGGGGCACAGGCTCTGATTCTCCCAACATCTCTGAGCGTTTGTGTTTTTGAACATCCATCCCAACACCTGAAGCACTGAGCAGCCCTGTATGCCGAGGATTCCTGGGAGGGCGAGGGCTAGCGCCCTGCCCACCGCAGAATCCACAGAGTCGGCAGGGGGTGGGGGTCACACTGCAGCATAGCACGTTACCTAAGAGATGAGCTGAGGCCAGGGCCACAAGGGGTCCCGAGGCACAGCTCTAAGTCTGTTGAACTCTGGGCCTGGGCGCTGTCCTTGTGGTCTTCAGCTCAAGGCGAGTGCTCTACCGCTTGAGCCATAGCGCCACTTCCGGTTTTCTAGCGCGTTTATTGGAGACAAGAACCTCGGGGCTTTCCTGCCCAGGCTGGCTTTGAACCGCGATCCTCAGATCTCAGTCTCCTGAGTAGCTAGGATGACAGGCGTGAGCCACCAGCGCCCGGCTAAGACTTTTTGTTATTTGAACACAAGAGAATAGACGAGTGCCTATAAGCAAGGGCAAGGCCCTGGGTTGAAGCATCGGTACGACCAAACACAGAGCTAGGGGCCAGTGGCTCACGCCTGTCATCCTGGCTACTCAGGAAGCTGAGAGCCGAAGATCACAGTTCAAGGCGAGCCTGGGCAGGAAAGTCTATGAGACTCTTTTTTTTTTTTTCTGGTCGTGGGGCTTGAACTCTGGGCTTGGGCACTGTCCCTCAGCTCTTCAGCTCAAGGCTAGCACTCTACCATTTGAGCCACAGCGCCACTTCCGGTTTTCTAGTGGTTTATTGGAGATAGGAGTCTCACGGTCTCTCCTGCCCGGGCTGGCTTTGAACCGCGATCCTCAGATCTCAGCCTCCTGAGTAGCTAGGATTACAGGCGTGAGCCACCAGCGCCCGGCTCCTGAACTTTTTTTACTAGAGGCTAGTGCTCTATCACTTGAGCCACAGCTCTACTTCTGGCTTTTTGGCGGTTCCTTGGAGATAAGAGACTCAAGGACTTCCTTGCCCTGGCTGGCTTTGAATGGTGATCCTCAGATTTCAGCCTCCTGAGCAGCTAGGATGACAGGTGTGAGCCACCGTGGTCTAAGGGCTCCCAGATGCCAGACCTGTGGGGTACTGACCTCATGCCATCCTGCTGTCTTTGCTTTCCAGGGATCAGGAAGACAGACTGAGGCCTCTGCCAGGCTCCAGCCTGACCACCGCTGCCCGAGGACAGAGCCACATGGCAGGAGCCCCGGGAGGCCAAGCCAGGACAATAAACTGAGCTCTTTTCCTTCCATGGGCTCTGACTTGGCACCGGCGGGGCTGGGCAACACCTGGCAGATGGGTGTGCGGTCAGGAGGGAAGGCCACAGCCTCTGGAAAACAGCAAGACTCTGGGATGTCATTGTTCTCTGGTCCTGCAGGCTGCCATCTGCCCCGTTCCCGGTCCTCACACGCCATCTGGCCACACCAGAGGAGCTCGCAGGGTTGGCTGGAACCCCAGGTGGACCTGGTGCAGGCAAGATGTCGGGAACTATCACCCAGTGTCAGCCCTGTGGCCCTGGACTCCAATATGACTCAAATAAACGCGATCTTCCCTGTACTGGAAAGAGTTAAGCTAAATATTCTTTGAGGCTTCTTGAGTAAGAGAGGACATGTCAGCCGGGCACTGGTGGCTCATGCCTGTCATCCTAGCTACTCTGGAGGCTGAGATCTGAGGATATTGATTGAAAGCCAGATTGGGCAGATACATCTTATCACCATTTAATCAGCCAAAAAGCCAAAAGTAGAGTGACTCAAGTGGTTGAGGGCCAGCCTTGAGCCAAAAAAGCCCAGAGAGGCTGCAAGGACCCTAAGTGCAAGCCCCAGTACAACCCTTCCCAAAAAAAGGAAAGAAAAGGGGAAAAGGAAAGCGGGACATGGACCAGGAACGAGCCAGAGAAGAAGCACATGGCCTGACCACACAGGGACGCAGGTTCAATCCCAGCCCTGCTGGTGGTCACCTGGGCCCCTGGGGACCCTGGATAGGAAAGGAGGGACAGGGGAGTCAGGCCGCAGCCCTTGTGCCTCCTCCGCTCCCTCTGGAGCCTGCTGAGAGGCTGCCTGCTTCCGAGGGCCAGCCCCAGCATCGACCTTGGACTTCTCCCGGCTCTGACCTTAACCTCTCCTGGCTCTGTCCAGCCCAAGGGCAGTGCCAGCCCAGGGTCTGGGTACATCCCCACCAGATTTCTGAGCTCCAGTCCAGCGTGTGGTCCAAAACTAAAGCCTGAGCCAGGCGCAGGTGGCTCACGCCTGTCATCCTAGCTACTCAGGAGGCTGAGATCTGAAGATCACGGTTCAAAGCCAGCCCAGGCAGGAAAGTCCATGAGACTCTTATCTCCAATGACCACCAGAAAACCGGACGTGTCGCTGTGGCTCAAGCTGTAGAGTGCTCACCTTGAGCTGAAGAACTCAGGGACAGCGCCCAGGCCCAGAGTTCAAGCTCCATGACCCACTAAATAAGTAAATAAAGCCTGGGATCTTGGAGTGAGGTTGGGGAGGGAGGGGTAGGAGGGAAAGCTGGGGGTGCTGGGGTGGGGGAAGCTTCCATTCCAGACCATCCTGGGCCTGTGAGAGGGACTTCTGCCCTCATCCTTGCGGAGGGAAGAATGGGGGCAGAGGCGGGGGCAGAGGGAGGTGTGTGTGTGTGTGTGTGTGTGTGTGTGTGTGTGTGGTGTGTGTGTGTGCTGGGATCTCAAAGCCATTTGACAGGATTGGACTGGAAGGAGGGGAGAAGCCCAGAGAGCAGCAGCAGTTGCTGGTCCCTGGCTCCCGACATACACCTGGGATCCTGTGTGGGCTCCAAAGAGTCTGGACCCAGACCCGAGCTGGGGCAGGGTCGGCCGGGGACTGAGCCCAGGAAGCTGGGCAGAGCAGGTGATGCGCGAGCTGTGGGCAGGACTGGCAGGGCCGAGGGCATAGCGAGGTGCCGTCAAGGAGGGCACTGCCCTTGGGACCCGGCATTCCCCCAGCAGACTGGCATCTCCCACACTGTCAGCCAAATCTACTTCTCCTCTTGGTAGGTGGAAAGTCTGGGAGTTTACTATAGTCACAGACAGCTGGCTAACTCAGTGGGCAACAGCGCGCACACACGGTGAACTAACCCTGTCTTTTAGCAAGCCCTTGAAACCTGGGTTAATTACCTGGGCTTTTTGTTGGAGGACAGTGGGGAGCCATAGATGGTTTGAGCAGAGGAATGGAGAGAGAAAGATTCATTTTAGGAAGACCACTATGGCTAGGAACGGTAGTGAACGACTATAATCCCAGAAGGCTGAGATCTGAGAATCATGGTTCAAAGCCAGCCCAGGCAGGAAAGTCTATGAAACCCTTATCTCCAATTAACCATCCCCAAAGAGCCAGAAGTGGATCCGTGGCTCAAGTGGTAGCGCTTAGCACCCGGGCCTTGAGTTCAAGCCCCAGGACTAGCACACACACAAAAAAAAGATTAGTTGGGATTACAGGCATTGGATGCTCTTTTTAATGAGGGGGTGGGAGGGAAGGAGGGAGAGGGCAGAGTGGCTGGGGGGCAGGAGGCAGGCCTTACTCCTCCCTCCCAGCCCAGGAACAAAACTGACTGCAGGTTGGAAAGACAGAGGCAGAACAGAAAACCCCTCACGGCCCAGCTGCCTGGCTTCCAGTCCATCCACTGCTGACAACCGAGAAGGCAGGGGGGGGGGCGTCACGGTTTCAAACAGCTTTATAACTATTTTTTTCATACTGGGCATATATCCTGTATACTTCTCTGTGAATAAATGATATTCCACAATAAAAATGATCTATGATCAGTAATAAGTTCCTGCCTAGCATGCAATGAAGTATTGGGTCAGATTCCTCCAACAACAAAATGAAGACAATTTAAATCATTCATGAAATTAAAGCAAAGTGTATCGCGTCAGTGTAGACACAAACACACACATGCACACCTTTACTCTCTGCTCTGCTGTAGGTGCTTTTCCTCCTCATGGACACAAGAGGGGGCACTAACCAATGAACAGCGGGGTACGTATGGGCTCCTAGCAACCAATAAAAACATTGAGGAGTTGGGTTCCTCAGAGTTTTCCCCTGATGAACTCAAGGCGGGTTCATCTGGGGACACCTGGGGTGTCCCTGACCTTTAGGGAAGTGGAACTCTTGTCCAAAGTGAGAGAGAGCTGCAGGTCTGCACACTGCAGACTGCGCCCCAGAGCTAGCTGCTTCCTCCCCTTGCCACTGTCTAATATGAATGGAGTTCTTCTCTGTAAGACTGCAAACACCTCTCAGAAGCAGAGTAAGTGAAGGAAGAGAGGGGAGAGACTCTGCCTCCAGCAGTCAGAGAGATCAGGTACAGGGAGCCAAAACAACCACCACCACCACAGATCCTGGAGGTAAAGGATGCAGTGGATGTTTTCAGGATGGTTGGCAAAACAGATGATAATAGGAGGTTAGTATTGGCTAAGTCTGAGCGGGAGCGGGCTAATAGTCACTAATACATAAAGAATGCGGCATTAAGAAGCTAGATCCAGCTCAGTGGCCCACGCCCGAGGCTTCCCATTCTCGGCCCCACAACTGATTTTTACACCCCTTCTACTGTCCCACTGTTCTGTGTATTTCTATAGTCTGGATTTCAAATGTTCCCTGGATGTCTCCATGTAGAAGATCTGGCCGTCAGTCTGGCAGTATGGAAAGGAGGTGGGGCCTTTAAGAGGTGGGGCTGAGTGGGAGAAGGTGACATCATTGGGTATGTCTTTAAAGCGTCTGGAGACCTTGTCCCTCGCTTCCCTGCTCTGAGCTCTGCCCTGACCTGCTGCTCCCCACAGACCCCGTTCAGTGCCATCATGTGGCCATGAACTGACACCCAGGAAAAAAACCTTTTCTCCTTTCGTTTGTCTGAGGTATTCTGTCACAGTGTCAGAAAGCTGGCTCACACACGAGAAGAATCTGAGACTCAAAAAAAAAAAAATTGGGGCTGGGGGCTGGGAAGGTGGCTCAGTGGTAGAGCGCATACCTTACATGCCAGAGGCCCTGGGTTCAATTCCTCAGCACCACATAAGCAAAAAGAAAAAAGCCGGAAGTGGCGCTGTGACTCAAGTGGTAGAGCGCTAGTCTTGAGCTGAAGAGCTGAGGGACAGCGCCCAGGCCCAGAGTTCAAGCCCCACAACTGGACCCAAAAAAAAAAAAATGGGGCTGGGAAGATGGCTCAGTGGTAGAGTGCTTGCCTAGTATGCATGAAGCCCTGGGTTCCATTCCTCAGTACCTAACATACACAGAAAAAGCCAGAAATGGTGCTGGGACTCAAGTGGTAGAGTGCTAGCCTTGAGCACAAATTGGCTCAGGGACTGAGTTCAGGCCCTGAATTTAAGACCCAGGACCAGGAGAAATAAAAAAAAATCCTGCCTACTTGTGGTTCAGCACCAGCCAGGGCAGGAAAATTCACGAGACTCTTATCTCTAATTAGCTACCCAAAGGCCACAAGCAGAGCTGTGGCTCAAGTGGTGGAATGCTAACCTTGATCTCCAGTTTGGCAGTCTTGGGGCGGGGCGCCTAATGGGAGGTAATCAGGCCATGAAGTGGAAACACAGGAATGGATGAATGCTGTCTGGGATGGTTCATTATCTCCGGAGCTGGCCTGCTCCTACCCCTCCCTGTCCTCCTGGCTTTCCTCCTTCCTCTGAGCTCCCGCCAGCTGCCAGCGCTACACACTTGGTCCTCTAGACCTGTGAGGCCAGTGAACTCCTTTCCTTTGTTAAGGAAAGAGTACCAACCAGCCTGTGGTACTCTGTTATAGCAATAGAAATCAGACTCAAAGCGTGAGCATGTAGGACTCACCCGTGGGTGTCCACCAGAGTGTCCAAGCTGGGAGAGGTACTGCACACCGGGCAGACGTAGTGACTCATGGCTCCACGATACCACTGGCCACAAGCTGCTTCCCACAGGCCTGCCTGGCCTGCTTTGAGGTTTTCTTGGTCAATGCCTGGCGAGGCTCCAGTCCCACTAAGCCAAAGGCTCTGTCCTTCCTTCCCCTCTCCTACATCTGAGAAGATCCACTTTCCAGGATCACAGGCAACATGCTGGGAAATTCTCTTCTGTATCTCCCGGGGTCACGTGACCAGCAGAACTGTGAAGAGTGATCTGCCTGCGCTCCGTGCTTGTCTGGGTCCTGCTAGCTCTCACCAGGTGGGGCTTTCCCTAGAGTTAGTGGTGGCCTCATGCTGAGGGAGGCCAGAGGCCCTGTGCCCCATACCACCTCAGCCCTGAGCCTGACTACCCCTACTGGTGCTCTGGGAAGACCCTGTCCTGGGAAGAACAGCCATCGGGAGCCTGGAGATGGGTCCACCCCAGCTGCACATGCTGTGGATGAGCTCTGTGTAGTAAAGAACGTTTAGATGGATTCTTTGGTGACCTGCAGGGATGGAGCACTGGCCCCCAGGGTGAATCCAGCCATGCATACGTACGCCTGCGCACTCACAGAACTGGGTGTGCGTTTCCACAGCTCCTCCGTTCACCATCCTGTGAGCTGCTGGGAGAATCTCCGCTTCAGTCAGGCCCTCCTGCCCTGGTATGTGAGCAGAATGCCTTCCTTGCTTGGTCCCCCTCACATTCTTCACTGTCTCTTCTCTGTGTCCTTTGCAAAGCCATTGTCTCCAGGCAAGCACACACCACGCCTTGGCTGGAGCTCCTGCGGTTACTGCTGATGGCGCCTCCTGGCCTTTGATACTTCCCAGTGAGCATCCAGAGCCTCTCGACCTGTGTACCCAAAATGGAAGTCAGCTCCCCCCCCCCAGGGCTGGGTTCCTTCCTCACATTTCCTGCTTCGATTAAGCGCTCTCTGGCCTCCTACTAGGGAGCCACAAAAACTCAGGAATCCCTCTCTCACCCTCCACGGAACGCCACCACGATCAGCATTGTAAGCCTCAGTTTACCCCTGCAGATCCGCTCGACTCCCTCCTCCCCTCCCCTCCGATCCGGAAGCACCCCTCCGACAACAGTCTTGTTCTTGATTCCCATCAGGTTTGGCCAGTGGTCTTTCGTTACGTATGCGCCACCTAACAACACATACCACGCTACGGAGTGGCTTCCAAAGAGCAGCCGTCTATCCTCTCTCGGGACTCTGGAGGCTGCTGTGACTTGGCTCTGCTCTGCATGGTGGCAGAGGCCGGTGTGGGAACATCCAAGATGGCGCTGCCAGGACTGGCAGCCCGGGGAGGGCAGGGCCTCTAGGCTCCATGACTCTGGGAAGGTGGAAACTCTGCTCTTTCAGGTAACTTCAGGCTTCCGCCCCCTTCTCCAAGGCCTTCCTTTCTACCTGATTTTTTTCCCCCAGCGCGATGTGACCAGGCTCATTTTGGGGGTAACTTAGGGCTCCCCACATGGTAAAAACTGATCCCACCAGACCTCTACATTCTCAGTCCCAGAGCTGGCAGGACGCCACTCCGTGGCCTCCTGTTGGCTAAAGTAGGTCATAGGACCTGCCCAGATGCCACTGGGAGGCATGGTGCCCAGGGGCCATCTTCAGACACGATCGCCATCCTCACCCACCTGGCCTCCAAGGTCTCTGTCACACGCACCTTCCAGAGCCCCCAAAGCTTCTCCCAGTGCAGCCTCGGCTTGAGATCTGAAGTCCAAGTTCTCATCCCTGGTCTCCCCCCCTGCTGTTGGTGGGTCATGGGGTGGGGCTGCTCTGGACCTGACCTGTGAGCTAACTTGCTGACTGATCTGCTCCCGCAGACCAAACAAGCAACCACAAAGCTGCAGCCAGAGCCCATGGGATCTGTTCCCACTCAAAAGGAGAGGCCACGGGGTGGGAGGGGAGGTGGGGCTCAGCGGGTGGATCCCTGGCACCATCACCAGCACCCTGAAAAATAATTTAAATGTAAATACAGGCCCACAGTCACTCTGAAATTACAAACTTACATGGGCTCCAGGTGTAGAAAAACGAATGTTGGGTAAAGCCCAAGTCAAGCCCTAGATCAAGCCAGGCGCCCATGGTTCATACCTGTAATCCTCGATACTCAGGAGGCTGAGATCTGATGATCCTGGTTTGAAGCCAGCCTGGGGAAAAAAATTTTTTTCATGATATTCTTATCTCCAATCAACCACCAAAAATCTGGAAGTGGAGGTGTGGTTCAAGTGGTAGAGTCTAGCCTTGAGTAAAATAGCTCAGGGACAGTACCCAGGCCCTGAGTTCAAGTACTAGTACCAGAACTAACTAACTAGCCCAGGTTGACTTCCACCCTTTGAATCGCCTTTTTCTCCCTAAGAAGTGCTCCCTGTGTACACCTACTGGATTAGGACCACAAATGCTGCTTTTTGCTTAAAATGTCCTTTATCTTTGCTATCCAAGTTAGTACAAATAGGTGGGAAAACAAACCACTTGTTTGTTTTTTATATATCAATTCATGGGCTTTGCTGCCCAGGCTGCCTTGGAACTGTGATCTTCAGATCTTAACCTCCTGCGTAGCCAGGATTACAGGTGTGAGCCACCAGTACCTGGCACAAGAACCACTTTTTTGTTGTTGTTTTTTTGTTTTGGTCATGGCTCCTAAACTCTGAACCTGGGCGCTGTCCTCAGCTCTTCAGCTCAAGGCTAGTGCTCTTCCACTTGAGCCACAGTGCCACTTCCAGCTTTTTCTGCTTACGTGGTGCTGAGGAATCAAACCCAGGTACTCATGCATGCAAGGCAAGCACGCTACCACTGAGCCACCTTCCCAGCCCCACACAAAAGCCACTCTTAGGTTGCCTTCTGGTCAGGCTTTCTGCTGCTCCATCTGCTTTCCTTACCCACGGGCTCCCCACCCCCATCTGCTTTCTTAAAGATTCTAGAAGCCCGGCCACCTCGCTATGAGGAGCAAGAGCTTCATAGCTGCACTTGGGGTCATGGAGCTGCTGAAGTCATCTTGACACTAGGCCCAGGGAGGACCCTGGGTTCCATCTCTGCACTCATCTCCTCCCTTCTTATTTTCTCTGAAGTATCGTTGGGAATTAGAAAGTCGCTTTCCAGTCAAATTTAGGGTTGGTTGTTCTTTTGACTCAGCTTGAAGACCACATAGTTCCCTCTTTAGGTCATGTGACGGGGTCAGGCAAGGTGGCTGTCAGCTGACACTCTTAGGGATTCTTAGGGACAGCGGCACAGGGCATGGTGAGTACAAGGTACTTGTGCAAAGGGTACCATGTGTAGTGCACTGATCTCAGGTACAACCCAGCAGTCTTTATAGCACGCTACCTGTGCAAGACCTACCTAGGCTGTGATACAGAACACCTCCACCTTCGCGCAAGCCACTTCCTGAGATCCACCTCGCGAGGTGGCAGAGGAGATCTGTAATCTGTTTTATATACCCTGTCTTTGTGGCAGTGTGAAGAGGCAAACCTGAAACCACCACTTGTGCCTGTAACCTTGGCTAAGTTACTTAAGATCTCTGAGCCTCAGTATTTTTGTCTATGTCACGGACACAGATGACCCTGCATCATCCCAGGTAACAGAGCTTCTGGCCCTTGAATGCTACTCATAGGACCCTCAGAGCCTCCCAAAGAAGCACGATTGTCAGGTGTCCTTAGGGAAGATCAGCGGCAGCACAGGCAAGGTGACCGGAGGCTGTCCCCACGTCCAGACCCCCACACCCCAGCCTGACACCGGCGCTCCTCAGCTCAGCTTCCCAGAGCTGGTCCGTTCTCCTCGGCTTGGGGGCGGGGGGTGGGGGGAATGGGTCTTCCACTTCTCCTTTGGAGAGGGATTGGACACTTCCAGCTCCTACTGGGTACTTAGGCTTCCTTTTTCTTCCCTGTGATGCCCCCTCCCCCACACCATTAATTATTTGTGTATACTGTTTCATCTGTTAATCTGCCCATCTCAGTTTTTTCATGGACTCAATGATAAAACCCTCCGAGGGTCCAGAGACACTTTTCCTTCCTCGTAGAGGCGGGGCCACGGTAAGATCGTTCCCTGCCCTTTTCTTCCTTTCTTTAGCTAATTCATCCTGTTGCTGGCAAATGTGCTACTGAATGCAAAAACAAAAAGTGACTCTGGGCAGATCAGGAGCAGTAAAATCACCTGGGGAATTTGTGTAACGTCCTGACGTCAGCCCTATGTCCAGAGATCCAGGTTTAGTGCTTCTGGGGTAACGAGCAGGATCTTTCATCAAGGCTGCCCAGGTAATTCTAAGGGCAGAATTACTGGGTGAAGTATGACATTGGTAGAGAAAGAGGGCTTAGCCAACCTTCCCAGTTTGCCCAAGTCAGTGAACATCTGGCCTGCCAAGAAACCCTAAGGTCCCAAGCACCCTGAGAAGCTGGAGCTGGGGTGGCCATGGGATGCAAAGTGTATGCAAATGTGAAGCCCATGTGCAAATACGTGAGTTTGCTTTCCATTCAAGTTTCAGGTTTGAAGTTGAAGTAGTTTTGAAGTCAGAGAATAAAAAGCAGAAAGCTGCTGCTAACACCAGAGCGCTCTGGGGCCCCAAAGCTAGGGCAAGGGCGGCTGTGAGAGCTGTGAGCTCTGTTGCTCGGATTCAGGGAGAGGCGAGGGAAATGAGAGGTGCGCAGGGGAGAGGAAGGAGGGGAGGAGAGGTCATAGGGAAGTGTTTCTACCTGTAAAAGGCAGCTTCTGATCCACAAGTCCAGGCCATCTGATCTCTAAGTCTGGGCCTTTCTGACAAGTTCCTTTTGACTCTGAAGCTGCTGGTTCCTGTAGCCTGTGCTTTGAGTAGACAGGTTTTGGGGAGATATTTTTGGAGTATAAGCTTTGAGTATCAGTTGTAACTTTCTTCTTCTCCTTCTCCTTCTCCTCCTCCCCCGTCACATCCCCCTTTCCCCTTCTCCTC
Organism: Dipodomys ordii; assembly: GCF_000151885.1. Taxonomy (NCBI): domain Eukaryota; kingdom Metazoa; phylum Chordata; class Mammalia; order Rodentia; family Heteromyidae; genus Dipodomys; species Dipodomys ordii. The sequence goes on from NW_012267228.1 coordinate 1,800,661, forward strand.
CTCCACCTCCACTTCATTCTTCTGTAGCTCAGAGTTTGAATTCAAGGTCTTGTGTTTGCTCAGCTGGTGCTAAACTACTTGAGACACACCTCCAACCCTGCTTTTGGCTGGTTATTCTTTGGAGATGGGATTCTTGCACACTCTTCTGTCAGGGCTGGCTTTGAATCATGATCCTCCAGATCTCAGCCTGTTGAGTAGTGTAGGATTGTGTGAGCCAGTGGTATACAGTTTGCAACTTCCTGTTTTTTGTTTTTTGTTTTTTTTGTGAGGCCTGAACTCTGGGCCTGGGCGCTGTCCCTCAGCTCTTTAGCTCAAGGCTAGTACTCTACCACTTGAGCTACAGCGCCACTTCTGGCTTTTTTCTGTTTATGTGGTGCTGAGGAATCGAACCCAGGGCCTAATGCATGCAAGGCAAGCGCTCTACCACTGAGCCACCTTCCCAGCCCCCCAGCTTGCAACTTCTTCATGACCCACTTGGCCTGGGAAAGTTTTGCCTGCCTGCCTGCCTGCCTGCCTGCCTGCCTACCTGCCTTCTTGCCTCCCTGCCTTCCTGCCTTCCTTCCTTTCCCTTCCCCTTCCTTCCTTCTCAGGCCTGGGACTGAACCCAGGGTTTTGTGCATGGCAGGAAAAAGCTCTGCACTGAGCTATTCCACAGGAGCCTCCTGTGGTGGCTTACAGTCATTCCTAGCTGATGTAGGGTCCTTATCATTGGTCAGCCACCGTCAGGCTCAAGAAAGATCAGCTGCTGGTGGAAGAGGGAAGAAAAGGTTGAAGAAAGGGCCGGAGGAGGGGAGGCTTAACAGGGCTCCCGTGGCACATGTGTGTAACCCTAGCTACTCAGGAGGCTGAGATCTGAGGATCACGGTTTAAAGCCAGCCTGGGCAGAAGAGTCCTTGAGACTCTTTTTTTTTTGTCGGTCGTGGGGCTTGAACTCTGGGCCTGGGCGCTGTCCCTCAGCTCTTCAGCTCAAGGAGAGCGCTCTACCACTTGAGCTACAGCGCCACTTCTGGTTTTCTGGTGGTTTATTGGAGATAGGAGTCTCATGGTCTTTCCTGCCCGGGCTGGCTTTGAACCGCGATCCTCAGATCTCAGCCTCCAGAGTAGCTAGGATTACAGGCATGAGCCACCAGCGCCCAGCTTCCTTGAGACTCTTATCACCAGTTCACCACCACAAAAGCCCTAAGTGGCGCTGTAGCTCCAAGTGATAGAGCACTAACCTTGAGCAAAAAAAAGGCCTCAGGGACAGCAACCAGGCCCTGAGTTCAAGCCCCATCCTGGCAGAAAATGAAATGTGGATAGACGGTTGGAGGGTGGAGCAGATCAGAAAATGAGGCAGGCGTCTGGGGGTGGGGTGGGAGCAGGAGGCAGGGCTGCGGCCTCCAGATCAGAAAATGAGGCAGGCGTCTGGGGGTGGGGTGGGGGCAGGAGGCAGGGCTGAGGCCTCCCTGCCCTGGGTCCTGGGTGAGGATCCAGAGTCATCAACCCAGAGTCTCCAGCCCTGGAACTGGTCCTCAGCCTCCACCCTCCGAGTAAATAGGTGTTGCTATTCTAAGCCAGGCCTGGGATAAAAATACTTGCTTTGCTTTGGAGCATTTTTTTTTTCTCCAGCCATGAAAATAACAGGGTAGTATGCTATTTTAGGTTGGGGCTTTTGGAGCGTTTCCAGCGTGACTGCCCAGGGACATGCGCTTAGAAGCAGGGCGGTGTGCAGAGCCAGCCCTCCTCCTCCCCCCGCCCTCCCCTGCCCGCTCCCCACCTTAGGAATCCTGCCCGGGGTGGGACCGAGGTGCGGGAATGTTCCTGACTTCACTACAAATCAGCCCATCACGTGGCTGCACTGGGCCCTGGCACTGGAGCCGCAGCCCGGCCCTGGCTTTTTTTTTTTTTTTTTTGGTCTTGGGTTGGATTTCCCGGGCACTCGTGGGGTGAAAGACGCGCGGGCCCGCCGGCCTGACTGAACCGTGGCTGCCGTGGCAAAGAACCTGCCCACCCTTACGCTTGAATCTTGGCCCTGGCCCCTCCGGGGCCTTGTGACTTTAGACAGGTAACTTGAACCCCTCTGATTCTTGGTTTTCTTCTTGGAAAAATGGAGGCAGACTTCCAGAACCGTTGGGAGGATTAAAGAAGAGAATGTGTTGAAAAGTGATCGCGTACCTGGAGGGTAGGAACGCAGGAAGTTTTAGAATAAACGAAGTTCTCTTGTATCTCCAGACTCGAGGTCACCAGTCAGTGACAGCCGGGGCCGGCCGGTACTTGCGTGGTGCCGACGACAGCCGCAGACACTTTCCATGCATTAACCCGCTGTTCTTCCTAACGATGGTATGAAGGCCCCACTGGACGGTCCCCACCTTGCACTCCAGAAGACTGACATTGAGAGGTTCACCACTTTACCAAAGGTCAGAATCAAGGAGCAATCCCAAGCAGGGCGCCAGCACCCCACAGGCAGGCAGCCAGAGCCAGCCACCGAGCAGCTCCTTTTTCTAACCTCAGGCAAGATGGTGACAGTCTGATAATGCTCCCAGGGCATGGCGTGGCAAAGAACCTTGGTCTGAGGTCCTAACCCTGGGTCTGGCTCAGTCACTAACACATGGGAAGGCTGGGTGTGTCTGGCTTTGGGAGGCTCTGAGTTTTGGTTTTCGACTTTGTCCAGTGTGGGAGGGCAGGGGTGAGGGTGGTTTCTCCGTGTTGCTTCTCTTGTTAAGGTGGTAGCTGTTTTTTTTGTCTAGTTGACATTGCCTGTTTCTGTGACTTGTAGCTAGGTGTGTGTGTGTGTGTGTGTGTGTGTGTGGTTTCTGGGGACTAAGCCCAGGAGCTGGACATGTTCTACCACTGAACTTCATGTGTGTGTGTGTGTGTGTGTGTGTGTGTGTGTGTGTGTGTGTGTGTCCCAGAA
>NW_012267228.1:1803603-1817397 GCF_000151885.1 Dipodomys ordii
TTCCCATCAGGTTTGGCCAGTGGTCTTTCGTTACGTATGCGCCACCTAACAACACATACCACGCTACGGAGTGGCTTCCAAAGAGCAGCCGTCTATCCTCTCTCGGGACTCTGGAGGCTGCTGTGACTTGGCTCTGCTCTGCATGGTGGCAGAGGCCGGTGTGGGAACATCCAAGATGGCGCTGCCAGGACTGGCAGCCCGGGGAGGGCAGGGCCTCTAGGCTCCATGACTCTGGGAAGGTGGAAACTCTGCTCTTTCAGGTAACTTCAGGCTTCCGCCCCCTTCTCCAAGGCCTTCCTTTCTACCTGATTTTTTTCCCCCAGCGCGATGTGACCAGGCTCATTTTGGGGGTAACTTAGGGCTCCCCACATGGTAAAAACTGATCCCACCAGACCTCTACATTCTCAGTCCCAGAGCTGGCAGGACGCCACTCCGTGGCCTCCTGTTGGCTAAAGTAGGTCATAGGACCTGCCCAGATGCCACTGGGAGGCATGGTGCCCAGGGGCCATCTTCAGACACGATCGCCATCCTCACCCACCTGGCCTCCAAGGTCTCTGTCACACGCACCTTCCAGAGCCCCCAAAGCTTCTCCCAGTGCAGCCTCGGCTTGAGATCTGAAGTCCAAGTTCTCATCCCTGGTCTCCCCCCCTGCTGTTGGTGGGTCATGGGGTGGGGCTGCTCTGGACCTGACCTGTGAGCTAACTTGCTGACTGATCTGCTCCCGCAGACCAAACAAGCAACCACAAAGCTGCAGCCAGAGCCCATGGGATCTGTTCCCACTCAAAAGGAGAGGCCACGGGGTGGGAGGGGAGGTGGGGCTCAGCGGGTGGATCCCTGGCACCATCACCAGCACCCTGAAAAATAATTTAAATGTAAATACAGGCCCACAGTCACTCTGAAATTACAAACTTACATGGGCTCCAGGTGTAGAAAAACGAATGTTGGGTAAAGCCCAAGTCAAGCCCTAGATCAAGCCAGGCGCCCATGGTTCATACCTGTAATCCTCGATACTCAGGAGGCTGAGATCTGATGATCCTGGTTTGAAGCCAGCCTGGGGAAAAAAATTTTTTTCATGATATTCTTATCTCCAATCAACCACCAAAAATCTGGAAGTGGAGGTGTGGTTCAAGTGGTAGAGTCTAGCCTTGAGTAAAATAGCTCAGGGACAGTACCCAGGCCCTGAGTTCAAGTACTAGTACCAGAACTAACTAACTAGCCCAGGTTGACTTCCACCCTTTGAATCGCCTTTTTCTCCCTAAGAAGTGCTCCCTGTGTACACCTACTGGATTAGGACCACAAATGCTGCTTTTTGCTTAAAATGTCCTTTATCTTTGCTATCCAAGTTAGTACAAATAGGTGGGAAAACAAACCACTTGTTTGTTTTTTATATATCAATTCATGGGCTTTGCTGCCCAGGCTGCCTTGGAACTGTGATCTTCAGATCTTAACCTCCTGCGTAGCCAGGATTACAGGTGTGAGCCACCAGTACCTGGCACAAGAACCACTTTTTTGTTGTTGTTTTTTTGTTTTGGTCATGGCTCCTAAACTCTGAACCTGGGCGCTGTCCTCAGCTCTTCAGCTCAAGGCTAGTGCTCTTCCACTTGAGCCACAGTGCCACTTCCAGCTTTTTCTGCTTACGTGGTGCTGAGGAATCAAACCCAGGTACTCATGCATGCAAGGCAAGCACGCTACCACTGAGCCACCTTCCCAGCCCCACACAAAAGCCACTCTTAGGTTGCCTTCTGGTCAGGCTTTCTGCTGCTCCATCTGCTTTCCTTACCCACGGGCTCCCCACCCCCATCTGCTTTCTTAAAGATTCTAGAAGCCCGGCCACCTCGCTATGAGGAGCAAGAGCTTCATAGCTGCACTTGGGGTCATGGAGCTGCTGAAGTCATCTTGACACTAGGCCCAGGGAGGACCCTGGGTTCCATCTCTGCACTCATCTCCTCCCTTCTTATTTTCTCTGAAGTATCGTTGGGAATTAGAAAGTCGCTTTCCAGTCAAATTTAGGGTTGGTTGTTCTTTTGACTCAGCTTGAAGACCACATAGTTCCCTCTTTAGGTCATGTGACGGGGTCAGGCAAGGTGGCTGTCAGCTGACACTCTTAGGGATTCTTAGGGACAGCGGCACAGGGCATGGTGAGTACAAGGTACTTGTGCAAAGGGTACCATGTGTAGTGCACTGATCTCAGGTACAACCCAGCAGTCTTTATAGCACGCTACCTGTGCAAGACCTACCTAGGCTGTGATACAGAACACCTCCACCTTCGCGCAAGCCACTTCCTGAGATCCACCTCGCGAGGTGGCAGAGGAGATCTGTAATCTGTTTTATATACCCTGTCTTTGTGGCAGTGTGAAGAGGCAAACCTGAAACCACCACTTGTGCCTGTAACCTTGGCTAAGTTACTTAAGATCTCTGAGCCTCAGTATTTTTGTCTATGTCACGGACACAGATGACCCTGCATCATCCCAGGTAACAGAGCTTCTGGCCCTTGAATGCTACTCATAGGACCCTCAGAGCCTCCCAAAGAAGCACGATTGTCAGGTGTCCTTAGGGAAGATCAGCGGCAGCACAGGCAAGGTGACCGGAGGCTGTCCCCACGTCCAGACCCCCACACCCCAGCCTGACACCGGCGCTCCTCAGCTCAGCTTCCCAGAGCTGGTCCGTTCTCCTCGGCTTGGGGGCGGGGGGTGGGGGGAATGGGTCTTCCACTTCTCCTTTGGAGAGGGATTGGACACTTCCAGCTCCTACTGGGTACTTAGGCTTCCTTTTTCTTCCCTGTGATGCCCCCTCCCCCACACCATTAATTATTTGTGTATACTGTTTCATCTGTTAATCTGCCCATCTCAGTTTTTTCATGGACTCAATGATAAAACCCTCCGAGGGTCCAGAGACACTTTTCCTTCCTCGTAGAGGCGGGGCCACGGTAAGATCGTTCCCTGCCCTTTTCTTCCTTTCTTTAGCTAATTCATCCTGTTGCTGGCAAATGTGCTACTGAATGCAAAAACAAAAAGTGACTCTGGGCAGATCAGGAGCAGTAAAATCACCTGGGGAATTTGTGTAACGTCCTGACGTCAGCCCTATGTCCAGAGATCCAGGTTTAGTGCTTCTGGGGTAACGAGCAGGATCTTTCATCAAGGCTGCCCAGGTAATTCTAAGGGCAGAATTACTGGGTGAAGTATGACATTGGTAGAGAAAGAGGGCTTAGCCAACCTTCCCAGTTTGCCCAAGTCAGTGAACATCTGGCCTGCCAAGAAACCCTAAGGTCCCAAGCACCCTGAGAAGCTGGAGCTGGGGTGGCCATGGGATGCAAAGTGTATGCAAATGTGAAGCCCATGTGCAAATACGTGAGTTTGCTTTCCATTCAAGTTTCAGGTTTGAAGTTGAAGTAGTTTTGAAGTCAGAGAATAAAAAGCAGAAAGCTGCTGCTAACACCAGAGCGCTCTGGGGCCCCAAAGCTAGGGCAAGGGCGGCTGTGAGAGCTGTGAGCTCTGTTGCTCGGATTCAGGGAGAGGCGAGGGAAATGAGAGGTGCGCAGGGGAGAGGAAGGAGGGGAGGAGAGGTCATAGGGAAGTGTTTCTACCTGTAAAAGGCAGCTTCTGATCCACAAGTCCAGGCCATCTGATCTCTAAGTCTGGGCCTTTCTGACAAGTTCCTTTTGACTCTGAAGCTGCTGGTTCCTGTAGCCTGTGCTTTGAGTAGACAGGTTTTGGGGAGATATTTTTGGAGTATAAGCTTTGAGTATCAGTTGTAACTTTCTTCTTCTCCTTCTCCTTCTCCTCCTCCCCCGTCACATCCCCCTTTCCCCTTCTCCTCCTCCACCTCCACTTCATTCTTCTGTAGCTCAGAGTTTGAATTCAAGGTCTTGTGTTTGCTCAGCTGGTGCTAAACTACTTGAGACACACCTCCAACCCTGCTTTTGGCTGGTTATTCTTTGGAGATGGGATTCTTGCACACTCTTCTGTCAGGGCTGGCTTTGAATCATGATCCTCCAGATCTCAGCCTGTTGAGTAGTGTAGGATTGTGTGAGCCAGTGGTATACAGTTTGCAACTTCCTGTTTTTTGTTTTTTGTTTTTTTTGTGAGGCCTGAACTCTGGGCCTGGGCGCTGTCCCTCAGCTCTTTAGCTCAAGGCTAGTACTCTACCACTTGAGCTACAGCGCCACTTCTGGCTTTTTTCTGTTTATGTGGTGCTGAGGAATCGAACCCAGGGCCTAATGCATGCAAGGCAAGCGCTCTACCACTGAGCCACCTTCCCAGCCCCCCAGCTTGCAACTTCTTCATGACCCACTTGGCCTGGGAAAGTTTTGCCTGCCTGCCTGCCTGCCTGCCTGCCTGCCTACCTGCCTTCTTGCCTCCCTGCCTTCCTGCCTTCCTTCCTTTCCCTTCCCCTTCCTTCCTTCTCAGGCCTGGGACTGAACCCAGGGTTTTGTGCATGGCAGGAAAAAGCTCTGCACTGAGCTATTCCACAGGAGCCTCCTGTGGTGGCTTACAGTCATTCCTAGCTGATGTAGGGTCCTTATCATTGGTCAGCCACCGTCAGGCTCAAGAAAGATCAGCTGCTGGTGGAAGAGGGAAGAAAAGGTTGAAGAAAGGGCCGGAGGAGGGGAGGCTTAACAGGGCTCCCGTGGCACATGTGTGTAACCCTAGCTACTCAGGAGGCTGAGATCTGAGGATCACGGTTTAAAGCCAGCCTGGGCAGAAGAGTCCTTGAGACTCTTTCTCCAATAAACTACTAGAAAACTGGAAGTAGCGCTGTGGCTCAAGTGGTAGAGTGCTTGCATTAAGCTGAAGAGCTGAGGGACAGTGCCCAGGCCCAGAGTTCAAGCCCCACAACCGAAAAAAAAAAAAAAAAAAAAATTCCAATTAACCAGCAAAAAGCCAGAAGTGGAACTACAGCTCAAGTGGTAGAATGCCAACCTTGAGTGAAAAGGCTAAGGGACAGCACCCAGTCTTTGAGTTTAAGCCCAGTACTGGCACACGTTTTTTAAAATGGCAAATAAGGGATTGGGCATAACTATTTGCTGCCAGTATAGATCATAAGAACTTTGTTATCATAAAAAAATTCACACATATTGATAAGAGGATACTAACACCCCAGAAGTCAAAGGTCATGAACAGATGCATAAGACAACAGGAAATGTGGATGTGGGGGAATATTCACCCTCAGGATTCATCAAAGAAGTACAACTTAAAACAATGATAAATATTTTATTTTGCCCAGATAACCAGAGGAAAAACTAAATTCTGTGTCTGTGTTTGTGTGTGTGTGTGTGTGTGCACGTCACACACACACACACCTGTGCATGTATTGATACTGGGACTTGAACTTGGGCCTGGGTGCTATCCCTGGGCTTCACCACTTGAGCTATAGCTCCACTTCCAGCCTCATACATAAGCATCTCATAGACTTTCCTGCCCAGATTGGCTTTGAACTGCAATCCTCAGACCTCAGCCTCTTGAGTAGCTAGGGTTATAGGTATGTGCTACCCGTGCCTGGCCAAAACTGTATTTTTTTTTAATTGTTTATTTTTTGTTGGTCATGGGACTTGAATTCTGGGTCTGGGCCCTGTCCCTGAGCTCTTCAGCTCAAGGCCTAGCGCTCTACCACTTGAGCCATAGCACCACTTCTGGTTTTCTGGTGGTTTTCTGGAGGCAAGAGTCTCAGGTCTTTCCTGCTTTGGGCTGGCTTTGAACTGTGATCCTCAGATCTCAGCCTCCTGAGTAGCTAGGATGACAGGTGTGAGCCACTGACTAACTGGAATATTTTATGCTGGAAAAGTAGAGTAAAATTGGCAATGCCAGATGTTGCTGTGGCCATTAAATGAGTATCCGTAAGAAACAAAAGGACACTGAGCTCAAGGCCTGTGAAAATGCTTGTACTGGTTGGGCCAGTTATTCAACTTGTAGGGCTCTGTGGAACAGAAATAATCAAAAGTGTAGAAAAGCTATTTGAGAGGTAGGGAACAGGAACATTTATGGGGTCCCTAGTAGATGACAACCTCTCCTATCTTATTGCATTTAATTCCCTCTGTAGCTGTGGAGGTCTGGGTTCTTTGCTTCTTTTGCAGGTAGGGAAAGCACAGCTCTGGGAGCTAGGTGCCTGTCAGGGGCACACAGCTTATAAATGGCAGGACCGGGCTTTGATCCTGGATGACCCAGTTCTGCAGCTCTGGGTTCTCATAACACAGTCGCATGCCAGGCAGAATTCGGGACTCTTCCCCCCGGGCCTGCTCGCCCACCTGCCAAATGTTGGGGCTAGAGAGGTCTGCGTAGAGGATCCTTGAGATTTTCTAAGTTCTGAGTTTTTGTGGCTCTTTACTTCTATAAGTGAACGTCAGGAAGGGCAAATACAGAAAGGAGTCAGGATGAACCAGGAACCAGGCACTGGTGGCTCACGCCTGTCATCCTAGCTACGAGGAGGCTGAGATCTGAGGATCATGGTTCAAAGCCAGCCCTGGCAGGAAAGTCTGTGACTCTTATCTCCAATGAACCATCAAAAAAGCCAGAAGCAGAGTTGTGGCTCAAGTGGTAGAGCTAGCCTAAAGAACAGTGTCTAGGCCGTGAGTTCAAGCCCTAGGACTGGCACACACACATTTTTTTTTTAAGTAAAAGTCAGAAACAAAATGTACAGAAAATATTAGACATGGCTAATTTCACATGCTTCAGGTAAGATGAACCTTTGTTTTGGGTTTTCATTTAGAGTATATTGGTGCTTTCTTTCCTTTTTTTTTTGGCAGCGTTGGGCAGTCTAGGGTTTGAACCATGGCCTTGCACTTGCCAAGTTGGTGTTCTATTGTTGAGCCCTTTTTTGTGCTGGTTTTTTTGAGGTTACCTTCCTGCTTGGGCGCATGTCTGAGCTCTGACTCACCTGTTTGAGGCTTCCCTGGGATGAGAAAACAGGTGCCGGGAGGACAGGCATGAGCCACCACACCCAGCTTCTTCTGTTGAGATGGAGGCTCTCGGACCGAACCAGGCCTGGTGTGGAGACCAGGACTGGGGGCTGCTGGGACATTTCCTGTTCCATGCTCGACTGGTCTTACTCGGAGCCTTTGTCTCTCATGCTCTCGTCCCAGAGAGCTCCACTCCCGCTTTCTTCTCTGCCTTTCCCCTTGCGCCCTCTTCATGTGACTCAGTGTGGCACAGACTCCTGTGGTCCAGGGTCGTGCACGTGATTCATGGGCTCCTTCCGTACTTCCCGTGAGGCCCAGGACCGTCGAGGCAGCATCTCTACCACCCCGGAGGTCAGCTCAGTTGCTGACATCCAGCATGGCATAGCTACTAACAAATGTTCACAAATGTAAACAGAAGCGAACTGAGGTCATGGAGCGTGAAGCAGGGAAGCGGGAGTCCATGGGGTTCAACAAGCCAAGCTCATCTGTGGCTCTTGTTATCCAGCTTTCATTCTCTCCACGGAATTACCCCACATGAACCGAGGATGGGAAATGGCCCGTGTTAGACTGTGGATAGCAGTGGCAATGACAGAACTAGAAATTAAAGCTTTAGTCATCCACTAAGCCTTGCTCCGTGAACGTTACTTCTCTGTCCTGGCTAGAAGTGTGTATTAACCATCTCCACGCTCTGGGAGCTCTGGGAGGCAGAGTACAACATCTCAGTAAGTCTTCCCGTCAGCGGCGGAGTGGGCGGTACCACTCCCGTGTTGTGAAATGCTTACTGTCATTTCTGTCTTATTTTATTTTAGTTCTTTATGGCGGTAGTGGGTCTGGAACTCCGGGTCTCATGCTCTTGCTTAGCTCTTTCTGCTCAAGGCTAGCCTCTGCCACACCTCCATTTCTGTTTTTTTTACTGGTCAATTGGAGATCAGGGTCTCATGGACTTTCCTTCCCCTGGCTCATCTTTAGGTCTTAGCGTCCTGAGTTGTTAGGACTATAGATGTAACCACCAGCACCTGACACTGGTATGGTTTTTAAACTGTAAATATGCCATCATGAGAATGTATTTTACCATCTTTGTTTTTTTTTTTTTTGCTTTGTGGGGTTGAGGATCAAACTCAGGGCCTCCTGTAGGCCAAGCAGAGACCCTACCACTGAGCTAAACCCCAGGTCCGAAGATGATGTGCTTTAAATGCTTCTATTCAACAAGTGGATAGCTTTAAGTTCATAATCCACCCTGAGAGCATAATGCAAATCTGGGATGTTCTTTACCAAGAGAATTAAAGGATTTTAAGATGTAACTCGTGGTGTGTTTCAAAGATGGCGGCTGCAGTCGCTGAGGTCCCTAGGATCTCAGGAGAGGCGCGGTCTCCTGGGGTAGGTGGAAGCTGTGTGTGTCCCTCTGACCAGGACGGCCAGCAGCCACCTTATCCAGTCCAGCCAGTGACTTGTGAGTTGACCATGCCGCTTCTGCATCGTCCGCGGGAGCTCTGAGCCCTCATGGAAGAGGGTCTGTCCACCCAGAGACCACCATGCTACCACGTGCTTTCTGTCTTTATTCTGGCTGCTGTATCCACTGTGACCTTGTTTGGGGAGAATGACACGTGTTAAGATCTTTCCAAAGCAGTGGTACACTCCTAGAATCCCTGCAGAGCCATCCACATGGCGGGGGGAAGAGCTATGCGGTGGACCAAAAAGTATAACTTGGCTGTCCCTCCCTCCTCCCTTCCTTCACTCTCTTCTTTCATTTGCTTGTTGGTTCTTCCTGAGGACTTGCACCACTTGAGCCACCCACCTCCAGCCTCTGTTTTCATTGGCTATTTTCAAGATCCGGTCTCACAGCTGTGAGGGTGGTCTGGCGGTGACGTGTCCCCTCTTGACCACCAGGTGGATTCGGTTGACTGGCTTCCTGGGCAGGCGTCCCTTCCTCCCTCACCTCTCCATGTGCGTCCCTCTGAAGCCACACCTCTGGTTGAAAAGGACGACCATCCTCCATAGAGAAGGACTGTTCTCTAGTCAAAGCTACGCGGGGAGCTGAACTGCCCTGCTAAAACCTCCACACACGCTCTCAAGATAGGGTTTCCCGTTTGTGCTCCATTGTGCTGGGATTACAGGCATGCACTATCACACCTAGCTACTGCTGGAGATGAAGTTTCCAGATATTTTTTTTTTTTTTGCTTGGCAACTGTGATCCCTGAGTCTCCACCTCCCAAGTCACTAGTGCTGCAGGACTGCGCCAACACTGCTCCTGGCTTCTCTTGGTGTTTTCTGTTTGTTGTTCATGGTGCATCCCCCCCGCCCCCCCTGCCAGTTCAGGGATGTGTCCAGGGAAGGTGCTGACCCTGAGAAGGGCTTTCTAGATCTCCTTCTTCCCCAGTGCCAGATACACCTGCTACACAGTGGACAGGAAAGTCACTCTGGACATCATGCCATGCTCCCAGTGGAGGGCTGCCACTGTATGATGGGGTGGGGGGTTGGGGGCAGAGACAGAGAGATGCTGGGGTGGGAAGGGTCTGGGATGAGAGTGGGGACATGCTGAAGAGGAGGCGTGAGTAGCCAGAATTCCCAGGGAGGTGAGAGGAAGCGGTGGCTCCGGAGGGAGTCAGGCTCCCGAAGCCCCAGCGACCTGCACTGGCCCCTGGCGCATCAGTCACAAAGCATGGATTCCAGGGTAAGACGATGAAGAATTTCAAGACAGAGACCACAAAGCCTTCAGTCCCAGGGTGGCCCTGAGGTTTCTGACCCCTGGCAGGCCCATCAGGAACAGAATGCCTGGTCTAGAGACACTCAGGGAATTGGTCGAAGAGATGGAAGTTCAGAGGATGACTCCAAAGTCTGAGCCTTTTCTGAGAGTTGAGGTAGCGAAGGGTTGGGAAAACGTACATAGGTACGTCACGGACTTGGGAGTGGAACTGGCAGCCGCTGCCTGGAAAGGTGGCTCCAGGGAAGATTGTGGACTGGGGACACACAGCAGGGCAAACCTTCCCTGTAGTGGGAAAAATAGGAACTAAGTCATCAAATGGCTCTGGGTTGCACAGCCCAGACAGGGTGTGAAGAGAGAAGAGCTAGTTTGGGAACAAGAGGCCTCAGATAGGGCTGGTGAGGAGAGAGACTGAGGCAGGATTTCAACAGCAAGGGTGTGTCTTTAAGCAAATGGAAACCCCCCTGAGCATTGAGTGCTCTGAGTGAGAAGGAAAGGCATTCTGGGAATGACCGTGTGGAAGGCACACTGCGGGGCTTAGTGGAGGAGGGGAAGTGGAAATTAAGTTGGAGTGTACACCGTTTTGGCATGAATTTGGACCCAAGAGGGAGAATTAGAGGCATTTAAAGGGCTACAGTTTGTCTTCTTTTTTTTTTTTTTTTTTTTCCTGTTGGTTGTAGGGCCTGAACTCTGGGCCTGGGCGCTGTCCCTCAGCTCTTCAGCTCAAGGCTAGCGCTCTACCACTTGAGCCACAGCGCCACTTCCTGCTTATGTGGTGCTGAGGAATCAAACCCAGGGCCTCATGCACGCAAGGCAAGTGCTCTACCACTAAGCCACCTTCCTAGCCAGAGTTTTTCTTCTTTTAGACCTGATATGTAGTCTGTTTTCAGAAGCTGTAACAGAATACCTGAGGCTGGATACTTGACAAAGAAAAGAGAGAAACTCACAGTTCTGGAGGTTCAAGAGTATGGCTAGCCTCTGCTCAGCTCTGGTGCACCTCCATCCACGGCATCCCAGCCTTTCACAGCAGTCTGTCCCAAGGCCAGACTGGAAGCCAGAAGGTAGTTTTGTTGGTGTTTATTGTTAGGTTTTTAAAAAGAGGTAGCTGAGTAAGAACAGCACCAGCACGCACGTGGTATTCATCAGGTAAGGGGTAGGTTTATTCAGTAGACCTGCTGGGACCAGGCAAGGTTGGCACTCCACGCGGCTGGGAAAGGCCTGGGAAAGAGAGAGAGCTGGGAAAGAGAGAGGAAAGAGAGAAAAGAGCTAGAAAAGAGCAGCGAGAGAGAGCCTCTGGGCCTGAGCTAGGCCTTATCTAGGGTATGGGCGGAGAAAGATGTGGCCACATCAAATGCAGATGTGACCTCTTCCAGGTGTCCCAGTTGCCTAGGTAACGCAGGTACTGGGTGGAGACTTTGCTGTGAGGAGGGTGGAGTCTGCTGGCCATCCTGGAGCGGACCTTACATTTATTTATGTATTGCTCATGGGGCTTGAACTCAGGGCTTGGGTCCTGTTCCTGAGCTTTATTTTGCTCAAGGCTAACACTCTACCACGTTGAGCCACAGTGCCACTTCTGGTTTTCTGGTGGTTCGTTGGAGATAAGAGTCTTGTGGACTTTCCTGCCTGGGTTGGCTTTGAACTGTGATCCTCATATCTCAGCCTCCTTAGTAGCTAGGATTACAGGTGTGAACCACAGTGCCTGGCTTTTTTTAAATAACCACCAGGGTCCTCTGAGAACTACGTGATGCCTTCTAAGGGCGGGACCTCCAGTGGCCTGATTGCCTCTCACTTGTCCCCATCTTCTAAACCACCTGCAGTGTCGGCAGCATTGGGGGGGGGGCCATGTTTCCAGCACAAGAACCTCTGGGAGATGCACTTAGAGGGTCCCGGGCCGGTGGCACCTCGTGGCTTGTCCCTGCAGGGCAGAGTGCGTGGGGGAGAGAGATGGGAGGCGTGTGGGGAGAGGTGCTCTGAGCGGACTGGGGGCCTGGGGAGGTGCTTGCTCCCCTGTTCATTTCCCCTCATCAAAGGCTGAAGAAAGGTGTTCTTCCTCCTCTCCCCCCGCCCCGTCCCCCTTCCCGAGGTAATGGGAGCTGGGATTTGGCCTCCTGTTTCCAGAGCTTGTACTGGCTGTGCTGGGGTGGACAGGAGGGAGGAAGTGTGTTCTCCCCCACGGGCCGCTGAGGAACAGGGTGAAGGGCCATGAGCCCAGCCTTCCTGGGGTGAGGTGCTGCATGGCCTCCTCTGGCCTACTTGGGTGTCTGGAAGTAGGGCTGCCTAGTGGAGTCGGGTTCCTCCCAGGGCCTGGCAATTCAGGAGCAGGAGATCAGCGGAGTTGGCCAGGCCCAGGCCTGGGTAGTGTGCCAATGCACACCACGGGGTTTGTGGGGGAGAAGGGGGACGGAGCATAGGGGAGGAACTGGAGTACAACTCTTTCCTCCTCTCCCTGTCTCCTCCTCTCCCTTTATGGTTTACGTTTCCCTCTGGGCTAGTTTTGCTTTAAAGCTTTGAGTGGGCAACTCCATCATTGAAAGACTAAAAATGATCAAGAAGTAGTCTGTGACTGTGTTTCGCGTCTCCCCAGATGTACTCAAAACTAGAGGTAAATGTTGTCCTTTTTTGCAGAAAGAAGCACACTATTCATACTGCTTATAGTTTTTCTTTTCGTGGTACTAGATTTGAACTCAGAGTCTGTTTCTTGCTAGGTAGGTGCTCTATCACTTAAGCCACACCCCCAGCCCAATTTTTGTGTCATTCCTGGACATCTTTCTGTATCAGTGCACAGTCTACTGCCATCTTTCTACCGCTGTGTGGTGTTTGGACCTCAAGCAATGGTGTACAAGATTTCTTGGAGGGTGCAAGTGCACCTGCAGGATACATTCCAAGGGAGAATTCCTGGGACAAAAGACCTGTGCCTTTATCATGTTAGTACTGTGAACTGACTTCCAGGGATTGCCCCAGTGTAAAAGCCCCAAGCTATTTATAAGAGCACTTGTATCTTTTTGTTTTGGTGCCAGGACTGGGGCTCGAACTCTGGGCCTCAAGCTCTCCCTTAGCTATTTTGCTCAAGGCTAATTCTCTACCACTTGATCCACACCTCCACTTCTGGCACTTGGCTGGTTAACTGGAGGAGTGAAGGGTCTCTTATGATTTCTCTGTCCAAGCTGGCTTCCAACCTTGATCCTCAGATCTCAGCCAGTAGAGTAGCTAGGATGACAGGAATAAGAGGCCAGTGCTTGGCTACGTCTTAATAGTTAACAGCGCTAGCTTTTCTGCATCTGACACCATAGCAATGCCTGCCACTCCACTGTCGGGTCCCCTCACGCCCTGTGATGGCTGGAGCGGGACCCATGCCAGGCTGGACATCTTCACATCTCTCCTTTTCTTCTCTGTCCAGGGAGGGTTTGGTTAGCAATCTCAAGCCCAAGAACTGGTTTGCCAAACATACCATCCTAACCACACCTCTGTGCTTTGGCCCATACTGCTCCCACTCCAGAAAATTCCCACTCATCCTCTGGTGAGCTGTGTCCTCCGTGGAGGCTTTCCTGACCCAATATGGTAGAGCAGGCCACTCCCTCCCTCCTCTGGTGGAGTCATTGTGTATTTACATGGCCGGCTCTCCCAGGCACCAGCCCAGGCCGGCCCAACTCATCTGTGACTAAAATTAACCTGGGAGAGGATGGCATGGAAAGGCCAAGGCGGGGCGTCGCACCGTGCACGCCTGTCCTCTCCACCTGGCTGGCCTCACTGCCGGTGCTGGCACACCAGCTTCTACCCCGGCCCACCGCTCGGCCCCGCTGTGCTGTCTCCTCTGCTCAGACAGAATGCTCTTCGCAGGCTCTCTGGCCTTTCTGCCCCTTGAACCTCAAGGTACTCCTTCTCCTCCTGGCCACCCCTGCGGCTGTGCTCACCTACGGATCCCCACCCCAGGGGGCATGGCCATTTGGCGGGATGGCCTCCAGTCCTGGCCGCCGCACTTGGGATCCGTTCCCACCCTCTCCTTCCTAGCATCGGGTGCTTGGCTTGGTGCTCACGCTGTCCTCGGTGCTCGCCTGAGGCTGTGTGCTGGAGAGGCACATGCGGAGGGTGCATGGGCTCGGGCACTCGGTGCGTGTGACACGCGGAGGCCCGCGGGGCTCGGTCACTCGGTGCGTGTGACACGCGGAGGCCCGCGCGGGGCTCGGTCACTCGGTGCGTGTGA
>NW_012267228.1:1818107-1818482 GCF_000151885.1 Dipodomys ordii
GCGTGTGACACGCGGAGGCCCGCGCGGGGCTCGGTCACTGGGTGCGTGTGACACGCGGAGGCCCGCGGGGCTCGGTCACTGGGTGCGTGTGACACACGGAGGCCCAGTGCATGGGCTCGGTCACTGGGTGTGTGTGACACGCGGAGGCCCGCGCGGGGCTCGGTCACTGGGTGCGTGTGACACGCAGAGGCCCAGTGCATGGGCTCGGTCACTGGGTGCGTGTGACACGCGGAGGCCCAGTGCATGGGCTTGGTCACTGGGTGCGTGTGACACGCGGAGGCCCGCGCGGGGCCCGTCACTCGGTGCGTGTGACACGCGAGCCCGGGGCCCGGGCCTGTGCCCCCGGCGCCCGCACGCGCACTCGGCGCTGCCGGA
>NW_012267228.1:1820008-1822916 GCF_000151885.1 Dipodomys ordii
CGGGGCCCGGGGGTGGCGGGCGCGGGTGAGCCCGCTGACGCTTCGGTTCGCGTCTCCTGGCCCCTCTGCGAAGCGGGTCCATACTTCAGAGACGCCTCCCAGGCCCTCTGCTCACCAGAAACGTTTCCCACAAGCGTGGTACCCTCTCCCGGGTCTAACTTTCCGAGGACTCGACTAGATGGGGTGTGTTCCCCAGCACAGAGAAATGGACAGACGTGTCCGAGGTAGTCGAAAGGCGTGTGTCCGTGGGCGCGCACGGTGACCCGGGTCTCTGGAGGACTTCCCCAGCGCCCGATCTGTCAGAGGGCCCCAGCTCTGTGCGCACCGGGTTCGGGAATGGCCTTGGCGGTGAACCTGTGTGCCACGGCGACTACTCTGGTGCTGGAGGACTTCGACGCCAAGTTCCTCAGCCTTGTTGGGCTGCGAAGATTGCATGCCACTGAGGAACACTGAGGTTCTTTTGACTTGTTTTCATTCTTATCACTTCAAGGGCTAAGCTGTTTAAAATCCAACAGAAACAGTTGACCCAGTGGAACACTGGATTCTTGGAAAAATAAACCTGTTACTGTTTCTGTTTTAAAAGCTTATCTTTTAGGTATGTGGTGTTTTGGATTATAAATTGTAGTGGGATTGTGAAGGTCTTGTCAGTAGTGGAAAAACTTAAATGTATTTGAAATAGGAAACCAACTGAAATAAATTTGAATATATTTTAAGGGATTTGGTTTAGCAGAAAAAAAAAACACAAAACACCAAAACAAGCAGGAAGCAGTGCTTGTGGTTCAGTGTGATAGAGCACTAGCCTTGAGCTAAAAGCTCAGGGACAACACTTAGGCCCCAAGTTCAAAACCCATGACCACCAAAAAACCAGAAGCATTTTAAGCTGGGTTGTTTAGGACAAAAAGTGTCTTAAAACTGAAGAATGCTGTTGTATTAAGTGCTCTAAACCTGTCTGCCTTTAGCTTAAAATAATCTACTTGTTTGCTTGAAGATTCAGTAACCATTTGATACTTTTTAGAAGTTAAATTTGACTTTTGCAGAAGCACTAGGTTTATTTTTGAGTTAGAAAATATAATTAGTAACTTCAAATTACTATTTCAAGAAGTGTATTAGTAAATGTATGGTCCTACACTTACATTTCAGATAAAACAGTAGCTTATCTAAAAATAGAAACTAATGTTACAGAGGCACTACTTTTGTTTGTGTGTTAGGAACATACTAGATCATACATAATAATCCTGATCTTGGGCGGAGTTTGCTAGCCATACAGCGTGCTTGAAGGTTGACTTGCCTAAGACTATTTTAAATATTGTCTTTGAAAGGCAGTGAACTAATGTGACAGTGAGGAGGGAGGCTTATGAAACCACAGAATCAAGCTTTGACTTTCAGTTGGGGAGGTTGTGGACGTCATTTTTTTCAAAATAAGAATTAGCTGGAAACTTGCTCACCTTGACTAAATTAGTTGAAATTTGGTTCTTTTAAAAAAAAGTTGTATAGATCTCTGTTTTTGGCATGCATGTGTATTATAATTCCTCATTTAACTGTGTGTGATACTAGATACTAGTGTGATATTAGGTAATTTGTTTCCATGATTCAGTTGATTCTTTTGGTATAGAGCTAAACTATCTTGTCTGTAATCTTCATAGTAGTAATGGCTGGGTACTGTATTCTGACCCCAGGAGTTGATTACATGTTAAAGTTTTCACCTTTAATTTTTAGCATTTGAACCATTTTGTTATATTCTTTTTTTTCTAGAATTACGTGTATAGCTTTCTGTGTATTTTTTTTTTCCTGTCCTAGTCCTGGGGTTTGAGTTCAGGGCCTGGGTGCTGTCCCTGAGCCTTTGTGCCCAAGGCTAGTTTTCTATACTTGAGCCACAGCCTCATTTATAGTGGCTTTTTTAGTGTTTAATTGGAGATGAGAGTCTCAACAGACTTTCCTGCCTGGCCTGGCTTTGAACTATGATCCTCAGATCTTAGCTTCCTGAGTAGCTAGTATTGCAGACATGAATCCCCAGTGCCCAGCTAGCTTTCAGTAATTTCATTATAAAAACAGATGTGAGACAGCAGTGAGGGAGTCTGAACTCTGGGCCTCAAGCTTGGTTCTGTTACTTGAGCCACATGCCCAGCTCTTTCTCCTTTTAGCTTCAGGTAGAGCCTGGAGCTTTTACCGGGGCAGGCTTGGAACTACGATCCTCCTACATGTACTTCCTGAGTAGCTGGGATTATAGGCATGGGCTACTATAACCTAGCGTGGTTTTGTTTTTTAATTTTAATTTTTTAGGTTGGATCTTGATGACTTTTGCCCAGGCTGGCCTTGAACTGAGATCCTCCTATCCCTCCTAGGTAACTGGAATATGGACAGGTGTCACCACAAGAAGCTACTCTTAATGAGTTCATGATTTTAGTTAACTTCAGATCTGTTTGCCTTCTAAAATTACTTGCAGAATTTCTCATTTAAGGAAAATGTCAAGAGGGTGTTGTTTTTTTTGTTGTTGATTTTGGCTTGGGCTATCTGAAGTTTCATTGGCAAGTTACTTACAAAATGTGTTAATTGGCATCACATTCCAATCAGTATACATAGTATTTTTGAAGAACACTTGACACATAATTTTATTTTTAGATCAGATTCTGAAGGGTTTTACTGTGTGGGAACAAACAATCCTGAAGGTATTTTAGGATGTTTAAATCTTTAGGATTTAGAAATTGTTTACATTTTTATATACAGCAGCAGTGAAGCAGCAGGCAGTGGCAGTCAATGTTTTAATGGAACCTGACATGTCTAATTGCTTCTGAGGATGTATGTATGTACTGTGCAGGGGTCTTCTTTCTTTCTTTCTTTTCTTTTCTTTTTTTTTTGGTCAGTCGTGGGGCCTGAACTCTGGGCCTGGGCGCTGTCCCTCAGCTCTTCA
>NW_012267228.1:1824901-1843645 GCF_000151885.1 Dipodomys ordii
CTCTCTCTCTCTCTCTCTCTCTCTCTCTCTCTCTCTCTCTCTCTCTGTCTGTCTCTCTGTTCGTTTGGAATTTGAACTTGACCTCATGCTCTTTTGGCAGCTTGCTGTATCACTTGAGCCGAGCCTCCAGCTCTGGTCGCTTTTTGCTTTTTTGAGACAGGGTGACACTCTGTTCAAGCTGGTCCCTAGCTTTTTATGTCGCTTAGGCTGTCCTCCATCTCACTGTCCTCTGGCCCTGTCCCCCAAGTGTTGAGAGTGTACTCAAAGGTGTGTGCCAGCATGTCCCACTAAAAACGCTATTTATTTTTGGCTGGGAAGGTGGCTTAGCGGTAGAGTGCTTGCCTAGCATGCATGCATGAAGCCCTGGCTTCGCTTCCTCAGCACCACATACACAGAAAAAGCCAGAGGTGGTGTGGTAGCTCAAGTGGTAGAGTACTCACCTTGAGCACAGAGACTTAGGCACAGTGCCCAGGCCCTGAGTTCAAGCCCCAGGACTGACCCTCCCCCCCCAAAGAAAACCCCACAACGTTTTAAAATAAAACTTATTGTTATTATTAAAGTGTTGTGTAGAGGGGTTGCCATTTCATAAATCAGGCAATGAATACAATGTTCTTTGGCTAGTGTCACCCTTTGCAAAGGCTTTTTTTTTTTAAAGTGCTAATGTTCAAGTTCCTACATTTGGCATTGGCAAGTGGTGCCTACAAGGCCCTTATCTAATGGAAAGAGATTTCTACATTTTCATCTGTTCCTCTTTAAAGAGCCATTTCAAAACCATCTCCACTCCCCTTATTACTTGTCTTTTCCATTGTCCTTCTTAAGACCTTCTTGAACATTTTGCATTTCTTCTTTTATGGCCTTTATTGTAAAGTCATTTGTGATCCCCAGTTAGTGCCAGCTACTTAATGTTTAAATGATACTTGAGATAAATTTCTGAGATGCCAAGTGACCTGGCTTGTATACTTCAGTGAAAGTGCTGAATCTAAATGCCAGCACTAACTACTAGGCTTTATTAGACCTTAAATGGTTTGTGCAAAACTGTTTTAGTAATTTGCATTGTAGACTTTGTAAGTAAAGGTTTATTAATCTCTTTGTTTACTGTTCTCCTCTTAGAGGACTGTTTCAAATACTTTTTAATGCTCAGGATAATGCAGAGATTGGCCTCTGATTACAGCTCAATTTGTTGTGTGTAAGGAGCTAAACAGTGTTTATTGTGTTGAATCTCTGCCCCACCCCCCATGTCTTTTGTCTCTGACTAGACTTAAGCTCCTTAAAGGTGGGGCCTATAGTACTCTGCTCTCTCCGTTCTTAAAACCTTACACAAGTACAACAGTTGAATGAATGAGTGGATTTTCCTTCACTTGGGGATTTTCTTTCTTTGTGTGTTTTCACACTGTCTCTGTCTCTCTTGATCTCTTCATCTTGTTCCCCCCTCCCCACTTTTTCTTATACACATATGTAGTAATGAGAAGATACATCCTGAGAACTCTGCCACTTAGCATTTGTGGTAGTAATTACCTCCCGTATATATACTTGGCTCTCTGTTGGGGGCACTATCTGTCCAGCTTCCTGAATTCTTATTGCCAGCTCCTGAAGGCCTTCTTCACAACTCACTAACTGACTCAAGCAGCTCTTGCTGGGCTGATGATCTCCTGCATCTGTAAGGATGGGAATCTGCACCTAGGGAACTTTTAACTGGAGAGAATGAGTACATAGTACTCTCCTGCCTTCTTTGACCTCAGTCAATTGTGAGAGCAGAGACAGTGACCGTTGTTGCCTAGTATTAACTTTCTAGTGGACAATGTAGAATTGGTCCTTAGGCTTTGTGTATGTGTGTGTGTTAAAATATATATAACATGCCGGGCACTGGTGGCTCACACCTGTAATCCTACCTACTCAGTAGGCTGAGATCTGAGGATCACTGTTCAAAGCCAGCCCGGGCAGGAAAGTCTGTGAGACTCTTATCTCCAATAAACCACCAGAAAACCAGAAATGGCGCTGTGGCTCAAGTGGTAGAGCCCTTCCCTTGAGTGGAAGGGCTGAGGGACAGCGCCCAGGCCCAGAGTTCAAGCCCTATGATGGAACAAAAACAAAAACAAAAAAACATAAATTTTGCCATTTTTAACCATTTTGGTTGTGCAATTCAGTGGTATTAGGTGTATTCACAGTGCTTTGTTGTCATCATCATCATCACTGTTCTCCATTTCCACAGTTTTTTCATTATCCAAAACAGAACAATCTATTCAAAAAAGAACTCTTCTTGGTCATCACTGGTGGCTCTGACCTGTCATCCTAGCTACTCAGGAGACTGAGATCTGAGGATCGTGGTTCAAAGCCAGCCCAGGCAGGGAAGTCCATGATATTCTTTATCTCCAATTAACCATGAAAAACTTGGAAGTCATATGGCGCAAGTAGTAGAGTGCTAGCCTTGAGCACAAAAGTTCAGGGACAGCACCCAGACTCTGAGTTCAAGCCCCAGGACAGACAGCAACAACAAAAAAACTAACTGGGGCTGGACATGTGATTTAGTGGTAGAGTGCTTGCCTAGCATGCATGAAGCCCCAGGCTCAATTCCTCAGAACCATATAGAAAAAGCTGTGGTGCTGTGGTTCAAGTAGTAAGTGCTAGCCTTGAGCAAAAGAAGCTCAGGAACAGTGCCCGGGCCCTGAGTTCAAGCCCCAGGACTAGCAAAAAAGAAAGAAAAGACAAGAAAAGAAAGAAAGAAAGCAAACCCCTCCCCCACCCCCCAAATCTCCCCATTTACTCCTAACCCTTGGTAATTCTGTTCTGGCTTTCTCTGACTTTTCCTGTTCCAGACACTTCAAAATAAAATACTATAAAATTAGTGTGTCTGGCTGATTTTGTCCATTGGTAGTGTATATCAGTATTTCATTTCTTTTTGTAGCTGAGTAATGTTTCACGGATACACCACATTTTGTTCATTTGTCAATGGGGGTCCTTGGTGTTTACATCTTCAGGCTGATTTGAACATTGCTGCTGTGACCATTGGTGTATAATAACATGGAACAGAAAGCAAGAACTCAGTCAGGTATTATATACCAGTGTCCCAGCTGGTTAACAAATTGAAAGACCAGGATGGTTTTAATTCTCTTCCTTCCTCATTCAGTATGTAGCCATTTTTTTTAACCGATTGTTAACTGGCCATCAGAATAATCACCTCTAAACCATGTTTTATTTTCACATTGTACATTTTGGTACTTGTATTGATGTTGTACTTTGTAATGGTTTATTGTAAAATTAATCATTGAGGCTGGGTGCCAGTGGCTCATGCCTGTAATCCTAGCTACTTACGTAGCTGAGATCTGAGGATCTCAGTCTGAAGGCAGCCTGTGCAGAAAAGTTGGCAAGATTCTTATCCAATTACCCAGCAAAAATGTATTACTGAAAGTTTGGCTCAAGTGAGAGCCCAAGGCCTCAAATTCAAGTTCCCCAGTATTGGCACTGAATAAATGAATGGCATCTGTTGCTGCCTAGATGAAGAAACAGCCTGATTTGAAGGTCAGAAGAAAAGCTTGAGTTAAAAAGTTCTGGAGTAGGGTGCCAGTGGCTCACACCTGTGATCCTAGCTGCTCAGGAAGCTGAGATCTGACGATCACAATTCGAAGCCAGCCCAGGGAGGAAAATCCATGAGACGCTTACCTACAATTCATCACAAAAAGCTGAAAGTAGAGCTGTGGCTCAAGTAGTAGAATAATAGCTTTGAGCAAAAAGAACTCAGGGACAGCGCCCAGGCCCAATGTTCAAGCCCCTAGGACTGGCAAAAACAAAAAAATCAGTAGGAGTAATGGCTCTAGTGGGCCTCCTGCCTAGGAAGTTCAGGGCCTCTGGTGCAGTCCCCAGGACTGCTATGTAAGTAGTTCAGATACTGAAAATGAAAATAAGGAAAAACCCATTTTTGTGGTGAGAGTTAAAAATGAAATTTACTCAGTATCTTCTATGCAAGTGATTGTTTTAGTTTGGCTAGCTCACTTAAACTTGTATCTTAAGATCAGTTACACATTTAAATACTAGCCTATTTCTTAAGCCTAGGTGGCTCCTTCCCGCTGATGTTTGGAAGCATAGAATGTGGCACATTTCTTGTGGTGTGCTGGCCAGTCAGCTGATGAGGTTACCATTTTGTGGCCAGAAGTTGAGAAAAAGCTGTGAGGAAACTCAAGGTGTTGACACACATACAGCACCTTGCAGTGAGTGAGACCGCCCCCCGTGGATTTGTTGGGAAACTGTAGTGTAAATATTTTGCAAGCTGCACACATTGTTGTGCCTGAACAAGGAGGAGGAAGTATTTGAGCAGTTTATGTTTGCTAAGCCCTCCAGCTCGTTTTGTTTTGTGAACAATTTAAGAAGGAAAAGATCTGGGCATGGTGGTAGGTACATTTTTATGATTCTAGCACTCAGGAGGCCAAGGCCTGGAGGATCAGTGTGGGATGTATAGATAGTTCAGGGTCAGCCTAGGGAGACTCTGTCCCTTCACCCTCCCTCCAAAAACAAGCAAACTTTAAGTTTGCAGTCTTGAAAGTGATGACTCTGTCAGATGAACCAAGGCTAGACTAAGGAGGGGTAGATTCAAGGGAAATCACAATACAGTTTGTATCTAGCTCATTGTTTTGTATCTGTGTGTGTGTGTGTGTGAGAGAGAGAGAGATCCCAGCTATGCTTTTAATCCATAGGGGGTATGGGTTCCAGTAGCTTGGGGCTCCTTCCCACTGTCCTCACATGCCTCTGGTAGAACAGGTTTGCATTTTAGTTAAATCCCAGGTACCTTTCTCTCCAATTCCCCTCCCCCGCTTCCTGATGCAGTTGGGCATGCTAGGCAAGAGCTGTGCCATCCAGCCACACCCCCATCTTTACTTCCTCGTCATTTTCCTTCATGGGAAAGGAAATTATCTTGGTTCTTATTAAATATGCTCAGTGCACGCATTAATTCTCTTGGCAAGAATCTTGCCTTTAGCTTGTTTCTGACAGTGCTAAAAACATGCTGGGTACACTGTAGACTTCTGGTTTTACCTTGGTGCTAGGTCATGCATTCATTCCTTTTGTACTCTTATCTGGACATTCTTTTGGAGGCTACAATATCACTTTTTTTTGGGGGGGGGCAGTCCTGGGGTTTGAACTTGGCTTGGGCACTGTCCCTGAGCTTGTTTTTTCTCAAGGTTAGCACTCTACCACTTGAGCCACAGCACCACTTCTGGCTTTTTCTGTGTATGTGGTACTGAGGAATCAAAGCCAGGACTTCATGCATGCTAGGCAAGCACTCTACCACTAAGCCACATTGCCAGCTCAGTATCTTTTTGTTGGTCATGGGGCTTGAACTCTGTGCCTGGGGGCTGTCCCTCAGCTCTTCAACTCAAGGCAAGTGCTCTACCACTTGAGCCACAGTGCCACTTCCAGTTTTCTGGTGGTTTATTGGAGATGAGTCTCAGAGACATTCCTGCCCTGGCTTTGAAGGCGATCATCAGATCTCAGCCTTCTGTGTAGCTGGGATTAGAGGTGTGAGCCACCAGCACCCAGCTAATATCACCTTTCTTATAGCTCTCTATATATGTGATCAGATGTTTTCTAGAAGGCCTCTCTTCTTTTCCTCTGTTGATCAGTTTGGTAAGTTAGTGGACGATGTTGAATCCCTCTGCAAAGAATTCATGATGCATATTTTTGTTTGTTTATTGGGGTCAGTCCTGGGGCTTGAACTAAGTAAGGGCTTAGGTGCTGTCTGAATTTTTTCACTCACTGCTGGCACTCTGCTAGCTCCACTTCTGGCTTTTTGGTGGCTAATTGGAGATAAGTCTCGTGGCCAGTTTGTCTTACAGCTGAGATCCTTACGCTTCAGCCTTCTTGAGTAGCCAGGATTACAGGTATGAGCCACCAATGCCTTTAATTAAATGCTTTCAAATTTACTAACAACCTCAGCTCTCTCATTATTGATTTCAGTTATTTCAAGCTGTGGTTATAGATGTGAGTCACTGCATTGGACCTCAATTTTATAATCTTACAATATCAGAAAGACGTATTTTCAATGTTAGAATTTTCCCTTCCTCCCTCCCCCTGCCTTTTTCTCCCTTTCTTCAATTCTCTTCCTCCTCCTTTTCTCTTCTTTCTGCCTTTCTCTCCTCTAACTTCATAATGTGACCCTGTCTCTCTCTCTCTCCTTCTTTCTCCCCTTCTCTCCCCCCCTTTCTCCCTGTATATATATGGTCTGGGAAGGTGGCTCAATGGTAGAGTGCTTGCCTAGCATGCATGAAGTCCTGGGTTCGATTCCTCAGCACCACATAAACAGAAAAAACCAGAAGTAGTGCTGTGGCTCAAGTGGTAGAGTGCTAGCCTTGAGCAAAAGCAGCTTAGGGACAGTGCCCAGGCCAGGCCCTGAGTTCAAGTCCCAGGACTGGCAAAAAAAAGAGTATATAATCTATATAGGGAAGTAATAGATTTCTGTAATATGAGAGTTAAATAAGGTCTCGTAGTTTGTATTTTGGAAACTGGCTCTTAATATTTGGAGTAGTGTTAACAGTTTAAGACCTTTACCAGCAGACTGGTAAAATCCCAGGCTGGAGGTTTAAGGGTGATCTAGAAGAGTTCCTAATTAGTATAATAAGCGAAGAATTGTAATTGCTAATCAGTAGAATCTCCATGGCTTGTATTAAGGAAAATGGTAATGACAGATGCTGCTTACTATTTCACGCCAGCACTTTGTGCTCTGGTTTATTAATTCTAACATGCCAGGCCCTTGCAGGCCTGGAATCCTAGGATTGGAAGATGGAGGAAGGAGGGTGAGGAGTCCAGGGGCAGCCTAAGTTATAAAGTGAGATGGACTATATTATGATACAGACTAAAAAAACCAAGAGCTATGAGGCTTGGTAAGTTACTGGGAGAGTATTTGCCTAGCATGTGCAAACAAGGGTTGGGGAGCAGTCCTGGGGCTTTAACTCAGGACCTCATGCTTGCTAAGCAGGCGCATTGTCACATGAGCCATGCCTTCAGCCTATACATCTTTTTCTTACAACTGTGTGTGCTTGTACTTGGTTTGAACTTGGCTGTACGCTTTTTCATTCTGAGTTGGTTCTCTACCACTTGAGCCATGGCTCCACTTCTGGCTTTCTGCAACTGACAATAAGTCTCATGGATTTGTCAGGCTTGGCTTCAAACTGAAATTTTTAGATCTGTCTCCTGAGTAGCTAGGGTTACAGGTGTGGATGCCTGGCAAGTCCCATTAATGCTAAATTTAGACAAATCTTATTTAAAAATATACATCTTAGTGGACTTGATGTTGCTGTTGTTTATTTTGAGCAGGCTCTCCCTATATAGCCAAGCTGGCCTCAATCTCATAATCCTCTGACCTCAGCCTTCTTACTGCTGATATTACAAGTGTGTGCCAGCAGCTACTTACAGGATATTTAGATTTTCACTTGATGACAGATGCAGACTTTAAGTTCTTGTTATCAGTTCTTCCTCTTTTTTTCTTTCTTTCTAAACCAAAGAGATTCTCTGAGCAGCCAACAAGATTTTAACTCTAGGGCAGTTCCCAGGTGTTTCTGATGTATAAGAATTCTTTTGTATTGACTAACATTCAGAATGAATGAGTCATGGCTTGTGGTTAAGCAGTGTTCTAATTGCATGAGTATTTATTTTATCTCACATTTATTACTACCTCTAGGGAGAAAAGTTTGGAATAAAGATAAAGAATGACAATGTCAGGCTGAGAAGGTGGTTCTGTGGTAGAGTGCTTGCCTAGCATGCCTCAAGCCCTGGGTTCGGTTCCTCAGTACCACATACGCAGAAAAGGCTGGAAATGGTGCTGTGTGTGGCTCTATTGGTAGAGTGCTAGATTTGAGCAAAGAGCCCTGAGTTCAAGCCCTACAACAAGCTAAAAAATAAGTCTGAGGTCTTGGGTTCAAGTCCCAGCATGTATGCACATGTGGCCTGTGCATGTGCACGCGCGCGCATACACACACACACACACACACACACACACACACACACACGATGACTTAAGAATTTGTAGACTCTCTATATTTCTACTGAAGTCCTTATCCATTTCCTGTATGGTATCTGTATCAATAAAAGGTTATATTTTTGGTATCCTCTTGGGGCCTGAACTCTGGGCCTGGGCGCTGTCCCTCAGCTCTTCAGCTCAAGGCTAGTGCTCTACCACTTGAGCCACAGCGCCACTTCCGGCTTTTTTCTTATGTGGTGCTGAGGAATCGAACCCAGGGCCTCAGGCATGCAAGGCAAGGGCTCTACCACTGAGCCACCTTCCCAGCCTACATTTAAATTCTTTAGAATTTAGAAAGGAAGCAAAACTTTTAAATTTGAAGAAAAATTTAAATTGCTTATGATACATGAGACAGTGCATATTTTTCTTGTAGAAACAAGTTTTACTTATTTATAAACTATTACAAAAGAATAGTAACATCATTAAGTAATAATTGTTTCAGGTCCAAATCTATATTATTTAAATCTGGTCATATAATAGAATTTGGATTCCAATTTAAATTTGAATCATTTATTTCTCTTCAGTTGTCATAGATCCTTTTTGGGGGGGGGGTCTGGTCGTGGGGCCTGAACTCTGGGCCTGGGCGCTGTCCCTCAGCTCTTTAGCTCAAGGCTAGCGCTCTACCACTTGAACCACAGCGCCACTTCCAGCTTTTTTCTTTTTGCTTATGTGGTACTGAGGAATCGAACCCAGGGCTTCATGCATGCAAGGCAAGCGTTCTACCACTGAGCCACCTTCCCAGACCCCCCCTTTTTTTCGACAGTCCTGGGGCTTGAACTCAAGGTCTGGGCACTGTCCCTGAGCTGCTTTTGCTCAAGGCTAGCATTCTGCCACTTGAGCCACAGTGCTACTTCTGGCATTTTCTATATATGTGGTAATAAAGAATTGAACCCATGCATGCAAACACTCTACCACTAAGCCACCTTCCCAGCCTTCATAGAGCCTTTTGAACTTTACTTAACCTAAAAAAAGAGGCAAGGCTGGGTGCCAGCGCCTCATGCCTGTAATCTAGCTACTCAAGAGGCTGTGATCTGAGGATCAGAAGCCAGCAGGGCAGAAAAGTCCTGTGAGACTTATCTCCAGTTAACCACTCAAAAACCTGAAGTGGTAGTGGAGCTGTGGCTCAAAGTGGTAGAGTGCTAGCCTTGAGCAAAAGAGCCCAGAGACAGTGCCTAGGCCCCGAGTTCAAGCCTCAAGATTGACAATGACATACGAGAGAGACAGGAATACTTTTCTTAGCCTGTCTAATTTTCTTTTTTTGGTGGTATGAATTTAGATGTGCTTGCTAGGCGGGTGCTGTACAACTTGAGCCACACCCCTTTTTAAAAATAAGTTTTTATTGTGAAAACACTGTACAGAGGGGTTACAGTTACATGAGCAAGGGAATGAGTACATTTCTTATCAAGTATTGTTGCCTCCTTTGTTTTTCCCCTATCATCCCATCCTTTCCCTCCCACCTCCTCAACTCCCCCCCCCCCCCTTCTTACTTGTAGTTGCTTTTTTTTTGAGTAGGATCTCCTGTTTTTGCCTGGGGTTGGCTTCAGACCATAATATTCTTACCTAGGTCTGCCATGTAGCTGCAGTCACGCTGTATACTATCTCTGTGGGGCTTGGTTGAGATGGAGTCTTGCTGACTTTGTCTGTGCTGGCCTTGAACCTCAAGCCTTCTATCTCTGCCTCCTGAGTGGCTGAGATTACCATGTTGCCAGCCCTCCAATCACTTAAAATGATAAGATGATATCATAAATATTGGTAGTTTTCTTTTTCTTGGCCTCATGCCTGTTCAGCAGGTACATGCTGAGCTATCTTGAGCTATATCACTGGCTTTTTTTTTTTGGCCAGGAATGGCCTAGACCATGATCCTCCTACTTAGATCTTCAGAAGTGGGATCACAGTTTTGAGCTCCAAGCTCAGCCTATTTGTTGAGATCACGTCTTGCTGACTTTTTGCCTGAGTTGTCCTTTTCTTTTTTCTTTCTTTGGTCAGTTGTGGTGCTTGAACTCTGGGCCTGGGCGCTGTCCCTCAGCTCTTCAGCTCAAGGTGAGCACTCTACCACTTGAGCCACAGCACCACTTCCAGTTTACTAGTGGTTTATTGGAGATAAGAGGCTCACAGACTTCCCTTGCCCGGGCTGGCTTTGAACTGTGATCCTCAGATCTCAGCCTCCTGAGTAGCTAGGATGACAGGCGTGAGCCACCAGTGCCCAGCTGCCTAAGTTGTCCTGGAACCTCAGTCTTCCCTACTTGGATTCCTAGTAGATGGAATTACAGTTGTGAGCCACCATACCCTGCTGTGGTTACATTTTAATTGATTGTTCTGAAGTTAATTTACCAGTACTTTGTGTAGTGCTGTTCTTGGTTAGTCTAACACTGATAGTCTTGCTGTTGTTTTCTTTTTCTTTTTTCCTTATGTGGTGCTGAGGAATCGAACCCAGGGCTTCATGCATGCAAGGCAAGCGCTCTACCACTGAGCCACCTTCCCAGCCCTAGTCTTGCTGTTTTATTTCTTCTCTGGGCCTGGGCGCTGTCCCTCAGCTCTTCAGCTCAAGGCTAGTGCTCTACCACTTGAGCCACAATGCCACTTCTGGCTTTTTTCTTTTTGCTTATGTGGTGCTGAGGAATCGAACCCAGGGCCTCAGGCATGCAAGGCATGCGCTCTACCACTGAGCCACCTTCCCAGCCCTTGCTGTTTTATTTCTATATCATATGGTAAACTGCAAAAAACAAAACCAGCTATCGGCTTTAGGCTGTCCCAGAGTTTTAAAGATTTACTTTGTTTTCTAATGTATAGATTCTGTTGATTTGATACTATATAATCAGTCTGCCATGTTTCTTTGATGATGAGACTTGAACCCAGTCTCACTTGAATGTTAAGTATATGATTTACACTGAACCATACCCCCAGTCCTTATTTATTTTTAGACATGCTTATAAGTGCAGCAACTCATTGATGTTATTTTTAGAGCTAGGCTGGGGGGGAGGGGGCAGAATGTGTTTCTGTATTAGTCACTCTCACTGCTATAACCAAGTACCTGCCATAGACAGCTTAAGGGAGGAGTTGTGAATTTTGGATCATGATTTCAGAGGTTTCAGTTTGTCCTTTAGAGAGCGGTGGGAAGGAGGGAGGATAGACCTATACTCAGTGCACAGCGTCCCCCATCCTGTCCAGGTCCAGCTCCTAGCCTAGTCTGCTTTTCCCTCTTTTTTTCATAGTCTTTATTTTCTTTTTTCTCATAGCTTTTTCTAGTATACACTAAGTAATCTTTTTTTTTTTTTGGTCATGGGGGCTTGAACCATGGGCCTGGGCACTGTCCCT
This sequence comes from Dipodomys ordii, assembly GCF_000151885.1. Taxonomy (NCBI): domain Eukaryota; kingdom Metazoa; phylum Chordata; class Mammalia; order Rodentia; family Heteromyidae; genus Dipodomys; species Dipodomys ordii. The sequence continues at coordinate 1,836,219 of NW_012267228.1, forward strand.
CAGTTCTTCAGCTCAAGATTAGCACTCTACCATTTGAACCACAGCGCCACTTCCGGTTTTCTGATGGTTTATTGGAAATAAGAGTCTCACGGACTTTCCTGCCTGGGCTACCTTTGAGCCAGAATCCTCAGATCTCAGCCTCCTGAGTAGCTAGAATTTTTTTTTTGGTCAGTTGTAGAGCTTGAACTCAGGGCCTGGGCGCTGTCCCTCAGCTCTTCAGCTCAAGGCGAGCACTCTACTACTTGAGCCACAGCGCCACTTCCGGTTTTCTAGTGGTTTATTGGAGATCAGAGTCTCATGGACTTTCCTGCCTGGGCTGGCTTTGAACTGTGATCCTCAGATCTCAGCCTCCTGAGTAGCTAGGATTACAGTCGAGAGCCACCGGTGCCCGGCCCTGAGTAGCTAGAATTATAGGCATGAGCCAATGGCAACCCAGCTACACAAAGTATTCTTAACATTCAAGTGCATTCCTAATTTTCAAAAATATGAATTTAACAGTTTTTTTTCCTTAATTTCCTATAGTTTCAAGTTATTTAAGAAATTGAGAAATGTATTTTAAACCATAGAAGTTAACTGATTAGATGTGGCCTATGAAATTTGTTAACAGCTGGAGCCTGGAGGTTCATGACTGTCATCTACTTAGGAAACTGAGATCTTAGGACCACAGTTTGAAGCAAACCCAGACAGATAAATCTGAGAGACTCTTAGGTCTACTTAACCAAACAAAAGCTAGAAGTGGATGTATGGCTCAGGTGGCAGAGTACTATCCTAAGCCAAAGTTGGAGGCCCTGAATTCATCCCCAGTACCATGACTCAGCAGATAAGAATTTGTGCTAAGGTGGCTCACGCCTGTCATCCTCGCTACTCGGGAGACTGAGATCTGAGGATCACGGTTCAAAGCCAGCCTGAGCAGTAAAGTCCATGAGACTCATCCCCTGTTAACCACCAGAAAAGGGGAAATAGCACTGTGGCTCAAGTGGTAGAGTGCTCGCCTTGAGCTGAAGAGCTAAGGGACAGAGCCCAGACTCAGTTTAAGCCCCATGACTGACCAAAAAGAAAAAAGAAAAAAATTCTTTGAGCTAGTATGCACAAGACCCTTAAAAAATCTAGCACTATCCAAAATAACTTGTTGGTGTTCAACAGTATCTAGTTTTTATGTATTGAGAAATTGCTTCATATTTTAGGGCTACAACAGTATGACTTCTAAGGTGTTTGCCCATGGTAAATCTAAAGTAGTGACTATTGTTACAGAATCCTTTGTAAACATAATGTGAATGTAGCAGTTTCCCTGTGTTATTTCAAGAAACAAATGGCAGACAGACTTTAAGTTTTATTGTTTTCTCCTTAATTCTACTGAGTGGTTGGTTTAGTGGCTGACAACCTGTGTGTCCCCACTGTCCCCACTTGCTCTTTTGATAACACATGACTGAAGTCCTAGCACCCACGTTGTATAGACAGAAGGGTTGTGAGTTCAAGGCCAGCATGTGCTACCAAGTGAGACCCTGTCTCCCCCCCCCAAAAAAAAAGTCAGAAAAAGAAGCCTCCTTCTTCTTCCTGGACCCTGTTATTGTATGGGTATCAGAGAGCTTTTTGGGAATTGGACTATGCGTCTTTCCCCCCTAAGGAAACTTTAAACACAAAGTATTCTCACTCAGCCCGCCACCTGCTGATGGAAAGCTGACCTGCTGAGATGACTTCAAGAGCTAATAGGATGGGGATATGGTTCAGTGGCAGAGCATTTGCCTAGCCCAGGAAGCCCTAGGTTCCATCCTGAACCCACAGTGTTGTTTGTTGTTGGCTACCGTTATCAACTACCTCTACACTCTCTAAACTTTTAAAAAGCCTTTGTCACTTCTAAGAAAGATGAAGTAATAGCACAACCCTCCCTTTCCGGTTTTATTGGGGTTCGTCCCTGAAAAAAAAAAGTGACCAAAAATAGATATCTACAACCAGCTCCTTCAGAAGCTAAACTTTAAAAAGTAAGTCCAGAGTGAAGATACAAAAAATGTGACAGTCTTCACACGTAATTCTTACCTGTTGACCCAGTAATCACAGGTCTAAAGTGTCAAACAAAATACATACTTGAAGGGATTTATTTTAGATTCTGTTAGGACAAATGGGCATACTGTTGTTTGTCAGATGCAGCTTGGTCTGAAGCCTTTCAGTGGCTTCTCATTTCACTCAGTATAGGACCAAGTCCTTACTGTGAACTGCAGGGTTTTGTGTGGTCTGCATCGAGTGATACAACTGCTACCCAGCTGTATTCGTACTTCATTCAGCTCTGCCATCTTGTTAGTCGTGTATATAGCGTTTTTCCATATTCTGAACTCTGCCATCTCTTGTTGTGGACATAGTTTTCTTTATACTGGCTCCTCTGCTAGGAACGGGCCCCCTTCCAAATCGTGGCTCAGCTTAACCTCCCCATGAAGGCTGCTCCTCTCACTATACAGATTATAATCTTTCTCCCTCTCTGGTACTTAGCACCCTCTATCATGTTGTGTAACTTACTTTATGTTGTGCTTCTTGATCTGTTTATTTTTTTACTCATTTATTTTTTGGCCAGTCCTGGGGCTTGAACTCAGGGACTGGAAATTATCCCTGAGTTTCTTTGGCTCAAGGCTAGCACTCTACCACTTGAACCACAGTGCCACTCTGGCCTTTTCTGTTTATGTGGTATTGAGGAATCAAACCCAGGGCCTCACACATGAGAGGCAGGCACTCTACCACTGAGCCACCTTCCCAGACTCCCTTGAGACTTGCTTTTTTATGATTTTTTTTTAATTGTGAAAATACTATACAGAGGAGTTACAATTACACGGGCAAGATAATGAGTACATTTCTTATCAAGCATTGTTGCTTCCTCCTTTGTTTCCCCTTCCTATCTCCCTTGAGACTCTAATCTTCAATAAACCACTCAGAAAACTGGAAGTGCCTCTGTGGCTCTAGTGGTAAGCACTTGCCTTGAGCTAAAGAGCTAAGGGACAGTGCCCAGGCCCAGAGTTCAAGCCCCAAAACCAACAAACAACCAAAACAAGAATTTTGGTGAAAGGCCATACAGTTAGTTAAAAGGTGGAGATAGATTTTGAACTACTTTTCATGTATTACGTTTCAAATATTAGGTGATATACAAAAATACAATGAGGATGAGGAACTTTATGGGTAACTATTTTCTTTATTCTTCCTCTAAATTTAACTTTTGTTATAAATAAAAAGTTTAATTAGAAACAGGCTTAGAGAGCAGGAAGCCACAAGGCTGAAATCTAACCTGTCATATGTGGGGCACTCTTTTTTTTTTGTTCATCATGGGCTTGAACTCAGCTTAGGCGCTGTCTCTGAGCTTTGGTGCCTCAAAGCTGGCGCTCTACCTAATTTAAACCACAGGTCCGCTTCCTGCTGAACAGTCTTAAGAATAAGGAAAGCCTGGTAGAGCTGTGACTGCAGCTTGCCTCGCAGCTGCCGGTCACCTTGGCTGAGTGTCTCACTGTATAATCTTAGTCTTGTTTCACCTGGATGGCCACCCACCACTTCTCTCAAAAGTTGAGATGAGGGCTGGGAAGGTGGCTCAGTGGTAGAGCGCTTGCCTTGCATGCCTGAGGCCCTGGGTTTGATTCCTCAGCATCACATAAGCAAAAAGGAAAAAGCTGGAAGTGGCACTGTGGCTCAAGTGGTAGAGCGCTAGCCTTGAGCTGAAGAGCTGAGGGACAGCGCCCAGGCCCAGAGTTCAGGCCCCTCGACTGGACCCCCCCAAAAAAAAAAAAGTTGAGATGATAGTTTATCTCATAAGGAGTTACAGGAGAGTCACATGAGGTATTGAATGTAAAAGACTTAGATAATAGGCAGTTAATGGCTATTTAGTGATATTACTGTCTTGAAATTTAGTTGGTACAGAATTGTAAGAATATTTTTTTCTTGCTAGTCCTGGTGCTTGAACTCAGGGCCTGGGCACTGTTCCTGAGCTCCTTTTGCTCAAGGTTAGCACTCTACCACTTGAGCCACAGCTCCACTTCTGGCTTTTTCTGTGTATGCAGTACTGAGGAATTGAACCCAGGGTTTCATGCATACTAGGCAAGCACTCCACTACTAAGCCACATTCCCAGCCCGAGAAAGGTAATTTTTTGGAAGATACAGCTTACTGTCTCATTAGTTTTAGCAAGTATCAACAGAAAGTAAACACTGGCTGGCCTAACAGGTTTGTTTCTTCCCTCCCTCCCTCTCTCCCTCCCTCCCTTCCTTCTTTCCTTCCTTCCTTCCATCAGTCGTGGGGCTTGAACTCTGGGCCTGGGCGCTGTCCCTCAGCTCTTCAGCTCAAGGCTAGCATTCTACCACTTGAGCTACAGTGCCACTTCCAGTTTTGTGGTGGTTTATTGGAGATTAAGAATCTCATGAACTTTCCTGCCTGGGCTGGTTTTGAACCAGGATCCTCAGATCTCAGCCTCCTGAGTAGCTAGGATTACAGGTGTGAGTCACCAGCACCTGGCTACAGGTTTTCTTAAATGGTAATGTTTCTCATGGAGTTTTCTATAGTTATAATTTTATATTATGTCATATAAAATAGCCATCTTCTACCTGACATAGAATAGTAACCCTTGCATACAACATCTTAATGACAATAAAATTCCTTAAAATGTAGCCAGCATCTTTAATTTATATAACTTTATATTTAATATGCCGTGGCTCTACAATCATTGTTTCATTGGTTTTGGAATTTTGGTTGGAAGTCTGTTGGTTAAAAATGATCAATAGGAATTAGAATTACTGTAACTGAGAAGTAAATATCTTCTACCTTAAAGTAGAAATTAAAATAAGATCACATAATAACAAAAAATAACGAAAATTTGGTATCTGAGTTTTTTAGTCAAAATAGCAATAGATTAAATGAAGACTGGTAAAATTACATGAAGTATCACCTGCCACAAATGGCTATGACATTTACATATGTCAGGATTAGCACATACATGGAAAGAGCTCATTGGTAGGGTGTAGGAAGATACTTTAAGACTACACAAGTCCTTTTCAGAAGTTGTCTAAGTGCCAGAATATGTATCTGTGTGGATACATGTATTTGGAGAAATTGCAAGCATTCCTAGGAATTTGGACTTTAGAGTTAGACTAGTAACATTCAGATACAGTATTGGTCCATTATTTTTGTGTTTGAGTCTCAGTTGAAGATTTTTCAAAGATTTTTTGTGTGTGACACATCTCTTCTGCTTTTTTTTGTTTGTTTGTTTTGACCCCACGTAGTATATTCATGTGCTCATCTGAGGGAAGCTAGGAGGAGGGCACAGAATCAGAGGGAAACGGAAACAATACAGTGGAGGGCCATCAGCTGCACTGGACATTGATGACAGTGAACTAAGCAGCTCACGGCAGCCATGGGAGGGAGGGAATGAGAGGGAAAGAGGGAACAGCTGACACTAAGCAAGAGGAAAGAAATGTGCATATCACTGAAATTGGAAGAACTAGTTGTATTGTCAAAGTTCATAGAGTTCATAAGCTTTATAGACCATGATAATGAAAATTCACCTTGTGAAACTTAAAATGTGTTTGTGATTTTAGCTAAGTATCAGTATCCCACAATACTTGGAAATTTATGTAATCATGTAATACCAATAAAGAAATAAAATTTAAAAAAAGCTGTACATACTGTACACAATTCCAGTTGGGAAGTTGAGGCAGAAATATTTTGAGATCAAGACTAGCCTGGAGCATAATGAAATCTTTTCTCAAAAACAACAACAACAAAAAAAAACAAACCAAAAACCCAAAAACTTAAAAAACAGAATAAAGCTGGGTATCAGTGGCTCACGCCTATAATACTAGCTACTCATGAGGCTGAGATGTGAGGATTGTGGTTCAAAGCCATCCTGGGCAGGAAAGTTCATGAGACTCTTATCTCCAATAAGCCACTCAAAAAACCAGAAGTGCTGCTGTGGCTCAAGTGGCAGAGCTGAGGACAACATTCAGGCCCAGAGTTCAAGCCCCATGACGGGGGTGGGGGTGGGGTTTCCTATGTGTTAATGAGTCATGTTTTACAGCTTGAAAAAAATGCTGTAAATTTGGAAAGAAGAGTCTTTTGAGTTTTTTGTTTTTTGGTTGGTTGTGGGGCCTGAACCCTGGGCCTGGGTGTTGTCCCTGCGCTCTTCAACTCAAGGCGAGCACTCTACTGCTTGAGCCACAGCGCCACTATTGGTTTTCTAGTGGTTTTTATTGGCAATAAGAATCTCACAGAATTTCCTGCCCCTGCTGGCTTTGAACTGTGATCCTCAGCCTCCTGAGTAGCTAGGATTTCAGGCGTGAGCCACTGGCGCCCGGCTGTCTTGAGTTTTTTATATCTTTTCCCTGGTATTACAAAGAAGATACCTTTTTTTTTTGAGAATGTCTTGGTCTTTTATTGTTATTATAGAGGTGATGTACGGAGGTGTTAGACTTTTAGAAGTCAGATAATTACCACATTTTGGGACTATGTTATCCCTTCCTTCACACTCTATTTTTTTTTCAAATTTTTTATTGTGATTAAGTAGTTACATAATTTCCCAAATTTCACAGTATTGGGGGATAGTGATGCTCAGTTAAAGTCACAAACACATTCTAACTTTCCTGGAGCAAATTGTCTATCGTCTATAACATTTATGAGTTCTATGAGCTTTGACAATGCGGTTATTTCTTCCACATTGGGTGTTTGTACATTTTTTTTTTTTTGTTTTGCATAGCATCAGCTTTTCCCTCTTTCCCACTTGTTCCCTCCCTCCCATCCATCTCTGCCATTGAGTTGCTTAGTTCATTTTGGTCAATGTCCAATGCAGCGGATGGGTTTCCCTGATTCCCTCTAGTTCTGTGTCGTCTTCCTGGTTCCCCTCCGGTGTGCACATATATACCATACATGTGATCAGCAGCATGGGGTTATTTAGTAGTGATTTGACCAGATGAGTGGGAGTTCTTTGTTTCTTAAGTCCTGTTAGTTTTGTCGTATCACCTAACATTTTGGATTTAACATCCACTTATCAGGGAGACCATGTGCCGTTTGTCTCTTTGCTCTCGGCTTACCTTGTTCAACATGATTTCTTCTAGCTCCATCCATTTCCCTGCAAATGCCATTATTTTGTCCTTTCTATTGGCTGCATAATATTCCCTTGTGTATATATACCACAATTTTTGGATCCATTCATCTGTGGTGGGGCATCTGGGTTGTTTCCATATCCTAGCTATTGTGAACAGTGCTGCAATAAACATGGAGGTGCACGTGTCCTTGTACATTGGTTCCTGTTGTTCAGGGTAGATGCCTAGAAGTGGTATGAGTGGGTCATAAGTGAGGTCAATATTTAGCTTTCTGAGGACCTTCCAGACTGCTTTCCAAAGTGGTTGTATAAGTGTACATTCCCACCAGCAGTGTAATAGGGTTCCTCTTTCTCCACATCCCCTCCAGCATT
>NW_012267228.1:1844005-1846792 GCF_000151885.1 Dipodomys ordii
AGTGTCTCTCCTCCTCTGTCCTGCAGTAGTTTCAGAGATTCAGGTTTAATGTTAAGGTCTTTAATCCATTTTGAGTTGATGTTGGTGCATGGTGATAGGCTGGGGTCCACTTTTAGTTTTCTGCATGTGGCTGCCCAGTTTTCCCAGCACCAGTGATTGAAGAGGCTGTGTTTCTTCCATTGTATGTCTTTGGCTCCTTTGTCAAATATCAGCTGACTGTAGGCATGTGGACTTATTTCTGGATCTTCGATTCTATTCCATTGGCGAAGAAGATACCTTTCCTGGCTGTTGAACCCGTATACTAGCATGGTTATATTGCAAAGAGGTGGAAAGACTGTAGTTGATACAAATTAGGGGCTGGGAATGTGGCTTAGTAGTAGAGTGCTTGTCTAGCATGCATGAAGCCCTGGGTTCCATTCCTCAGAACCACATATACAGCAAAAGCCAGAAGTGGAGCTGTGGCTCAAGTGGTAGAGTGCTAGCCTTAAGCAAAAGGAGCTCAGGGACAGTGCCTAAGCCTTAAGTTCAAGCCCCAGGACTGGCAAAAAAAAAACCCCAAAAAACAAGATAAGACAACAGCAGGTTAGGGGTTTAGGGACTTGGCATTTAGTTCGTATGTGTGCCCCCTGATTACAGAATTCAGGTCTGTGTGCATTTTTACTCTGGCAGTTTGGTGTTTGTAAACTCACTAGTATTTGGCATTTTTATAACTTCATCTTTTAACTTAATAAGGGAATAGTTATCCCCTCTAACTTTTTTTCCCCCAATAGAGAGAGAGAGAGTGTGTGTGTGTGTGTGTGTGCGCGCGTGCGCGCCAGTCCTGGGGCTTGAACTCAGGGCCTGGGCCACTGTCCCTGAGCTATTTTTTTTTTGGTTGTGGGGCTTGAACTCTGGGTTGGGCACTGTCCCTCAGCTCTTTAGCTCAAGGTTAGCACTCTATGACTTGAGCCACAGCGCCACTTCCGGCTTTTTCTGTTTATGTGGTGCTGAGGAATTGAACCCAGGGCCTCATGCATGGGAGGCAAGCACTTTGCCACTGAGCCACCTTCCCAGCCCCCACCCTCTAACTTTCTAAAAAAGGAATACCCACATAGAAAACAAATGAGGTTGAGAGATCAAGACAAAAGTTAGCTGTATTAATAAAAATGGATTTTAAAGTTTTTCTCTACTGGGTATTGAACTAAGTATTTCAGAAGCCTACAGAGACCTTCTGGTTTCCAGACAAGCATTCTTCCTCAGCCCCCTCCCCTTCTTTGAGGTAATACTCTCAACTTTGCATGGACTGGCTTCTGCTTTGCCTCCTGAATAAAAAGATGTGGTTTTTTCTTTTAAGTGAATCCAGTGCATCTTGATCAGCATTACTCCTTCCATCATTGTCCCAAAAGATGTAGTTTTAAGAAGAGTTTATACTATAAAATCGAGAATTAAATGAGTAAAAGCAAGTATATCCTCAAACTTGAGATGAGAATGAACAGTGAAGCCAAGAAAAGGCAAACTTTTTGGTGGATTTGTAGAATGTGCTATCCTCAAGTATTGGGGATGAGAAAGTAGACTCAGAGAAGTTCATACAGACTGAGTTGGTGATGTGGATGGGGTGTCCACAGAGCTCTGACGCCGGCGGGAGCCACTCTTCCTGTCATCAAACAGCTCATAAAGCACGTTTATCAGAGCCTGCCTTCAATAGTGTGGCGCTTGTCTAACAGACTAGAGATCAGCATAGAGAGGAGGAGAGTGGACCTAGGCTTGCTATTTCTCTTGAGTAGGGGTGTTGGTGTATTGTCAAGGTTGGTCTTGTGAGCTCATGTGGTTCTATCACTTTAGCCTTCCTAGACTGATTGTAGTTCTAGTTATTTTATACGTAGCCTGTTTATGGATGTTCTTTTCTGTGATTTTAATTTTTTTCCCTGTATCATTGTTTACCTTTTTTCTTTTTGTTTACCTTTTTAAACACAATTTTTAGAAGTTCTTTGTATATAAGGAATAGTTATCCTTTATAGCAAGGTATATGTATTACTTTAAATAATTGAACACAATTAGCCTTCACATTACTAGGAGAATGCATTTGGCCTGTCTTGTTTTAGCGTTTTTTAACTATGTTTATCTGCATATGTGGGTGTATATTTTAATAGGACCAGAGATAACAGTGTTAGAAGCTAGGCTTGCCTTAGCATTTGAGGGTAGTGTCTGCATGGAACCCAGGGCCATGTCTCTGCCACACTGAGCCAGCCTTTTAGGAAGATGATTCTTGTTTTCAGATGTCTACCCTTCAGTACATGATGAAGACATACTGTGTTGTTTTGATGAGGAAGTTAGAAGTATCCTATTTGTCCTGAGCTTGCAGGTTCCTGGCCAGCGTGGCCTAGCACTTCTGCTGGAGCAGATGGTCGTGGGCTTGAACTTGGGGCTTAGCTACTGTCTCTGATCTCTTTTGCTAATGCTCTGTCCCTTTTGAGCCACAGCACCACTTCTGGTTTTCTGGTAGTTAACTGGAGATAAGAGTTGCATGGACTTTCCTGTCTGGGCTAGCTTTTAACCACAATCCTCACATCTACTCCTCCTGAGTAGCTAGGATTACAGGCATGAGCCACCAGTGCCGGGCCAGCTTGGCTTATTTTAAATACCCATGTATGTAACCCTTGATAAACTCTTGACTTCCTTAACCCATTTCCCTTAGTTTTGACTTTTCTTTTCTTTTTTTTTGGGTCCGGTCGTGGGGCCTGAACTCAGGGCCTGGGCGCTGTCCCTCAGCTCTTCAGCTCAAGGCTAGCGCTCTACCACTTGAGCCAC
>NW_012267228.1:1848777-1858631 GCF_000151885.1 Dipodomys ordii
TAGAGCGCTCGCCTTGAGCTGAAGAGCTGAGGGACAGCGCCCAGGCCCAGAGTTCAAGCCCCACGACCGACAAAAATAAAAATAAAAAAATAAAAACCTTAGAAAAAATAATTTTAATTTGTTTCCTAGGATAGCATAGATAGCTTAAGAAATTAGTGGCTCTCTCTTCTCCAGGGCAGCATTCCTTGTACTGAACAGTTTATTTTTCAAGTGCCAGTGACAGGCTCATGATTGCATCATGGTATAGAATATGATCACTGTACTTTCTAACATAAAATCTCTGTTTTTCTTTTTGAAGTGCTGGATTTGAATTCGGGTCTCATACTTGTTGGACAGGTGCTTTACCATTTTGAGCCATGCCCTATTTTTTGCTTTAGTTGTGTTTCAAGTAGGGTCTTTTTGAACAGGCCAGCTAGAACTACAAACCTCCTACTTAAGGCCTCCGGGGTAGCTGGGATCACAAGCCTTTACAACCATGCCCAGCTTTTTTGTTGAGATGTATGTGGTCCTACTAACCTTTTGCCCAGACTGGCCTTATACCATGAATCTTGTGAAAGTAGGTAGGATTATGTACATGAGCCACTGTGCCTGACCAGAATCTCAATTTTTTTCTAAGAATTTACTGTTCAAAAAGCCGTCTGTTGGGCTGGGAAGGTGGCTCAGTGGTAGAGCGCTTGCCTTGCATGCCTGAGGCCCTGGGTTCGATTCCTCAGCACCATATAAGCAAAAAGAAAAAAGCCGGAAGTGGTGCTGTGGCTCAAGTGGTAGAGTGCTAGCCTTGAGCTGAAGAGCTGAAGGACAGCACCCAGGCCCAGAGTTCAGGCCCCATGACCAGGGCGCCCCCTCCCCCCCAAAAAAAGCCTTCTGTTCTTCTGAATTATAAACAAACAACTACTTGGCTGAAACAGGTAAGTGGAATTGGGTTGATTTTGTTTGGTGGGGAATTTGAGAAAACTTCAGTTTTAAATGTCAACACTTCTTTTTTTTTTCCCTGTTTTTGCATTCTTTGTGTAAGCTCCTTGCATTGTTTTTATTCTGCATACACAGGCACTCATTGAATGCAGAGAAGTTTAATACTATAGGCTTTCTTCTCCCTGCTTTGCTAATAAATTTCTTTATATTTTTTTCCTTTTGAGGGTGGGGAGTTTACTGGAGATGGAACGCTAGGCCTTGCACTTGCTAGGCCGACAGTCTACAACCTTTTTTTTGGTTGGTTATTTTAGAGGTAAGGTCTTGCTTTATCTTGGGGCCGTCCTGGGCTGTGATCCTCTTACTCTGTTCACCCTGTTTTTTGGGGGTGACAGACACACATTTCTGTACCCAGACTCTGAGCTGGACTAACGGGTGCCTTACTGTGTCACACATCATTTGATGGGCTCTCAAGAAACTTTTATGCTGGGTTGGCCTCAAACTGCAATCCCCTAATCTCCTTCCATGTAGCTAGGATTACTGGCTTGGTCCACTGCACCCAGCTTCTTTATCTTCCTTTTGTGGATATACAGAGCTTCTGAATTGCATTGTGTATATACTTAGGTGCCTTTTGAACTAAGGGTGAAACAAAAGGCCAGCTGATGTATAGAGTATATCTTATTTTTGTTTTCCTTGCTAAAAATAGAAGTATTTGCATAGTGGTCTTTTGGTTGTGAGGTGATTTTATTTTTTTGTGGCAGTACTGGGATGTGAACTCAGAAACCTTGTTTGCTAAGTAGGCACTCTACTGCTGAGCCATGCCTCCAGTTTCATCCACTGTTGCTCATTATTTTTCTTTCTGACCTTAAAGTGAGCCGTCAAGTGGGAATTGTGAGTGTTATGGGAATCTGGGTGTTTTGAATACTGATTTCTCCTTTCTTCACTACCTATTTGCCTAGGGGCCTGGACAGTTCATGTGGCACACTGGTCAGGAACATGGATCTATAACAACCAGACCTAAATTTAATCTCCTGCATTGTCTTTTATTAGCAGCGGCAGCTAGACAAGCTATGTGTTATTTTGCACTTCTGATTCCTGGCCTTTATGAAGTGAGGCTTATGCTATAGCACAATGGCTGATTGGCTGGTGCAGGGGGTTGCCACTGTTTCTGAATGCCTTTTCCATGTGTGGAGTCCTTATTGGCTTTGTCTGACCATAGCATGGGATTAGGACTTAGTAAGTTAGAAGCTTGACATCTGCTACTTTAATCAGGAAAAAAAAAGTCAGTTTCTTTTTTGGCCAAAAGATGGGCCCTGAATATATGCCAGGAAAACCATCTTTCCCCAGGTGCCTAGCTCCGAGGAGCCATGGTAGAGTAGAGTTGCTGCCTTCCAGCAACTTCCACTTTCCGAGAGCTCCGGGTATCTTCACTGAGGGAACCTGATACATCTGTTCTAACACACACTGGGCTCCAGTGTAGATCCACGGGACAACTGCCTGTCCGGTATATCCACAGGGGCAGGCACCTGTCCAGCATGTATCCACAGGGGCACTGGCCTGTCCAGTGTATCCACAGGGCACTGGCCTGTCCAGTGTATCCACAGGGCACTGGCCTGTCCAGCATGTATCCACGGGGCACTGGCCTGTCCAGCATGTATCCACGGGGGCACTGGCCTGTCCAGCATGTATCCACAGGGGCACTGGCCTATCCATTGTATCCACAGGGGCACTGGCCTGTCCAGTGTATCCACAGGGGCACTGGCCTGTCCAGCATGTATCCACAGGGGCACTGGCCTGTCCAGCATGTATCCACAGGGCACTGGCCTGTCCAGCATGTATCCACAGGACACTGGCCTGTCCAGCATGTATCCACAGGGCACTGGCCTGTCCAGCATGTATCCACAGGGGCACTGGCCTGTCCAGCATGTATCCACAGGACACTGGCCTGTCCAGCATGTATCCACAGGGCACTGGCCTGTCCAGTGTATCCACAGGACACTGGCCTGTCCAGCATGTATCCACAGGGCACTGGCCTGTCCAGTGTATCCACAGGGCACTGGCCTGTCCAGCATGTATCCACAGGACACTGGCCTGTCCAGCATGTATCCACAGGACACTGGCCTGTCCAGTGTATCCACAGGACACTGGCCTGTCCAGTGTATCCACAGGGCACTGGCCTGTCCAGTGTATCCACAGGGCACTGGCCTGTCCAGCATGTATCCACAGGACACTGGCCTGTCCAGCATGTATCCACAGGACACTGGCCTGTCCAGCATGTATCCATCAGGGCACTGGCCTGTCCAGTGTATCCACAGGGCACTGGCCTGTCCAGCATGTATCTACAGGGGCACTGGCCTGTCCAGTGTATCCACAGGACACTGGCCTGTCCAGTATGTTTCCACGGGAGCAGTAGTACAGAGACACACGATGTGTGTCCAATTTAAATGATTTTTGAAGTAATAATTAGTAAGCTTTTTGTGCCTGGTGGGGGCATCGGGCATTGAGCTCAGGGCTTTGCAAGTGCTCTACCACTTAATCCATGCTTTTGGCCACTTTATTTTTTATTTTTGAGGTAGGATCTCATTAACTCTGCAACGGGCTAGTCCTAGACTTGTAATACCCTCTTAATTAGCTGAGATTACAGGTGTGTGGCACTATCCCAGCCTTGTCATTTTGTTTTTAAGTATACATGCCTGTTTGACTTGCTGAATGAGTTCAGTGTGTGATCAGAGCTGAGAGCCACTGCCTGTAGGACCACCTCATGATAGGAGCAGGTGGTTTATTCCAAAATAACTAAGTCAGGTGCACTAAAGGAGAGGCTGGAAATCAGTATTTTTCACAAGCTGATCTTTTTTTAAAACTCAGGGTTAGCACTCTACCACTTAAGCTATAGTACCACTTAATTGGAGATAAGAGTCTCACTGACTTTCCTGCCTGGGCTGGGTTCAAACCTGGATCCTCAGATCTCAACCTCCTGAGTAGCTAGGATTTTGGGTGTGAACCACCATCACTGGGCTTTTACCAGTTGCTTTCGACATAAATCCAAGATAACATTTGTTTAAACTAGTTTGGTACATACAAGAAACTTTTAAAGAATATTAACTTTATTTTTTGGTCCGTCATGGGGCTTGAACTCTGGGCCTGGGTGCTGTCCCTGTGCTCTTCAGTTCAAGGCAAGTATCGCTTAAGCCACAGTGCCACTTCTGGTTTTCAGGTGGTTTATTGGAGATAAGAGTCTCATAGACATAACTGCCTGGGCTGGCTTTGAACTGTGATCCTCAGAGCTCAGCCTCCTGAGTAGCTAGGATTACAGGTGTGAGTCACTGGCACCTGGCTTAACTTTATTTTTAAATAGATAATTTATATGTGTGAAAAAAAATCAATTGACCTTTGACCCTATGTAGTGTAGTTTCCCAGTTCTTTTTTTTCAGATTCTTATGATAAACTCCAAATGAGCTCCTGTAGTTTGGAAAATCTTATTTCTTTACTCCCTTGGTAATTGGTCCCTCAGGAGAAGCTCTTCTTCCATCCTGTCACCTCCTGAGTTGACTTGTTCCCTAAGCTGTGCTAGTTCTGTGGGGAGCCAGCCCCTCTTACTCTGCAGAACAGACCAGTGATAAAGCAAGATGAAGCTTTGTGAACAACTCTTACTTTGCATCTGAACACTGTGTCTTGTTTTGAGACTAGTAATGAGGCAGGCCCAGATGTTTCCATACTGCTCCTTGGGGAGGGGAAGGGGAGGGCCTGGGGTTTGAACTCAAGCCTTCTACCCTTAAGCCACACTTCCAGCCCATTTCGTTCTTGAGGGCTTTTTTCTGTCTTAAGTCATCCAGAAAAAGGCTGCCTAAAAAGGGTTAGGACGGCCCCAGCAGAGTTGTACTTCAGCCAGGGTGCACACACGAGGTTTCACAAGCACTGCGGGTCTGCATTTCAGTTTAATTTGAGATAAGAGGCTTGTGGACTGGACTTTCCTGCCTGATGCTCAGATCTCAGTCTCCTTAGTAGCTAGGATTACAGGCGTGAGCCACCAGCGCCCAGCTTGTACTTGCCTTTGTTGGTTCTAAAGATGGTCTTTTGTCTGTAGGTCAATGTGCGAAATGGAATGAGCCTGCATGATTGCCTTAGGAAAGCTCTCAAGGTGCGGGGCCTCCAGCCAGAGTGCTGTGCTGTGTTCAGACTTCTCCACGGACACAAAGGGTAAGAAACCAGTCCGACAGCTCCTTCTTCAGAATACAAGCATCGCCTAGCTTAGTGCCACTAAAAACAGTTACCCTAGGTTTCTTTAGAGTTCTGTGCATCTTTAGATCTTTGTTTATCAGGAGACAATTCAGGAAAATCTGCCACTAAGAACTTGAACTTACCACCTGTCTATTGTCCTCCTTTGGGAAAGAAGCACGTCCTGTTACTGATCTTCAGCATTTATCTCTGATGATTGCAGTAGTTCTCAACTTTACGAGAATGGGGAAGAGGGAGCAGGTCAGCCTTCAGTGTGTTTATTCCTCTAGGTTGAGGAGGTAGCTTGGTGACATGCAAATTTTGGAAATAGGTGCCGGCTTTAACCCAATGTAGCCGCAGGGTGGTTCCCAAGCCAATCCATGGTACTCCTGAAGGACTAGAGAGATTCTGAGACAGGGAATATTTAGAGTGGGCCTGGCTCTCTTAGCAGTAGACAACTCCTGCAGGTCCATCAGAAAGTGTGCTCTGTTCTCTTCTAGGATAAAATGGGGTTTGAGATGATAAGGAGTTGCTGTGACCTTGTATTGGGAATGAGTTCTATTAAGAGATGGATTATTTACTGGTGGGATATGTTTAGTGCTATGGATGTGGACTGGGCTTAATTTTTTACTAATTAAAGGATCACAATTTTCTGTCTTTTTATCCTATGCATAGAAACAGTGGTCTCGAGTAAAATTTAAAGACAGTTACGTTTTTTCAGAGGGTCACATTTATTTTTATAGATGCTGCAAACAGCTCTGTAGATTTAAGCCTGTTATTTATTAATGGAAAAGTGCATTTGTGGTTCCTTTCCATTTATGTATCTTCTAGATTGAAAAAAGGCTATTTAACAATACATTTTTAGCACTGTAGTAATATATCTGACCCACTTTACAGAATTATTATTATTATTATTTTGCCAATCTTGGGGCTTGACCTCAGGCCTGGGTGCTGTTCCTGAGCCTCTTTGTGTTCAAGGCCAGTGCTCTACCACTTGAGCTACAGAGTCACTTCTGGCTTTTTCTGAGTAGTTTATTGAGATAAGAGTCTCACAGACTTTCTTGCCTAGGCTGGCTTCCAATTGAGATCCTAGGATTAGAGGCATGAGCCACTGGCACTTGGCTAAGAAAACTTTATTCTAAGAGTATAAGCTTTGGAGTCCAGTAAGCCTGGGTTCTGTTTTGTGTTTGAGATAGGGTCTCTCCATGATTACTCACTTGGGCTTCAAATTTGCCAGCCTCTTCTTTAGCTACCTAGTTGTAGACCCTGGATTCAATCCTAGGTCCTTGCACTCTGAGGATTACCCTGATAGAGCTCCAGTTTTCTCATTTTTAGCTTGAGAATAACAACACCAAGGGGTTGGGAAGGTGGCTCAGTGGTAGAGCGCTTGCCTTAGCATGCCTGAGGTCCTGGGTTCGATTCTTCAGCACCACATAACCAGAAGAAAAAAAAAGCCGGAAGTGGCACTATGGCTCAAGTGAGTGCTAGCCTTGAGCTGAAGAGCTGAGGGACAGCGCCCAGGCCCAGAGTTCAGGACCCACGACTGGACCAAAAAAAACAAAACAAAACAGAAAAACAGAAAAAATCAACACCTACTTTATGGGTTTGTCGTGTGGATTATGTAAGTCATATTTAGATAAGCATGCAATTAATGGCAGCTACTGTTAGGTGCCCATATTGACCCTTATTCCAACATTGCCCTTTCATGTTCCGAAAAATCTTTTTCAGTAAAAAAGCACGTTTAGATTGGAATACCGATGCTGCCTCTTTGATTGGAGAAGAACTTCAAGTAGATTTTCTGGATCATGTTCCCCTCACAACACACAACTTTGTAAGTTGCATCTCTCTCTCTCTCTCTCTCTCTTTCTCTCTCCCTTTCTTCCTTTCTTTCTCTCTCTCTCTGGCATGTTACATCCTTGCCTCACATGATAGCAGTAATAAGCATGTATATTATTGATGTTTATCAGGTTCTAATTAAGCATGCCGTTGTTTACATAGGCAGTTTGGAGTTCATTAGCCCTAAAGTACACTTAATTTTAAGAAATTGCTTTGTCTTTGGCAATTTTTCATTCAGCCTAATTTTGCCCCTATTTTTGCTGTTACAGGCTCGGAAGACGTTTCTGAAGCTTGCATTCTGTGACATTTGTCAGAAGTTCTTGCTAAATGGGTTTCGATGTCAGACTTGTGGCTACAAATTTCACGAGCACTGTAGCACCAAAGTACCTACTATGTGTGTGGACTGGAGTAACATCAGACAGCTCTTGTGAGGAACTCATTCATTCATCTATTCACTCCCTCAGTTCTCCCAAAGAATACAGGGGTGCTTGTGTCAACATTTTTGAGGTGCTTTTTGTACGTTTTGACCAGGAAGTCTGGGTTTTAGACTTATTAAATGATCTGCCTCACAGCATGACACTGTGTGAAAGGGCTGGTTTCCGTGCACTGTTAGGACTCTGAAGTGAGTAGGTAGGACCTGCGTCCGTTAGGAAAGAGCTGACCTGGTTCAATGAGGTAAATGGTGTTGGGGACAGAGAAGACATTGGCTTTTTCCTCTGGACAGTAGCATTAGTGGCTGGTTAGGATTTTGATTCTAGGAAAGAAGTACAAAGCACACTTGTTATTTTCTCTTTCTTTCTTTTTTTTCTTTTCTTTTTGGGTCCAGTTGTAGGGCCTGAATTCTGAGCCTGGGCACTGTCCCTCAGCTCTGCACTCAAGGTTAGTGCTCTACCACTTGAGCCACAGCGCCACTTCTGGCTTTTTTCTTTTTCTTATGTGGTGGTGAAGAATCAAACCCAGGGCCTCAGGCATGCAAGGCAAGCGCTCTACCACTGAGCCACCTTCCCAGCCCATTTTCTCTTTCTTTTTCTATTTTCTTTTTTGTGCTGGTCCTGGGGCTTGAATTGAAGGCCTGGATACTGTCTCTGAGCTTTGATACTTAAGGCTAGTGCTGTACACTTGAGCCACAGCTCCATTTCAGCTTTTTTTTTTTTTTGGTCCAGTCGTGGGGCCTGAACTCTGGGCCTGGGCGCTGTCCCTCAGCTCTTCAGCTCAAGGCTAGCGCTCTACCACTTGAGCCACAGTGCCACTTCCAGCTTTTTTCTTTTTTCTTATGTGGTGCTGAGGAATCAAACCCAGGGCCTCATGCATGCAAGGCAAGCGCTCTACCACTGAGCCACCTTCCCAGCCCCTCCATTTCAGCTTTTATGTGTGTGAGTGTATGTTTAATTGGAGATAAGAGATTTGTGGGCTTTTCCTGTCTGAGCTGGTTTCAAACCACGATCCTCAGATCTCGGTTTCTGGGGTAGCCAGAATTATAGGTGTGAACCACCAGCGCCTTGCTGATGTTCTATTCACCTTACTCTGGAGAAAACTGTGTTTGGGTTTAAAATGGCTAGCGTGTGAAGGGTTTTGTAAAATAACATACTATAGTTTTTTTTAAAAATTCCTTTAGCCTGGTGCTGGTTGCTCATGCCTTTAATCCCAGCTCTTCGGGATATTGAGATCTGAGGATCACCATTTGAAGCCAGCCCAGACAGAAAAATCCTCACATTCTTATCTCCAGCTGGCAAGCTTACAGCCAGAACTTGAGGTGAGGCTCAAGTGGTAGAGTGCCAGCCTTGAGTGAAAAAGCAGAGCTAGACCATGAGTCCTCAGTTCAAGCCCCAGTGCCAGGCAAGCATGGGCATACACATGCACCAGAAACAAACCCTGTTACTTTGGCATACCAAGACATTGGCAGGTATTTCCTAGCAGTGCTGGCTGGAGCCTGTGTGCTGTATTGGCGGGCCATCATCACCCAGTGTGCCATCGGTCACAGGAGTCTTTTTATATCAGGTGCTTACAGTACCTGAGGAAAATGGGAGACTGGGCAGAGTTGGGTTGGGTAGATAGTTGTGGGACAAGGCACGGCAGCCTGTGTTCTCTGTAGAATGTCTTAAACCTGTCAACCCCCTTCATCTCACTTAGGCTGTTTCCCAATTCCACTATTGGTGATAGTGGGGTCCCAGCACTACCTTCTTTGACAATGCGGCGGATGCGAGAGTCTGTCTCCCGAGCACCTCCCAGGTAACTTTGTACCCATAGCTTTTCTTTTTTAAAAGTTAGATGGGATTAGTGGAGTTGGAAGCTCAAATTCAGAAGACAGAGACTGCTTTCACTCTGCTCCAGTGTGTGCACATTCCTTAGTCCTCCTGTGTTTCTGGTAGCGCTGTCAGTTTGGCCCTGGGATTCTGGGTTTGTATGGTCAGACACCTTGACTAGACTATCGTTCTTCTGTTTTCACAATACCCCTTGATGTCTCAGTGAGGTTTCAAAACCCTGAGGTTCTGTCTTCCTCAAATAGTACTGAGGTAAGTCTCAATGAAAAGGGCCCCAAACAGCTGGGAAAGTGGCTCAGTGGCAGAGTGCTTGTCTGGCATGCATGAGGCCCTGGGTTCCATTCCTCAGCACCACATAAGCAGAAAAAAGCCTGAATTGGCACTGTGGCTCAGGTGGTAGGGCGCTAGCCTCGAGCTGAAGACTTCAGCCCCCACAACCAACCAAAAAAAAGAAAAGAAAAAAGGGCCCCAAACAGAATACATTAATTTCATAAGACGAAAACCCTTAACTTGAAGACACTTATTATACTTCAATTGCTAAAGCTATGTGGTATATATAGACTACTATCTTTCAAAATGATCTAATGAGGGGCTGGGAAGGTGGCTCAGTGGTAGAGCGCTTGCCTTGCATGC
>NW_012267228.1:1859136-1886407 GCF_000151885.1 Dipodomys ordii
TGTTGGTTGTGGGGCCTGAACTCTGGGCCTGGGCGCTGTCCCTCAGCTCTTCAGCTCAAGGCTAGTGCTCTACCACTTGAGCCACAGCACCACTTCCAAATTTTTTATTCTTATTAACATGCATTAATTGTACAAAACTGGGTTTCATTATAACATTATAAATGTCCTTTCTACGGGCTGGGAAGGTGGCTCAGTGGTAAAGCGCTTGCCTTGCATGCCTGAGGCCCAGCACCACATAAACAAAAAGAAAAAAGCCGGAAGTGGCGCTATGGCTCAAGTGGTAGAGTGCTAGCTTTGAGCTGAAGAGCTGAGGGAGAGCGCCCAGGCCCAGAGTTCAGGCCCCACGACTGGACCCCCCAAAAAAATAAAAAATAAAAATATCCTTTCTAATAGGCCTTTGAATTAAGCATGTAATTTGTCTTTACCGGCTTTCAGAATTTAGTTACCATTTCTCAGTGTTACATAAGAATTTAGAATCTAAAACAAAATGTCTTTGTTCAGAATATCTGGCTTTAATCTATATGTAATGAGGTAATGTTTAGTGGCCTTGTGAAATCAGCCTGGAATAAAGGCAGCCTCTTCAAAAAGGGGTTGAATCATCATGATATGTGTTGATGTTTGATTGCCTCCAACAATGAGGAGGAGCTCGGCTTCCAAAAGCACAGAGAATGGCGGGAGAAGGTGGTTTTTCAAGATCAGAGAACAATTTCCCTTAGAAAATCCAGACTTTCATCCCTTGAGTTCATAATGCGTTCATACCTCAGCTGAACAAAGCTTAAGCTAATCTTAATAGCAGATAGTGGAACGTTACCCGTTACGGTATGGAGGGGATGGAACAGTATGGGGATGGAACCTCTGGCCTCACCTAGGCCCATGAGAACTGGGCTCCTGAGCCACATGCCCAGACATAACTGGTGTGTTTTGTTCTATTGTTTTGCTGTGCTGGGACGGGCCCAGGACCTCACGCATATGAGGTCAGTGCTGTAACCCTGAGCTATATCTCCATCCCACAATATCATGTTAATGCTCTGGTTTGTCTGATGAGAGAGCTGTGCGGCTGAACAAAAGCCAGCGATTAACTTCAGTTGCTGCCAATCTGGAGCCCGAAGTGGGAATAAGGTGCCCAGTGGACTGTCTGTGGGGAGGACGCAGTGGGCCATACCTTGTGTCCACTTTGCAGATGTGCTCTGCAGCTCTAACTACACTTGTTCAAAGATCTCTCACATCCTCGAATTCAGTCTTTAAGTGAAGCTGGGCAGTTCCCTCCAGTCTAGGAGACGATAGTGCTCCACAAAAGTCAGTCTGTTGTTTCTCAAGAGATGCTATAAACACTTGGTCTTCTGCATAGCTGATTTATTAAAAAGGGGAGAACATACAGTGTATTTTTCCCTTTTTGTGTGTGTATGAAATACCAAGTGCATATGTTATTTTTCTTTTCAAAAATTGGCACGCTGAAGTGCCTGAATTTGCTCTTGAAATACCTTACTGAGGAAGATAGTTGCATGATTGGACCAGCATGGCAGCCTAAGTGCCAACATGGGGTTTTCTTTCTCCTCTCTGCCCAGTACCTACCACAGGCATTCCACGCCCCACGCCTTCACCTTCAATGCCTCCAGCCCCTCCTCCGAAGGCTCCCTGTCCCAGAGGCAGCGGTCCACGTCCACACCCAATGTCCACATGGTCAGCACCGCCCTGCCTGTGGACAGCAGGATGATCGAGGTAACGGGGTATCCTGGGGCTGGTGAGGAGTTTCGCTGGTGGGTTTCAGGTTTCAAACCTAATGAGGGGTGGTGCAGTGTTTTTCTTTGTTCATGACATTGGAGCCTGGCGGTATACTTAGGTTGGTAGGTCAGGTGGAGAAGCGGAGCCTCCTGCAGAGAGGCTGTCCTTTCCGCACATCAGATTTGGATAGCGTTTCAGTTAGCTAGCGTGAAAGCTGTGTGGAGTAGTTCCATGTTTGTGTGTGAGAGAAAATAACAGTGAGGTGCAGTTAGTACCTCCTACAAGTGTGCTGATCGTATTTAGAAGTAGATGGCTGCAGTCCTAGAGTGTAATTAGCAGGTGTTTAGGCAGTTGTGACAGTGCTCCGAGCTAGAGTTTCCAACCTGCTCTTTCTTCTCTTGGCTTTGTGGTATGTTCTTGTTTAGTTTACTTTCGAGTTCATCGTTATTAACAACTGCATACACTCAAAATACTTGCTTTGTTCTTTATTCTTCTTTATTTCTCATTGCTTTGGACTAGAATAACAGCCTGAATGCTTCTCCCAGGGCGTGGTCCAGACGATTTTGTTTGAGGGGAAGAGTAGGTATTTTTCTTCATGCCTTTGCTCTCTTATGATTAAGGGCTAAGACTGTTGGTCAGCGAAGCAATTGCTGGGTTAAAGTTTATATTTCTATTTACACTGCTTTCTTTTTTTTTTTTTGGGTCCGGTCTTGGGGCCTGAACTCTGGGCCTGGGTGCTGTCCCTCAGTTCTTCAGCTCAAGGCTAGCGTTCTACCACTTGAGCCACAGCGCCACTTCCGGCTTTTTTTCTTTTTGGTTATGTGGTGCTGAGGAATCGAACCCAGGGCCTCATGCATGCAAGGCAAGCGCTCTACTACTGAGCCACTTTCCCAGCCCTTACACTGCTTTCTATGTTTTCATTTTGTTGTCAAGAGTATGTGTGAATAAAAATGTACTGTATATGATTTTACTGAAAAATGTGTTTTTCAAATTAAATATTTTAAGCCAATGGCATTGAAAATTATTTTTTGAAAAATTAGTTCTGGGGCTGAGAAGTTGGCTCAGTGGTAGAGCGCTTGCCTAGCATGCATGAGACCCTGGGTTCCATTCCTCAGCACCACATAAACAGAAAAAACTGACAGTGGTGCTGTGGCTCAAGTGGTAGAATGCTAGCCTTGAGCTGAAGAGCTGAGGGACAGTGTCCAGGCCAAGTTAAGCCCCAGGACTGGCAAAAAAAAAAAAGAAAGAAAAAGAAAACACAAAGATAGATTGATATGCCCTGGAACCCTGTACCAAGAATGAATCCTTGAGAGAACTCAGAGGTACCTCCGTGTTAGTCACAGCTATCCCAAACCACAGGCAACTTTGACATGCTTCTTCTCTCGTTACTGTGGTGGCCGTGTGTATTCTGAAACTTATTTGTTACATCATTACACTTAGTCCTCATAATAATGCCATAATAGAGTAGCTGTTTTTTCTTCTATTAGATGATTCGTTTTCTCTTAAACATGCTAATTCCAAGAAGGAATATTAAAAGTGAAAAACTGCAGCTTGATTGCTGTGTTTTGCCTTCCTATACTTTGGAAGTCAATTTTGATTCCCCCCCCCCTCAAATCCTTTTTGACTCAGCATTTTAAAGGATTATAATTCTTCTTTTTTATTTTTTGGCAGTCGTGGGGCTTGAACTCTAGGCTTGGGCACTGTCCCTGTGCTCTTCAGCTTAAGGCGATCGCTCTACCACTTGAGCCACAGCTCCATTTCCGGTTTTCGAGTGGTTTATTGGAGATAAGAGTCTCACGGACTTTCCTGCCCTGGCTGGCCTTGTACTGTGATCCTCAGATCTCAGCCTCCTGAATAGCTAGGATTATAGGCATGAGCCACCGATGCCCAGCGGGTTATAATTCTTCTAAACTAGTATTTACATTCCAGTTTTATAAAAAAAAATCTCTCCTAGAATAAATTGATAAAATTATAAAAATTGCCATCAAATAAAATACAATGTACAGGGAAATAACGATAATGGCTAATAAAAATGCATTGTACTTTGCTTGACAGCAAGCATAGGCCCGGTTGGGTGGATGAGGCAGCCCCAGCTCCTGCAGTTCTGTTGATGGCCAGGTCATTTCTGCCAGCATCCTGCCCACCTGCACTCACCCCACTGCACTCAGCCTAGACCCGGCTTCCCCCTTCCCTCACATACTCAGAATCAGCCTTCGCAGGCGGGCGGGGCTTATGCTGCAGGCCCCTCTCCAGATGATTTGTGAAGACTGGCCAGGTTGGGGAACCAGAACCAGGCCTTACTAAGAACTCTGAAGATGCTTTGGCAACACTGCTAAAATGGGAGGGAGGGAGGGGAGCAGTGGAGAAACAGCTAAGATTGTTTTCTCTCCTGACAAGATGTCCTTGAGAGCCAAATGTGTGGCCACATCTGCAATCCCAGCACTGAGGGGATGGAGTAGGAGGTTCCCGAGTTCCAGGTTGGCCTGGGCCTCATAGTGTGCCCTGAGCTTCGCTGAGTGGGCGTGTCCTGTCACAGCGGACAGCGCCAGAACACTGGTGTCTTGTCCCACCATGGTTCTCAAAGAACCCCCCAGAAACACACGTTTAAACACAGGGCCTCTTGTGATTGAAACAGTTCTCCAAACAGTTTCCAAGACATTCCAGAGGTAACCTTTGACCTGTCACTGAGGAGTATGTCAGTGTAGGCGGAGACAGCGCTCTGCTGGTCTTGCCTGCAGCCACACACGGTGCCACGCTTCCTTTCCACCGCCTGCTGCGGGCCACGTCACTGGTGCTTTTCGCACGTGTAGTGGAGGGGTGGGACTGGACTGGGGGCTCGTGTTGTGCCTCTCTGTGACTGGGCTCAGATAGAGTAACAGCCGCTCCTAGTGTGGGGAGAGGAGGCGCACCTCTGCCAGCTTTCTCTTCTCATTTTCTCTCTTCCTGCTTTTTTTTTTTTTTAAGCTTTCTCAGAGCAAAATGTTGTCTTTGGAAAGATCCCAGCTGATAGTCACTTTTTTAGTCTTTCTTGATAGAGTATATAGTTTATTTACATTGTTTTTCTTTGGAAAAAAAATGTTTTCCGCCAGGCGCTGGTGGCTCACGCCTGTAATCCTAGCTACTCAGGAGGCTGAGATCTGAGGATCGCGTGAGACTCCTATCTCCAATAAACCACCAGGAAACCAGAAGTGGCGCTGTAGCTCAAGTGGTAGAGCGCTCGCCTTGAGCTGAAGAGCTGAGGGACAGCGCCCAGGCCCAGAGTTCAAGCCCCATGACTGACCAAAAAAAAAAAAAAATGTTTTCCATATGAAAAATTGTTTCATTCAAGACTAGTCTTGAAGAAACTAGCCCCAGAGGCTGGGAAGGTGGCTCAGTGGTAGAGCGCTTGCCTCGCACGCACGAGGCCCTGGGCTCCATTCCTCAGCACCACATACACAGAAAAGCCGGAAGTGCGCTGTGGCTCAAGTGGTAGAGCGCTAGCCTTGAGCTGAAGAGCTCGGGGACAGTGCCCATGCCCTGAGTTCAAGCCCCACGACCAACTGAAAAAAGAAAAAAAGAAACTGGCCCCAGACATTTGGTGAATGTGGAATTTGACTTTGTGTTTCAGAAGTTTTATACTCCATTTTGTTCCTCTAAACTCTTTTCTTTTCCCACTTCCAGAGAGCTCTTGCAGTATCTGATTTGACTCATTTTCCTTTTCTTTCAGGATGCAATTCGAAGTCACAGTGAATCAGGTACTTTTCCCTCATTTAGCAAACAGTAATGGTCCTTTTTCTCTTCGTGCCAGTCTGTCTTCTGTTGGCTTATTCACGTGTGGTTGTGTTTGTCTTATCTGCTCAGCCTCTCCTTCAGCCCTGTCCAGCAGCCCTAACAACCTGAGCCCCACAGGCTGGTCCCAGCCCAAACCCCCCGTGCCGGTGCAGAGGGAGCGGGCACCAGGATCCGGAATGCAGGAGAAAAACAAAATTGTGAGTATGGCCAGCAGCAGGTTCTGCCACTGAAGGTGCAGTGAGAACGGACTGGCTGGGAATTAGAATGCATTTAACTTCATTGGGAATGGGGCTGGTAAAATTTACCAAGTGAAAGAGATGATAAGTGTTAGCACCGTTGTTGGCATCTTGGTGTCAGATGCCTTGGCAGTTTGCTATAGCCAAGCTATAGCATTTCCCAAAGACCGATTTCACAAGATGAGGGAACAGGCTGGGTCAGATTGCCCTCTCTTTGACGTGAATGCTCCTGCTTGTTTCAGAGGCCTCGTGGACAGAGAGATTCAAGCTATTACTGGGAGATTGAAGCCAGTGAAGTGATGCTGTCCACTCGGATTGGGTCGGGCTCCTTTGGCACCGTGTATAAGGGCAAGTGGCATGGTGAGTTTGGGGCGCCCTGCACAGTGGGCATGGAGGCCCTGCTCCTCGGCTCTTGGTGGCACTCCTCTGCACCCCAAGGTCCTGTGGTCAGTGTACAGTGCTCTGTGGACCACCGTGCTTTGTGTGGTGTGCCGTCCTCAGGATGAGCAGATGAACAAGGTTTGAGCTCTGTAGCTATGTCAGGGACGCTTTTCCGCAACTAAGCAGCTTGCCCATGGGCCGTGCTGTGAAGCTATTAAATGAGTGGAGTCTGCAGCTGCTGGGCGTGGTCTACAGACTTAAAAAGCTGGAGCCGACATCAGAAAAACTGCAGTCCAGAGCGGTGGCTGATGTGTCCCTGGCTGAGACTAGGGAAGCCAGGAAAGCCAGTGGCCCTGAGATCGCTTCTGCGCGCTCTGAGTGCGTGGATTGAGAGTTCCTATTGATATGGAAGCACTTCTCACTCAGAAGCAAGGCACAATTGTAACTTCCCTAGCTATGCAGTGTGTTTTTGGCAATGTACTTAATTCTGTGTCAGGTGTTTAGGGCCTCAGGCTCAAGGTGTTAGCACATACAGGCGGCATTTTCTTGAAAATGCTATATTCCCTCCTCCCTCCCCCCACAAAAAAAACAAATACCTCTTCTTAACTCAGATTATAATACAGCAAAGCTGTGAAGCACCTACGTGCTTGAATTTCTGTTCTGGTGCCAAGATACGGGTTGAAAGGATCCCCTGAACAGTCCAGTGCCTCCACTTCTCAGTGTGCCTGGGGCTCATTGCCACTGATGATCTGAGTTCAAGCCCAGTGCTGGCACACACGCAGACAAGGTCTGTGCACCAGCAGGGCGCCAGAGAGAGGGCCTGCCCCGACCGACACTGCACTCCTCATGTGGGGGGAAGGGCGCCAGGCACCCTCCACTGACCCCTGCTTGTATCATTTGAAAGCCTAGGGTTCTGCTGTTTCTGTTGTGATTGAACTCCCTGCCCTTGCTAGGTAGGTGCTCTACCAGTTGAGCCGTTCTACGCTTTTACGTTGGTTAATTTCAAGATGGGATCTTACTGTAGTCCTAGATCAACCAGAACCATGATTCTCCTATTCAGACTTCCCCACACAGAAATGATAGGCACTTGCCACCATGCCTGGCCATTGGTTGAGAGTCTTCTGAACTTCTTGCCTGGGCTGATCTGGAACTGAGATCCTCCAAATTTCGCCCTCCCAAGTAACTAGAATCGTAGGCTTGAGCTACCATGCTTGGCCTTCTTGTATTTGAGATGGTAGCTTGTTGTGTAGCCCAGGTTGGCCTCAACCTCCTGAGTGGAAGGCCTTGTTTTAGCAAATTAATTCATGAAAATTTGAGGTCATTAAAGGGTGTTAAGTAACGGATTGAACTGACTATAAACGCAGCTGTATAAAGACACTTGGAAAATGACTTGTAACTCTAGCCTGTGTGGAGTAGAGCTGCTCCCGAGCGGTTCTGAAGCAGCATGAAGAGGCCGTCCCGGTTCCATCCTGCCGGGGCGGGGAGCTGAGCACGCCCCCTGCCTGGGGTGGGACTCCAGCGCCTTCTGTTTCCGGCTAGGTGCCCTCAGGTGGGGACTCCCCTCTGCTGGTGACCGCAGAGTGAGGGGGACTGCTGACGTCACAGCACAGGGCGCCGTTAAAGGCGATCAGGGTGTAGTGAGCATGTGCTACAGGATTCCTTTTTAATGGTCCAGAAGGCAAAGACGCCTCATGATGGTGTCCATCGTATGTAGAGGGCTATCTCGGGTCCAGTCCGTTCACGCCCTGGCATCCATCAGCCAGGCTGCTGGTGCGTCCCGCACGACCTGGCTCCTGAGCCCCCAGGACTGGTGGGCCGCTTTGCACCAGGCCTGCTAAGTGAAGCCACTTCCGGATGCTTCTGCTTCTGCCCTCCGTTCCCGAGTGGCCTCTTGGTTCCATCGGTTTGAAAAGTAGCTCACTGTTTCTCCCTCAAAAAACAAAGTTTACACTGACTACAAACTCATTTTCAGGCGATGTTGCAGTGAAGATCCTGAAGGTTGTCGACCCAACCCCAGAACAGTTCCAGGCGTTCAGGAACGAGGTTGCTGTGCTGCGGTGAGTGGCTGCGAGAGCAGCAGGCCGGGCCTGGCGTGGGCAGTGCCACCTGCTCAGCACTGCGGCGCAGATCAGGCACGAGTCTTTTCCCTGGGCCCACGGCACTCAGCAGCCCAGCTTTTGGCTGGTGGTGACATGCAGTAGGGAAATGGCTCTCTGGTTACTGTTGTTTTCCTCTACGTGCTGGTCTGCTTTCCTCCGTCTTTCCAGTCTTTGCTCACCATTCAGACTTGTGGGAGAGCAACGGATAGTGTGGACTCCACAGAGGAGGGTCCTTGCTGCCCCAGTGGAGGGCACTGCCATGGCCAGCACAGAGGGGCTCCAAGAGCAGCTCCTTGGGGTGCCTGTGGGAAATAAGACGGTCTTGAGTACCCTTTTCTCCCCGCAGCAAAACCCGGCATGTGAACATACTGCTCTTCATGGGGTACATGACGAAGGACAACCTGGCCATCGTGACGCAGTGGTGCGAGGGCAGCAGTCTCTACAAACACCTGCACGTCCAGGAGACCAAATTCCAGATGTTCCAGCTCATTGACATCGCGCGGCAGACAGCCCAGGGGATGGAGTGAGTAGATGGCCGGGCGGCCCCTGTCTCGCTTTGTGGTGCGTGGTCTGATCAGGTGGGGTCTCTGCTGTGGCCCAATGGAGGCTTGGCAAGAATGAGAAGTGCACATTCCGCACTGGGCCCAGGTCCCGGCTCCAGCTGCTACTCAGCTTTTGGGGAGGCGTGACCACAGAGCGCGACCAGCGCCATCTTCTCGAGGGACCTGCGCTGCTGTGTCTGGCAGACACAGTACCGAGGCCGGGCGGGATGTCACCTGGAGATGATTTGTTTTCCTTTTATGACTCATTCCAGCTCTCGGTTATGTTCTGCCCTCTGGCCACAGTTCTGTGCTGGCTACAGTCCTCAGAGCTAGAGACGCTAGAGACGGTGCCGTGCAAGTGCTGCATCAGAAGCACCACGGGATAAACACGCCCTTAGGGTAAAGGCACAGGGAGCCTCAGACCCCTCTAGCTGTGGTCCGCATGCAAATGCTGCAGTCTGCATTTCTGTCCTAAAATTCATGTGGAATTCATTATCTTAGGAAATTTGTCAGAATTATGTGAAAAAAAACGGAAGTCTAATTGAAACACTGAAATTCATCCTTCTATCAGTTTATCCTAGTGTTTTTCTAGTATGTTTGTAGTAATATGACCATCACAGTCTAATTTTAGGGCATTTTCAATCGTTCCAGAAAGAACCCACGCTCATTAACAGTCAGCTCCACACAGGCCCTGGCACACACATCCTGTCTCTAGATCTCGTGTTTCATATAAGCAGAGTCACGCCGTATGAAGTTTAACATATGGTCTTCTATGCTTAGCTTCTTTTACTTGGCTTAATTGTTTGAAGGTAAATCCAAATTGGAACCCGCACGAGACTTAATTTTGGGGATGTCACATTATTTGTCCATTAGGTGATGGGCACTGTTGTCAGAAGGACTTGTAAGGACGGTTGGTGCTTCAAGTGTTGGCGTGGTTGTGCTGGTCGCCACGGGTGGGATCCGACGGCCGCACAGCCTCCCTGCAGGCAGGCTTTATTTCCCAGGTACTTGAAATTGTCTGACTCACTCATTTTCCCTTCGCAGCTATCTACATGCAAAGAACATCATCCACAGAGACATGAAATCCAACAGTATCCTTTGGTGATTTGAGCCCAACAAACCGCTTGCTTCAAGGGGGAGCCTCCGTGCTGAGGGACAACTTTTTAGGAAAGGGCAAAAGTCAGGAAGTTGGTGGAGAAGCAAAATCTGTAGGCACCAGAAGAGTGGCTGCCTTCTACAAAACTGTGTTTTCTGGGGAAAGTTCCTTTCTTTTTAAAAATTTTCCCAGCAACCGTGATTTGAAAACATTCCCACAAGAGTTGTGATACACATTTTGGTTAAACTTAAGATAGACCTACTTATTTTTCTACTTTGTGGAGGATGTGTATGTATATAAAGGTGATAACTTGGCTACAAGCCAAATGCTAGAAGATTCCCCAAAGTGCAGCAGGTGTGGTGCCAGGCGCCTGTGATGGACGGCTGAGAAAGCTGGGGTTGGAGGACGGTGAGTTTGGGGCCAGCAAGGTACGGAGGGAGACCCTGTCTCAAGACAAAGACCTTGATATGCAGGGGTTTCCTGCCTCTTCCTGATGCTCAGTGTGTGTGTTTCAGATTTAAACTTGCTGCTCTTGCCACACCCCTCACTTCTGCGAGGAGCATGGAGGTATTAGAACCCAGTTCTGCTTCTTAGCTGGGGAGAGGAGCTGGATCAGAACATGCCTGTTTTGGGTACTTACTCATCCCAGGCTGCAGATGGTCACAGCCGGTGGGTTTCTAGCATCCAGCCACGCAATGCCAGCAGGCGGCGGAGACTGGAGGAGGAGGTCTGACTTCCCGGGCTACCCGTTGGTAATCTAGCGAGATTTCCTCCCGACTCAGCACTCCATCCGTGGGCTGTGTGGATGCAGAAAGCAGGCGGAGGTGACCATAAAGCCGTCACCACATGTGGCTGGGCCTGGAAGAACTCTGGGTAACAGTCCCAGGAAGATTATAAGGCCACTCGCTTTGTGGGGATAGAGGCAATTTCAAAAGCACTTTAAAACTCCAGAAACCTAAACTTCAGTTCTGAGAACGCTGGACCAGGGGGAGTAGAGAGAACATGCGACAGAAAATTTGGGAAGTTTTTCAGAATTAGTTGGGCCACTGCTTTGCAACCAGAGTCCTTAACAGGCATTGAGATATATTTCTCCACGAAGGCCTCACGGTGAAAATTGGAGACTTTGGTTTAGCAACGGTGAAGTCGCGCTGGAGTGGTTCTCAGCAGGTTGAGCAGCCCACTGGCTCTGTGCTATGGATGGTGAGGACCTGGATGCCCACTGCTGTCCTCTGCGCACAGCTGGGGCCGCACCCCAGAGCCCTGTGCATTTCCCCGCACCTCAGTAAATTCCTCTAGTGTCAGACTGTATGGAGCCAAAGCGGAAGCTCAGCATGGGTGAGGCAGCAGAGAGCAGCACCCGAGTTAGAGGGAGCCCGAGAGTCAAGTCCTTCAGGGAACAGCGGGCATGGCGGCTATAGCAGCAGTCAGGAGGGTCACAGCTTGAAGCCAGCCCCAGGCTGGCAAGATCCCAGCGTGGTGATATGTGCCTGTCTCCCAGCCACATGGGAGGTGTAAACAGGAGGGTCACCATCTGGGTCGGCTTGAAAATGAACAGGGAATGCCATTCGAGGGGCCAGTGGCTCGTACTTGTAATCCTAGCTACTCAGGAGGCTGAGATCTGAGGATGGCAGTCTGAGGATGGCAGTTTGAAGCCAGCCCAGGCCTATGAGACTCTCATCTCCCAAATATCTTCTAAAAAAGCCAAAAGTGGAACTGTGGCTTAAGTGGTAGAGCATTAGCCTTGAGCCTCAAAGCCTAGGGACAGCTGAGTTCAAGCCCCAGGAATGGTGGGCGCGCGCACGCGCGCGCACACACACACACAACCACCCCCGCCCCCACCCTCACCCCCTTATTCAAAAAGTGTCTGGTGAGTGCAGTGCCCTAAGTTCAGACTCCAGTAACCACAAAGAAGTGTGTCATGTCCCAGGACAGGACTTCCCTACTGAGTGGAAGGGGCCGCTGTGGG
Source organism: Dipodomys ordii (assembly GCF_000151885.1). NCBI lineage: Eukaryota > Metazoa > Chordata > Mammalia > Rodentia > Heteromyidae > Dipodomys > Dipodomys ordii. The sequence continues at coordinate 1,870,950 of NW_012267228.1, forward strand.
TCACCCTGCAGGACAGATGTGTCTGCTTTCCACAGGCCCCTGAAGTGATCCGAATGCAGGATAACAACCCGTTCAGCTTCCAGTCGGATGTCTACTCCTACGGCATCGTGCTGTACGAGCTGATGACCGGGGAGCTGCCCTACTCGCACATCAGCGACCGAGACCAGGTGACCAGTGCGACACGCTGTGCAGAGGAGGCTTGGCTCCCTTCCCTTTCTCAATGCCTTTCTTTCCCTAGATCATCTTCATGGTGGGCCGAGGGTACGCCTCACCAGATCTCAGCAGGCTGTACAAGAACTGCCCCAAAGCCATGAAACGGCTGGTGGCTGACTGTGTGAAGAAGGTGAAGGAGGAGAGGCCCCTCTTCCCCCAGGTGAGTTGCTCCTGGGGTGCGTGCAGCACTTGGAGCAGCAGGGCTGCCACTGCGCGGAGGACGGCCGCGTCGCCCCGTCCCGTCCCGTCCCGTCCCGTCCCGTCCCGTCCCGTCCCGTCCTGTGTAGGGGGTGGCCTGTCTTAACCAGGAGACCATGGTGTGGCCTGTTTCAGATCCTGTCTTCCATTGAGCTGCTCCAACACTCTCTGCCGAAAATCAACCGGAGTGCGTCTGAGCCTTCCCTGCACCGCGCGGCCCACACCGAGGACATCAACTCTTGCACGCTGACCACGTCCCCGCGGCTGCCGGTCTTCTAGCTGACTTTGCACCTGTGCCCTGGCCACCCAGGGAGGAAGGAGGGAGCGGGCACTTTTCTGTCCCCTTTCTTTGGGAGCACAGTGCATGCTTTCAGAGGAGCTGCTGCTGCTGCTGCTAAGGACCATCTGGACAACTCACGGGGCCTTACCATCACAGATGTTGCCTTCTTTTCTACCTGACCCTGGAGAAGGAAGCCACTCCCAGGCTGGCCAATCCTGCTGCTGGGCTCTGGCTGTCAGACGAACGTCCAGGGCACGGAACTGTCTAGCCCACTGCGGGGACGCGGGGCTGTGGATGTGGGCTTTTCACAGTGGTGCCTGGCCAGTTTTGCACGTAATGCACCAAACAGCCCCGGACTGCTGCACCAGCCGCCCGGAGGAGCCTGCTTTGGTACTAAGGAGTGTGACTCGGGGACACGGCCTCCTTCCGGCACCCACATCGGACCTCGTGGGGAGGCAGGGTGCTCCACCAGCCCACCTGGGAGCAGCCTCCCCCTCTCCTCCCCAGCCGCCCGCCCCCCACCCTGCTCAGTTTGTCTTCCAGGAGTTGCCCCTGTGGGGCGGGCCACGGGCCAGCCCTGCCTCCAGTCACGTCACGTCTACGAGAAAGCCAGGAAATACAGGTTTTCTTAATGATTTGGGTTTTAATTAATTGTTTATTGCGTCTGACAAGATACAAGTTATCTGATGACTCCTCAATGATGTTATTTTAATAAAATAAATTAAGTTTAGGTGTAATGGCTACGAGCTCCTTCAAAAGGAACAACACCCCCCACCCCCTTCCCAGTAGAAATGCCGGCGCAGGCAGGTGCAGAGCTCGGCTGGAGATGGGCTCAGCCGGGCCACATCCGTGCCTGCTCCTTCTGAAACCTCGACTGCAGTTAACTGGCAAGGAACGCACTCCACACTCACTCAGGTAAGACATCCGCAGCCCACACCTTTATAAAATATTCGGCTTTTTACAAAAATAGATAAAACTAAGGTTTGGAATAAATGTTCTGCCTTGCAAGTCTGTTTGCACTCCAGTTCAAATCAAGTCACGGTCAGAAACTGTCTTGGGTGCTGTGAAGTTTTCACACATTGGAGTGAAGCCAGGGTCACACAAAAAGGGCTGAAGGATGGATGGAGCGGGTGTGGCGGGCCTCAGCCCACAGGCGGTGCTGGCCACCCCCCGCCAAACAGCACGCCTGCCCTGGACCATGCCGTGCACCGGAGGGTGGACGGTGGCTGAATTGGGACATGAGAGGGACGTCCTCACTCCACAGGCCCAGAGCCACGGGCCGGCGTGTGCAGCGTTCACGGAGTTCAAGGCCTTCTCACGGCAGGACGTTACCATGGCGGGCCTCCTGCGTGGCTGCAGGTGGCTGCTTCTGAGAAAAACTCACAAAGGACAGGAGCCAGGTTTCTTTTCAAAGCAATCAGAGTAGTTGGAAGGGCGAGCTGGTCCCCGGGGGCCGGAGGGACAACTAAAATCAGCTATAAAAATAGTGATCGTGGGGGCGACGCGCACGCCCTTTTATCCCTTTGCTCTTCCCAGCTGCCCCGCGGTGGGATAAGGCCAGGGGAGGCGCTCTCCACTCGGGCCCAGCCCCACGCCACTGCGGGCTCCACCGGGCACCTGGCACAGCCAAGTCGGGAGCACCCCTGACTAGGTTTCTGGCGACTCCACTCCAGAAAGGTGCATGAAGAGATCCCCGAGCTCGGCCACGTCATCGTCATCCGTGGCGGGTGCCTGCCGCGTCTCCCGGTTCTCGATGAAATCCCACAGCCGCACAGAGTTGAAGAACTGCACAGGAGCCGCAGCGCGGCAGGTCAGGAGAGGCCGCCCCCGCACCCCCGCCGCCCAGCCCCAGCTCGGACGCCCTTCTCACCCGCACGGTGCCCTCTGAGCTGAGCTGCTTCCGGGGCTTCTCGGGCTCTGCCAGGCGCCCATCAGGGTAGGCGTGGCGGTACAGGCATTTGCTTCCGAAGGGGCAGCTTCCCTTCCCTTGCTCGAAGTACTTGCAAGCCTTCCTCCTGCAGGGAACGGGGAGGGAGGCGGGAGGAAGAGGAGGCAGGGGGATCCAGAGGCTGCAAGGAGCAAGGCCTCCCACTCTACTGGAGGCCGCTGTGAGCCCTCACCCTCGCCCTCTGGCGCCCTAGATGCCAAGGTCTGAAGCTCGGCCACCTGCTCTGCCCAAGTCCCAAGAATGCCCTGCACGTTCCCCGCCCCTGCTAGGAAAGTCCCCGCCCCAGGCAGCGACGCGTGACTCCAGCGCTGTGCTTGAGTTTGTGGTGCAAGGCAAGCTCTCTGCCACTGGCTCTCAGTGCCAATCAGGTTGCTCTGGTTTTGGTCTCTGGGTGACCCCTGCTGACCCCCGGTTCTGAGGCCCCTCAGGCAGGCGTTCTCACATGGAGAGGCGCGGCCTGGTCACAAGCAAGGTCCTGAGCCCTGGCTGCCAGCCTGGCATGCCCCCCTCCGCACCACCCTGTGTCCTGCCTCAATGCTTTGTGCTCTTAAAACCAGCATCAAGCCAGGCGCTGGTGGCTCACGCCTGTAATCCTAGCTACTCAGGAGGCTGAGATCTGAGGATCGCGGTTCAAAGCCAGCCCGGGCAGGAGAGACCGTGAGACTCCTATCTCCGATAAACCACCAGGAAACCAGAAGTGGCGCTGTAGCTCAAGTGGTAGAGCGCTCGCCTTGAGCTGAAGAGCTGAGGGACAGCGCCCAGGCCCAGAGTTCAAGCCCCATCACCGACAAAAAAAAAAAAACAGCATCAAGCTGGGGCTCAGCCCGTCTGTAGCGTGCGCGCGCATGCACGCGTGAGCACGTCTCTGGGCCCCACTGCCTCCTGCACTTGGCTTCAAGCCCAGGGCCTGTGCAGCTGCTCACGTCAGACTGCATCGGCCTGCCTGCAAGCATGCAGGGGATCGCCAACCTGTCACCATGGCCCCGTGAGCCGTCCCATGTCCCTGCCGCACCCAGCTGCCCGCAGCACCCCGCCACTGACTGGGCAATGTTCAAGACCATGCCATCAGGAAGAGTCCCTAGGGTCCCCACCACAGTACTGGAACATTCCTACTCAGAACCTGTGTGGGCCCAATGCACCCAGCTGTGCCTGCCTTCCCCTGCACAGGTGGCACGGGGGCTTCCTGAGCAGTGAGGAACCTGTGGTCGTCGTTGGAGACAGAGCCTCACCATGTAGGCCACACTGGCCTTGACCTTATGCCTCTCCCGCTTCAGCTTCTTGAGTGTGGGGATTAGGATTTGAGGGAGCCACTAACATGTCATCCCACGGGTGACGATAACACGAGGAGGTTCGGACACTGTAGAAGGAACACAAGTAGGCGGCTTCCTAGGGGGGTAAGCGCCGAGAGCAGCGAGGTGGCCGTGGCGACACCTCCTTTAGTCCGGCCTAGGTCAAGGTCTGTGGAAAGGCGGATGCCTGAAACCCCCAGGAAAAATGTTTTCAGGAATCAAAACAAGGGGCTGGGGATGTGGCCTAGTGGTAGAGAGTTCTTCGCCTAGCACGCATGAAGCCCTGGGTTCAATTCCTCAGTGCCACATGGACGGGAAAATCTGGAAGTGGCCCCTTAGATCAAGGCCAGCTGGCTGGCCTTGAGCAAAAGCAGCTCGGGGACAGTGCCCAGGCCCTGAGTTCAAGCACCAGGACTGGCAAAAAAAATCGCAACAAGAGCAGGCACAAGCACTGGCAGTGAGGAGGCGGGGGGGGGGGGGGGGGGGGGGGGGGGGGGGGGGGCACGTGCGTCTCCATGGCGCCTGAAGCAACGGGACACCAGCAAGTCCTCAGCAGCCTGTGTCCCGAGCAGCCTGCGCGATGCAAACCACAGCAAATAACAGGCGCTGCCAAGCCCGAGCTGGGTCATCTACCCACCGTCAAAATCCAACAGATTTTACACTGGAGCCAAACAATGGAGCCGCTTGTAAGAGCATTTATAATGCTGAGGGTAAGATCTTAAAGCCAGGCAGGACACAGCTGACTGGGTCAGGAAGTGAGCAAAGAGTAAAGACTGACAAGACCGGAAGGGCTCCCGGTGGCCCGCTGGACAGCGTCACAGGGAAGGAAAACTAGGGCGGGGAACACTGGCTGAAATACCGGCCGGAGGCCAGTGAAGGACTCACTCGGGGACGGAGACTCGCCTGGCGGTGCCAGCGGTTGAAAACCCCCGCCTCCCCAGCAATTGGTGGCCAAGGATGCGTGGGGAGGGAGGGCAGCTCTGCTGCCAGAGTCGCTTTCCCAGCGACCCAGAAGGGGTGGGAGCCAGCTTGCCTTCGAGAAGGGCGTCTGTAAAGGCCGAAGGAATGGGGTGCGGAGGGTCTGGGCGGGAGCAGGGGCGGCACAGCAGGAGGAGCACGCGCGTGCGGCCTGTGGGGCGGCAGCATCCAGCGGGGTGGCAAGCGCGCCGCACCGGCTCAAGGGAGAGTCCCGGCCACGGCAGGGAGTGGGAGGCCCGGATTCAAGTGTGGATGGAGAAGCACCGGGCCCAACAAGTTCAACAGCAAACCCCTTGCACACCACGTAAAAAATGTTAAAAAGTCATAAAACATTAAATTGGCCAGGATCAAAGGTTGGTTAAGAAAAGAAAAAAAATCCCTGCACACCGCTATGCTCCATGGCCACGCCCCATCGCCCAGCAATGCCGCTTCACACAGACCCAGCCCTGGCCACGTCGGTCCCGCTCACCTGCCGCAGTCCAAGGCGGAGGACAAGCCCCTGGCCCGCACAACCCGCAGACCATCCCACGCCCTCCAGAGCAGTGCCCAGCACAGCTGCGTTCCCTACGCCACACACAGAGCCCCTCAAGACTCAGCTCCCCTCCATCCGGAATGTTCTGGAATATGCCTCATCTCAACAAGGCTCAAGTACCACACCGAGGCACAGAAACCCAGAGCACGCTCCTCCTCCCTCGGCCTGGGCTTTGTGTGTCTGCCTTCTAGCTTCCTGTTTGAGCCACAGCACCTAAGCTGTGGGAGGGGCTTCCATCAGCCTTCCTGGTGCCGCGTCTCCGGCAGGAGACCAGGCTGTGACAGGAGACCAGGCTGTGACGTGGAAGACCCTCAATAGGTACTGCCAAAGACCCACAGGCGCCATGTCCAGGGTCCCTAGGGGATGCCACCGCTCCCTCCGCCAGGACCCCCTCACCCCCCATCCTGAGGGGGGAGAGGCTGAACCCCAGCCAGCAGACACTTACCCCATTCCCTGTTTGAAAGCCTCGATCAGCTCGTTCTTTTTATTCTGATCTTCTACCCAATACACACTTGGAATTACGAACTCTGATATAACACGGCACTCCGGACACGACCTGCAGCGAGAACGAGGTGTGTAAGAGGAGGTCGTCCTGGACCCCGCGTGCCTCCGTGGAGCCCGGCTCCCACGTCCACCCGCAGCAGGCGTCCTGCACCTGCAAGCAGGGAGACGCCGCACGGCGCGGAGCGCATCCCAGAGCAGGAAGGGCGCGCGCGTGTGGTCAGGAGGGCGCCACGGCTTCCCTCCTCTAGAGCGTCTCGGGGCGGGCGAGGGGCAGAGTGCCGGGGTGTCCGGCCCTTCAGTGAAATGCAGTTAGCCCAGGGCCTGCACCCCACTCCTGGAATACACTTCAGAAAGAAAAACATCACAGACGTGCTCACAAGCATGGAGGTGTCACAGATGGACACCTCCATCTGTTAGAGGCGCGCTGCCCAGGCAACAGACTTATTTACAATGAAGTGGAAAGCGGTGCTGAGCTACGCGTCCACAGGGCTGGGTCTTGAAGTACCACACTACAAAAATGTGACGAGAGGTCGCACTGCGCACGTGTCTTTCCACGCCGTGCCCAGAGCAGGCAGAGAGTCAGAGCCTCCCTCGGCTGCCGCTGGGCCCGGCCGGCAGTGTCCGCACCAGTGTCCAGTGGATGATGCACTCTGCCCAGGGCGGAGCCAATGCAGACCCTGTGCCCCCTCCAGGACACAGCCTGCAGGAAGCACATGGGACAGGCACAGCAGCTGCCGGGGGCACCTCCGAGGCCAGGCTGTGTAGCATGTACTCGTGACCACAGACCAGTCCAGGGAATCCTCAAGTAAAGTGAACAAACAACGATGAAAAAGGGAACCAGGCTGCTGGAGCACCCAGGCATGCAACGCCGTGGCTTCTGTGAGCACAGGCTGCGGCCCGGGGCTCCACAGGCCAGGGCTTGGGCAGGGCGCTGAGGCCAGGAGGTGGCGCGGATCCCTGGCCGGGCGGCTGAAGCCTTGGCACTCACTTGATGATGGGGTTTTCGAACTGCTTGGCGCACCGCCACTGGCGGATGCAGGACAAGCAGTAGGTGTGGTTGCAGTTGGACAGAATCCCGAACCTCCGCTCCGAGGCCGACGCCTTCTCCAGGATCACCTCCATGCAGATGCTGCACACTTTGTCCTGACTCGCCTGGAAGGCGAAGGCCTTCTCCATCTCATGCTCAAAGGTCAGCATGCACATCTGCAGGAGACAAGGAGCGGCGGCGTTGACTCCGGGCTGGCAGGGAGCTCGGGCAGCATACACGCAGCACACACCTGCGTGGCCAGTCCCCAGATTCAGATGCCCGGCAGGAGTCACCGGGCCGCAGACACATGCCCTGCAGGACAGTGCTGCCCCCAGCGCAGAGCCAAGCCGCAGAGGACGGGGGTCAGCACCCACCATCGCTGGCACCCCGGCCTCCTGGCTCCTGAGTTCCACCCCACTCGGCCACAGTAAAATCCGAAGTGCTGGAGCTGCGCACCCGCGCGCGAGCCTGGCGGCATGGCGAAAGGCTTGCAGCGGCAGCTCCTTTGCCACGTCCGCTTGCTCGTGGGCACCTGGGTGCCACCTCCGCCGGGCCCTGCCTGGGCCAGCTCACTGCAGCACCGCGGCTCCCTGCTCCCCTGCCCCAGCCACGTGCGCGGTGCGGGCGGCGCTGGCCCCCTCCACGGGTCCTCCCGTGTCCTGTGCAAGTCACACAGCCCCGTGCGAGGGAAGCTGCGGGGCCGGAGACGCTCGGACCTGAAAGGCCCCAGAGTGCAGGCCTCCGCCCGCAACCAGCCAGACAAGCACAACCTTGGGGAGGAAGGAGGCCGGGTGAGTGTGAGCACACGTGTGCGTGACGGCAAGCACACGAACTGCTTACATGCGTGCGCGCGCACACACACCCTGCTCCTGTTGTATCTATTCTCAGAACTGTACACTTCTAAGGCCTCTTCTTTTTCTCCTTATTCCAAATTGCTTTTTAAAACGCTAGCATGGCGATGCGGTAACGAGAGCGTGAGACGCGCATCCCGGTGCCACGTGTGCGGCCCGGACGACAGCAGCACGTGGCTACACCACACAGGCCCCGCGTTACCTTCTCGTGCGCCTTCCTCTGCTCGGGGTCGAAGGGGTGCAGCACGCGCAGCCTGCAGATCTCACACACATCCCCGTGCAGGTAGACGCAGGTGTCCCCGAAGCGGCACTCGCCAGCGGCGGCGTAGGGGCAGAGCTGCTCCCCGCCGCAGGAGCCGCCGGCCTCCGCGGCGTCCAGCCCGCTCCTGATGGCGTCCAGGTAGGAGTGCGGCTTGGTCTCCAGGCCCATCTGGGCGTCACTGCAGCCGCCCGGGTGACTCGCCACGCCCACGGACGTCTTCTCCTCAGTCACGCCACACAGATCTGAGCACAAACACAACCAATGAGAACTGGGTGGCCCAGAGCCGAAGCCCAGAGGATTCACCCACTGCCTGTGACCTACGAGCAGCATGCCTGGAACAGCGAGCGAAAAGAGGCCAAGAGGGGAAAGTGAAAGGAACCGTAGACTCACAACATACCAAAAGCAAGCCCCACAGCACGGGGAGAAAAGGAAAGAGCAGAGCATGGGAATATCAAAAAAAAAAAAAAACACTAGCCAGGAGCTGATGGCTCACACCTGTCATCCTAGCTACTCAGGAGGCTGAGAGCTGAGGATCGTGGTTCAAAGCCAGCCCAGGCAGGAAAGTCCATGAGACTCTTATTTCCACAGAACCACCAGGAAACCAGAAGTGGCACTGTGGTTCAAGTGGCAGAACACTAGGCTTGAGCTGAAGAGCACAGGGACAGCGCCCAGGCCGAGTTCAAGCCCAACGTCAGGGCCCGAACACTACAAGCTGGGTGCAGGGGACTCGTGCTTATAACCCTAGCTACTTAGAAGGCTGAGATCTGAGGATCATGGTTTGAAACTAGCTGGGCAGGAAAGTCCATGAGACTCCACTAAAACTACCAAAAAGCCAGTTGAGCTGTAGCTCAACTGGTAGTATGCTAGCGTTGAGCACAAAAGCTCAGGGACAATGTCCAGGCCCAGAGTTCAAGCCCCAGGACGGACCAAAAAAACCCCAAAACAACAAAACCCTCAGCACTATAGGTGCGGCCTCCGGGGCCCGCCTCGCAGGCACAGGAAGGTGAGCCCAGACCGGCTCAGCCACGCCGCCACATGCGAGCTGCCCAGTAGCCTCTCTGGCCCGCAGCCGTGGCCCCACAGGCTGGCCAGGAGAACATGCCTGGCTCCAGGCTCACCACTGACAGCCAGACAGCATTGACGGTGAGGCGAGCCAACGAACACAGCTCTTACTATCTGCTAAGAGGACAGAGCAGCCGGCGCCTGCCCTACCTGCACGCCAGACCTGACACCAGCAGACGCCGCGCCGACCCACGCATTGGTGGCACACGCTCCCCGCCAACACCCCCTAAAGATTGCTTTTATGCTCCACGGGGACAAATGAGGGGCTCATTTGCCCATCTGGGGTGCATGCAGCCCCCGGGAGCCCTGGGTGAGGACCCTGGGGGAGAGGCGGCCATGGAGGAGCCCGGGCTGGGTGGGCTGCTGCTCACGCACTGCGGTCTCTGAGAACCAGCGTCCTCTTCTCCCGCTTCCCCGGCTCGTGCGCGTGCATTCTCACGGTGGATGTGGCGAGGTCAGGAGGGTGCGGGCTGTGCGTGCCTGGGGAAGGCCCGGCGTGGGGAACAGGCCCCATGGCGCCGCCTGCTGCCGCTGAGGGCCTGGTGTGATCGTATCTGAACAAAACACACACACACACGCACGTCACAGCCATGCTGGCCACGCGTGTTGCCTGCGCCCCAGCCACCTGCCGCTGCCGCTGCCTCCGCCACGTGGCTGGGGTGGCCGCTGGGAGCGTCCGTGAGGACTGCCCGCTAGGGGGAGAGCTGCGCGTGGGCTGCGCGTGGAAGGGCGCATTGTTCAGCATCCGGCAAGAGCAGAAGGCTCGCACAGCGCTGTAGCCCTGGCCAGCCCGGGCAGAGAAGTCCTTTGGTAGAAGAAGCTGCGCACAGTGCCCCATACTTTTATCCTACCTATGACGGGAAGCATAAAACAGGCAGCAGTGCAGCAGTGTGCTCAGTGCTGGGGAGGTAGGGGTGGGGTTGGAAACATGGCTCGGCGTGGCTGGAGCACCCACCTAGCATGCACAGACTTTTGTTCAAGCCTTGCTCTCACCCACACCCGCACCCAAAAAAGCTTTCACAATGCATTCCACTCTGCAGACAGGTTTTTGCTGTGCTTTATTTCCGGGGTGCTATGGTTTGAAGTCGGGCTTAAGGCCTGTAGGCCAGCCATCCGTTACCTGAACCACACCCAACCCACATTCCAGTTTATTAGTTACAAGATTTTTTTCTTTTGTCTGTCGTAGGGCTTGAACTCTAGGCCCAGGCGCTGTCCCTGAGCTCTTCAGCTCAAGGCTAGTGCTCTATCACTTGAGCCACAGCGCCACTTCCAGCCTTTCCTATTTATGTGGTACTAAGAAATTGAACCTAGAGCCTCATGCATGTGAGGCAAGCACTCTACCGCTGAGCCACCTTTCAAACAAAGACTTTGTATATAAATGCACGAGTACTTGTACCAAAAAACCAAAAGGCACATAAATATGTACGGAAGATTAGTTTCAAAAATGATGGTTGCGCCCAGCGCTGGTGGCTCACGCCTGTAATCCTAGCTACTCAGGAGGCTGAGATCTGAGGATCGCGGTTCAAAGCCAGCCCAGGCAGGAGAGACCGTGAGACTCCTATCTCCAATAAACCACCAGAAAGCCGGAAGTGGCGCTGTAGCTCAAGTGGTAGAGCGCTCGCCTTGAGCTGAAGAGCTGAGGGACAGCGCCCAGGCCCAGAGTTCAAGCCCCACGACCGACAAAAAAAAAAAAAAAAGATGGCTGCCAGGCACTGGTGGCTCACGCCTGTAATTCTAGGGACTCGGGAGGCTGAGATCCGAGGATCATGGTTAGGAGTCAGCCTGGGCAGGAAAGTCTCTCATCTCCAATGAACCACTGAACAGTTGAAAGTGGAGCTGGGGCTCAAGTGGTAAAACTCTAGTTTTGAACAAAAAAGCTCATGACAGCACCAGGCCCTGAATTCACGCCCCAGAACCAGTACAAAAACGAAAAGATGACACACAAACATTACTAAGCAAAATTACAGCAAGGAGATAAAGTGACAGCAGAGGAAGAGTCTAGGACCTGTTAAATGGGGTAAAATAGATATAAAACATTATACTTTACACTTCTCATGGTTTGAGATGATTTTCCATTCCTTTTAAACTGAACACCGCCCGCATCCCCACCCAGCCTTACCTGCACCTGGTTCCGTAGGCGCAGAAGCCCTTCTGGTAGTACTTGCAGATGGTGGACGGCTTGCTGTTCGCCAGGTCATGCGAGAACAGGCACTGGCTGCCCTCCCGACACACGCCGTGCATGAAGTACCTGAGAGCGAGACAAGAGCGCACAGCTGTCTCCCGCATGCGTATGAACTCAGCACGTGTTCAACCTCACAGGTGCGGACTAAGTAAATGCTATGTACGCTCATCTGCACAAGATACGTATTATCTTCAATTCGAAAAATGAGTATAAAGCCGGGCACCCGTGGCTCACACTTGTAATCCTAGCTAATCAGGAGGCTGAGATCTGAGGATCACGGTTCAAAGCCAGCCTGGGCAGGAAAGTCCATGAGACTCTTATCTCCAACAAACCACTAGAAAACCAGAAGTGGTGCTGTGGCTCAAGCGACAAATCAATCACCTTGAGCTGAAGAGCTGAGGGACAGTGCCCAAGCCCAGAGGTCAAGCCCCATGACCAACCCCCCCCCCGAAATTAGTATACATGTATACTACAAGGACTGCTTTTCTGGAAGAAAAATTAATGCTCCCAGAAGTTTCTATCTGAAGATACATCCTTCTGAAGTAAGATGTGTTAAGTATGAAAAATGTGAGCCTCCTCATGTAGAAAATACTTCTTGCTGTGCTATCACCACTGAGTTTTTAAAGGGTATGACCATTCTGGGCAGGCAAGGTTGTAGACTCTGTATCTCCAATAAACCCCCCAAAATCCCAAAGTGGAGCTGTGGCTCAAGAAGTGGAGCATTAGCTTTGAGCAGAAAGCTCAGGGATAACACACCCTGAGTTCAAGCCCTGGGCCAGTGTGCATGTGCACACGCACACACACATATACACACACACACAGGAAGAAGATCCCCTATCCTAAAAAAGAACCAGGGAAAAACAGTAGAGTAACTCAGCTGTAGAGCACCTGCCTGACTGTGAGTCCCAAGACTGCTAACAAATTGTATATAATGTATATATACAACATACATGCATGTAATTATAGTTATTAAAATTGTCGTGCTGGTATTACAGCTTGAAGTTAAGGCTCCATGCTCTCATTTGTTTTTGCTGCTCAAGGCTGGTGCTTTACTTGAGCCACACTCTCACTTCCGGATCTTTGCTGGTTAGCTGGAGATAAGTCTCATGGACTTTCATGTCTTGGTTGACTTCAAACTGTAGTCTAAGCCACCAGAGTAGCTAGGATGACAGATGTGTACCACGAACACCCAGTCAATTATAATACACACACATACACATGTGCACACACACACACCTACCCCCCCCCAGAAAAAGACAAGGAAATAGAGGAGACCCTAGACCTAGACCCGGTCTATAAATGGGGGAAAGGGGCTGATGTGGACAAGAGTTGGACAGTTTCTTGAAAACACATTTACCATAATGGTGTTTACCCAAAAAACAATACACATCCACATGAATACTTGTATCTGGTGGTCCAAGACAGGGAGCCCAAATATCCATCAACTCACCAACTGACAAAATTTCACACCTGGTGCTGGTCAAGATGGCAGCCAAGCAGGAGGGAGTGACCTTGCTCTCTCCAGTCAGACAGACAGTAGGATCCTAATGTACACTTCACCCCAAGAGATCGACAACAAGAAGAACATAAACAGAGATTCACAGGAATGAAGAACTTACACCTAACACACTCAAAGATGGAAAACTGTGAAGTGTCACCCCCCGCCCCCCCAGCCTGGCTCCACAGCACAGCTAAGCAGCCGGAGCCGCTCCTCAGCTGCCCAGGGCCGGACCAGCACAGACAGCGACAAAGATCAGCAACGTGAGACCCAGCACCCAGAGACAGAAAATGTTCTCAACACCGCTGGTCAGCCCAGAACCAACGCCAGCAGCTGTGAGTGTCCTGCTGGGGACCCAGAGTGCTGGCCCTGCCCCCTCCCCCTGCCCGAAGGCAGACTCCTTCCTCACCTCCCTGCCCCCTCCCCGCCCCATCTGCTTCCAGCAGAGGACCACCAGGACCACCAGGGCCAATACCGGGTGGGCACAAGGACCCTGTGTCCTCCACAACCCTGGCTGAAGCAGAAAAACCTGATCTGCCAAAAGAAGGGGGGATAATCTCCCCCACCTGCAGGGAGAGCCAGCTCTTCTAAAGGTCACTCCCACCCCAGAGGCCTGAATCTAGGCCCCCCAGCCTCCATCCCAGGCCTGACCGAGCAAACCAGCCCAAGGAGATCTGGCCAGCCCGGGGCACCCATGCAGAGCCAGTCCACCTAGTGCAAGTAAGCCCTGGAGCAAGTGCACGCCAGCCATCAGCCATGCAAGTGGCCAGGACCACGAACCCACCGACCCAGAACACGAGTGGAGACGATCTCCCGCACTGCCCGGTGGGAGCCCACCCAGGGGCCCACTCCTGTCCCAATCCAGGACTGGGGGGGGGGAACAGTGGGAACCTGCGCCCTCCCCCTCTACCAGAGGGGGTCCAGGTGCTGAACACTGTCCTGTCCTGTCCGCCTCCACCCAGCCCCTCTGCAAATAGATGCCAGTTCAGGACTGGCCAGGGGTCAGTCCCCACTGGGCTAGTGGGGATCCACCTACCCCGGATACAGAACCAGATCAAGATACCAGATTGCTGTGCACTACATACCAGGAACACGTCACTGGGCCCAAACCTAGGCCTGAACACCAGTCTGACCCTACACCACACAGCCCCAACCACTGAGCAGGACACATTACGCTATCCGCACCACCCCGAGCTGAAGACTGCCAGACGCTAAGTCTGACAGATCCATCCAGTGAGTCACTCCACCACCACACTTTACAACCCGACGACCTCCACAGCCCCTGAACCCAAATGCATACATCACAACAGAAGATTACAAAACTCATCAACAACCAAGACAACAACAAACCAAATCCAAAAGCCAACAATCCAAGGAAGAAACGGGGTGAGAGTGAAGAAGAGATGGAGGACAAAAGAACCATCAAAGAAATGATGAGAGAATTGGTCGAAGAAATAAAATGGGATATCCAAAAGCAAATAGAACAATGCAAGGAGAAAATGACAAAGAACATACAAATCACACAAAAAGACAGAGAAAAATGGAACACTACACACCTCATTAAGAGATGATATTAACACCATGAGAACTGACCTTAACAAAGAACTTTGAAGTATAAAAATTTTGATTTCCCAAGTGCAAACCACAGTTGAATGGCACAGCAACAGAACATGTGAAATGGAAAACAGAATCAGGAGCTGGGCATAAAACAGAAGAATTAGAACAACAACAACAACAAATCAAAGGCATGGAAAAATACTCAGCACATGCCAAAAGAAAATCCAAGAATTGACAGACTCAGCCAAAAGATCCAATTAACGCAGTCAGAACTGATAAGCAGAGGAATTCAAAACTAAAAGCACTAAAACTTATTCAATAAAACAACAGAAAACTTCCCCAACACTGAGAGAAAATCTCATACACTTGGCAGAGGCACTAAACAGGATCGAAAAAATACTTCTCGACAGTGAAAGTGAAAACACTGGACTAAAAAAGCAAGGAATTCATTTATTTATTTATCTTTGCCGGACTTGGGGCTTGAACTCTGGGCCTGGGTGCGGTCCCTGATCTCATTTTTACTCAAGGCCAGCGCTCTACCACTACAGCCACAGTGCCACTTCTAGCTTTTACTGTGATAAACTGGAGATAAGAGTCCCATGGACTTTCCTGCCTGGGCTGGCTTTGAACCAACCATAATCCTCATATCTCAGCCTCCTGAGCAACTAGGATGACAGGTGTGAGCCACGGGCACCCGGGGGCCCGTCTCTTTAATGATAACAGACTCCGGCCACCTCGCCCAGCTCCTGAAAGTAACGTCATACAACAGTTTCTAATACTTTCTTGCACAGGAGACAGCATTTCAGTGCTGAACTTTCCCTTAGGGCCTAGGCTTGTCTAGCATGCCTGAGGCCCTGGGTTCGAATCCTCAGCACCACATACACAGAGAAGGCCGGAAGTGGTGCTCAAGAGGCAGGGCGCTGGCCTGGAGCACAGAGAGGCTCCGGGCAGCGCCCACCCCGCGTTCAAAATGAAAACACAACTTTCCACGCGGATGGTTCTATCGGGGCCAAGCTGCGGCCGGCCCGTGGAGCGGCGGGGCCGGGGTCTGCAGCTGCGTGAGGGGTGCTCGGCCCA
>NW_012267228.1:1887792-1898788 GCF_000151885.1 Dipodomys ordii
CGGGGCAGCCCCCGCTCGCTCGCCGCGCGGCAGCCCACGGCCGGGCCGCCCCCAACTCGTCTCATTCCTTCTCCTGCTGTTTCTTCCGGGGCTTGAACTCGGTCCTCGCACGGCCCCAGCCGCCGGCCCGGGGCCTCAGACAGCTTGAGGTCGGCTCCGGCCTAGCCACAGCACGTCCAAAGCTAACGAACCGAGTGAAAAGCGTCCGGTGGAGGAAGGAACCGGAGAAGCTGGGAAAACGCAGACTGCGGACCCGCGCGGGAGCCGTCCGGAGCAGCCCCGGGACACACACACACCCTCTATGAATTGTGCATTTTGGTTTTATCCGTAATATAAATAGGGTTGAAGATGCTGTGATGTGTGTCAAATAATGCACCTCCTTCTCTGTCCATGGCGTGTACACACACCTGTATAGATGTCTGCACATTTGCTAGGCAGGGACTCTGCCACACAGCGACGCCCGGCCTCAGGACTAACGACCTGACGGTGTTTCTGGAAGCCGGTGATTGCCAGGTCCTTGAGCGGCAGCTAGAGCC
Organism: Dipodomys ordii; assembly: GCF_000151885.1. Taxonomy (NCBI): domain Eukaryota; kingdom Metazoa; phylum Chordata; class Mammalia; order Rodentia; family Heteromyidae; genus Dipodomys; species Dipodomys ordii. The sequence goes on from NW_012267228.1 coordinate 1,888,329, forward strand.
TGTCTGCCTGGCTGTCAGGAGAAAACTGGCACCTGTGTAGCTCTGTGAGTGGCAGGAGGCTGGTGGGCATTTCCTGTGCGGAGCACAGGAGGAAACACCCCAGGCCTCTGTTGTGGTGGGGAGTCCTGCTCAGAAGCTCTCACCTGCCTGAGCAGGGACACACAGTCGGGGTGCAGAGCGCAGGGCTATGACACAGTCATCCGAAGCCTGGATCACCAAGGCTGGGGAAAGGTTCCAGAATGAGAGAAACCCCAGACCTCAAACCATAATAGGGTTAACTTAATAATACTAAATGCCTAGTAACCTACTATTAGTTACTATTCTTGGGGAAATGGAGGAGAAATGAGAAGCCTTGCCTTTTTTCCCCTTGTATTTGTATGCAGTTGCTTAAAGTTATTTTAAATTGGAAAATAATGATGGGTGATGGATTTTCACACAGGAAATAGTGCGGTAACCCTAAAGACCCAGAGTAGCCCCAGACCCCAGAAATTCCCTCTGCCCCTCCCTGGCAATCTCTCCACCTGGAACAATCACATTCTGGATTTCTCACTTTACAGAATGACTCAATGGCCAAGCAGCCTAGAAAGATTACAGGTATTTACGCAACACAAAAGTGAATGCCAGGCTGGGAAGGTGGCTCAGTGGTAGAGCGCTTGCCTTTCAGATACACAGAAAAAGCCAGAAGTGGTGCTATAGCTCAAGTGATAGAGTGCTAGCCTTAAGCAAAAAGAAGCTCAGGGACAGTGCCCAAGCCCTGAGTTCAAGCCCCAGCGCCAGCAAAAAAACAACAAAAATGAACGCCAGTAATGCTATATATTCTCCTTGGAGCCAGGTACAGAGCCCAGTGTCTCTGAACACAGGCAAGCACACTTTTCCACAAAACTACCCAAGGCTGAATGCCTGAGTTTATTTTTCTTGGACAAAGAAAGAAAAAAAAGAAAAGCAAAGAAAAAAATCATTCCCACAACCCAAGAAGCCCCAGACTTGTGGGAGAAACAAAATGAATTAAATAATAGTTCTGGTAGAACTGTAAGTCTAATGCTGGAAGCACACACACACACACACACACACACACGTAAGACACGGGGAAGCTAAGACAGGAGGCATAGAAAGTAGGGCTTTAATGGATGAGTAGGAGCTGGATACTATCCACTGCGAATTGAAAGCAACACATCAGACTTGCTCTTTAAGAACACAGCCTGTGTGCTGGCTGGTTACTGGTTAACCACACCTGGTTTGTGTTTGCCTTCCTCAGGTTACTCTCTGCGGGCTCATTTGCTGGCTGTGCGAGCAGGAAAGGGAAGTCTCCGGAGCTCCAGAGATGCACTGTGCTGAGGCCAAGAGGCCTTTAATTAAATTCGACCACTGCAAGATGTCCATCTACAGCTTCGGGGTGCCACAGCGCTGCCCCCTCTGCCAGCAGGACGTGGGCTCGGCCAGGTTGGAGGAAGCCCCGATCAGCATCTCCAGTCCACTTACCAACGGGCATCGGGAAACATGTTCCTTCCTCCTCAGACCAACCCAGGGCACGTTTCTTAGGTACCAAGTCTCTTGTGTTGTGCTGACTTTGCAAGCTTGGCCTTATGGCACACAGTCACTTTCTCTTTCTAATCTGTGCTGTGCGGTGTGAGGGTTGGTGGGCAGTCCTGGTGTGGGGGCCTGACGTCCTGAATGGTGTGCTGGGCGCCAGTGGCTCATGCCTGTCATCCTAGCTACTCAGGAGGCTGAGATCTGAGGATCCTGGTTCAAAGCCAGCCCGGGCAGGAAAATCTGAGAGACTCTTTTTTTTTTTTGGTCCGGTCGTGGGGCCTGAACTCTGGGCCTGGGCGCTGTCCCTCAGCTCTTCAGCTCAAGGCTAGCGCTCTACCACTTGAGCCACAGTGCCACTTCCGGCTTTTTTCTTTTTACTTTTATGGTGCTGAGGAATCGAACCCAAGGCCTCAGGCTTGCAAGGCAAGCGCTCTACCACTGAGCCACCTTCCCAGCCCTATGAGAGACTCTTATCTCTAATAAACCACAGAAAACCGGAAGTGGCCCTGTGGCTCAAGTGGTAGAGCGCTTACCTTGAGCTGAAGAGCTGAGGGACAGCACCCAGGCCCCGAGTTCAAAGCCCCAAGACTGACAAAAACAAAAAAAAAATGGTGTGGGAACTCATACCTACTATCCCAGCTATTCAGGGGGCAGAGATCTGGGCAAGTTATCCAGACTCCATCTCAACCAACAAGCTGAGCCCAGTGATGTTCACTTATCACCCCCGTTAAGCAAGGCGTATACATAGGAGGGTCACAGTTTGGGCTGGTTTGGGCACAAAGAGCCAATTCAAAAAATAAAGGAAAAAGGGCTGACAGTATGGCTCAAGTGGTAGAGCACTGGTCTAGCTAGTGTAAGCCCTGAGTTCAAACCTCAGGAATGGAAAACAAAACGATAGCAAAACACCCAAGCAGGCAACAGTGTGTGGCCAGAGGCACATCGTAGTGGCAGAGCACTTGTGTCACACGCAGCGAGCCTCAGGTTTCATTCCCAGCTTGTCCAAGAGGAAACAGACAAAAGGAGAAAGGGGGGAAGGCGGGGGAAGGGGCATGTACACGGTCCCTGCAATGACATGGGCAATCATACACCACAATCCACAAACAACCCCACAGAAGGGGTTTTAGGAGGGGAAAATATGTGTGAAGAGCCCAACTTGGAGCACTTGCCTGTTTGTGTCTTGTTTAATTTGTGACACAGCCTTACAGACAGGTGTAAACAGCCAATGCTGTTTTGCAACTCAGAACTCATTGCTGAATATGAGATTCTGGTAGGTTAAGAAAGAATATGATTCCTCCAGCAGTTGGCAATGAGAATAGAGTTGATGTAACAGAAAGAAAGAAAGAAGTCTAACTTGTAAATGCCCCAGCAGGTAATTCAGAAACAACAACAACAAAAAATGATTTGGGATAGTTCATCACTTGTGTGACAAGCGGGTACTATGTGCAGAGCGTGAAGGGCTAGTACTTAGACTGGTTTTTGTTTTCCCTTGTTCAGTCGTGGGGCTTGAATTTTGGGTCTGGGCCCTGTCCCTCAGCTCTTCAGCTCAAGATGAGCGCTTTACCACTTCAGCCACAGTGCCACTTTTGGTTTTCTGATGGTTAATTGGAGATAAGAGTCTCATGGACTCCTTCCGGGGCTGGCTTTGACTGGTGATCCTCAGATCTCAGCCTCCTGAGTAGCTAGGATGACAGGCGTGAGCCACCGGCGCCTGGCTTTTAGACAGTTTTGTATGGAAGGGAACTCACTCAACAGGAAGGACGTGTGTGTGTGTGTGTGTGTGTGTGTGTGTGTGTAATCCTCCAGGGATGGCACCTAGCTCTTCCACTGAGCCGTACCCCACCTTATGTCCAGGGCTAGCGCTGGTCTCTTCCTGCTGCAGACATCATCTGGCTTTGCATCCAGCTGGAGGTGGAGGCAAGAAGATCTGGAGTTTGAGGCCACCTAGGGCTGTATAGTGAGACTCACTAAAATAATAATAATAATAAAGGATGAATTCCAAAATCACGAGAAGGGGCTGTGCCCCATGGTCTGTGGAGCTGCTGGTGGTGACTAAATCAATGGCCCTGCCTGGAGCTACCAGCCCCGCTCGGGGCTCCGCCCTGGTCGCCTCCCCCCCTTCCCCCCCCTCCGCCCCAGCTGCTGTACGCAGCAGGCACTGGTCAGCCTGCAGGTTCCCATCTTGATTCTTCCACGAAGAAGCCAGGCTCCTCCCCGACTCTGGGTGGCTCCAAGCTGGCCAGCAGCGGAGGCACAAGCAGCCCCAGCCTCTCCCCTGTGCTTCCCACCCACCAGCCGCCCCCCACCCCTGCCTCAGCCTAGAACAGGCCTGCCTGGCCTCCACTCATAACCGTCCAGGACCCTGGGACTCCCACTGTTGGTTAAGAGGCTCGTGCTAACTGAGTCATTAACTGGTTGGATTCCAAAAGCTTCTGAACAGACAAGATTCAGAGCTGATTTCCCCTAACTTTGGTTCATTTGATAAACCCTTACTGAGCAGCTGTGTGCTGTCACACCGAACAAGCCTCGGGACAACGTGACATCACTCACGATAGGCTTTTGGATTGGTCCTTAAAAGTGCCGGTGGCTCACTCCTGTCGACCTAGCTACTCAGGAGGCTGAGTTCTGAGGTCTCGGTTCATAGCCAGCTGGACAGGAAAGTCCTTGAGACTCTTATCTCCAATGAACCACCAGAAAACTAGAAGTGGCGCTGTGGTTCAGTGGTAGAGTGCTAGTCTTGAGTTCAGGGGCAGCATCCAGGCCCAGAGTTCAAGCCCCATGACTGACAAAAGGAAAAAAATTAGTTTTTTTCCCCCTGGGGCTAGGGATGGAAGCTTGGGCTCTGCACATGCTCACTGCCTCTCAGCTCCACCCTTGCCCCTCCCCGCTTCATGTGCAGATCTAATGCAATTCCAATCAAAATCTCAACACATTCTCTTCTGGACTTGCAAAAGTAAAACTTAAAATGGAAAAGCCAAAGATAATCAGGAGAACCCACACAGAAATAGCAAATTATTTCAGCTTTATATCACTGTTTTTTGAAAGGAAACAAAAAGCAAAAGAATGTGTTTTCTTCCCCATAAGGCCCTGCTGGTCTGACTGGTGGTCCTTCCTCCTTTGTGCAGGGTAACGTTTCCACCAGGCGGGGTTCCCCTTTGCCTGTTTTTGTGGTGCTGGGGCTGAGCTGGGGTCTGGGCCAGGGTGGCTTGGAACGAGAAGGGCCTCTGATACCTCTGGATTCAGCTGCAGTAGCCTGAAAGTGGGGAGCCCTCCCACAGAAGGGAGTGAGGAGCCCCACCAGCAAATGGCTTCCATGCGGACCCCAGGAACCCCAGGAGGATGCGGAGTTCCACTTCAGAAGGACTGGCCTCTGCTTTCCAAGCAAATGCAGCAGCAGGGAGTATTTCTGACCTCAAGTGCACCCCTCAACCAGTGACCCAAAGCTGTCACCACCGGGGGCGCCACAGCACTCCGATAGCTGACTCTCTAGCCTTGTTATTTTCAAGACAAATGAGAAAGCTGGGAGCTGGTGGCTCACGCCTGTAATCCTAGTTACTCAGGAGGCTGAGATCTGAGGATCGAGGTTCGAAGCCAGCCTGGGCAGGAAAGTCTGTGAGACTCTTATCTCCAATTATCCACCAGGAAACCAGAAGTGGAGCTGTGGCTCAAAGTGGTAGAGCGCTAACCTTGAGTGGAAAAGCTCAGGGACAGGCCCAGGCCCTGAGTTCAAACCCTAGGACTGATAAAAACAAAAACAAAACAACAAATGAACGAGAAGACTATTATCCTAAATGATCTTGCTCCCTTCCCCCATCCTCAAGAAAGGAAGGCAGTTTTTTTTTTTTTTTGTTGGTTGTGGGGCTTGAACTCTAGGCCTGGGCGCTGTCCCTCAGCTCTTCAGCTCAAGGCTAGTGCTCACCACTTGAGCCACAGTGCCACTTCTGGCTTTTTCTGCTTATATGGTGCTGAGGAATCGAACCCAGGGCCTCATGTATACAAGGCAAGCACGCTACCACTGAGCTGCCTTCCTAGCCCCAGGAAGGCAGTTCTGCACGCCTTTTGGTCCTGATGGCCCAGGGAACTGTCATGTGTCACTGGACACCCCAGAACTCTGGCCAACCACCTCTCAGAATCCCAGTTCTGATATCCACAATACCAACATTTCTTCCTTCTTTTTTTGGGAGGATGCAGTAGGCCAAACACACAGAAACAAGAAAAATAACCCTCAATCGCTGGTGCAGTGGTACACACCTGCAGTTCCAGCTGCTCCGGAGGGTGAGGTGGGAGGGGTGTGTGAGCCCAGGAGTTCAGGACCAGCTCAGGCAGACTGTCAACGCACAGAGGATGACGCGATGCCCTTTCTTCCAGGGAGTACGATGGGCAGGCTGATCTTCATGTTGGAATAACCAGTACCACAGGTGAGTATGCTCTCACACCTCTTGTAGCTCATCAGCCCCACAGTCAGGATGGGCCTTACATACGTAGGCAAGAGCCACACCCCGGCTCTACTGGTCTTGGGTTTTGAACTTGAGGCCTGGGCGCTGTCCCTGAGTTCTGCTCAAGGCTAGAGCTCTGTCACTTTCAGCCACAGCTCCACTTGTTTTCTGGTGGTTCATTGGAGGTTAAGAGCCTCAGGGACTTTTCTGTCTGGGCTGGCTTTGAACTATGATCCTCAGATCTCAGCCTCTTAAGTTGCTAGGATGACAGGCGTGGCGCCACCGGCATCTGGCTGACTGGATGTGTACGAGAGGAAGAAACATGTTTAGAGAGGCTGAGTTGCCCGAAGATGTGAGTTTCTGTGTCGGATGCAGAACTGGGATCTGATCGAGTCCCCAGATGCCCAGCTCACACCTGCTGCCAATGAGGTCCTGCGCTTGCAAAGCTGCGGGGATAAGACAGGGGCAGGGGAGCGGGGTGCCGGCGGCTTACTACCATAACCCTCGCTGCTCAGGAGGCTGAGGTCGAAGGATCATGGTTTGAAGTTAGCTTGGGTAGTGAAGTCTGTGACTGTTTTATCTGCTTCACTACCAAAAAGCTGGAAGCTTTTTTAAGCTGGGGCTTAAAGGATACAGCACCAGCTTTGCCTGGAAAGGCTAAGGGAGAATTCTCAGGCCCTGAGTTCAAGCCCCAGTACTGGTGTACCTCCCCCCCAAAAAAAAAATCCCACAGAAGTTAAACAGAAACCCCACCAGCACAGACTGGAGTGTGGCTTTGTGGTAGAGTGCGTTTGCAGCACGCCCATGCGTGTGCACTCACACACACCGCATAGGAAGATGACACAAAATGTTTCTTTGGCAGCGGATTTCACCCGGAGTTTTTTCTTCCCTGCAGAAGGCCCAGAGGGCGCCCCCTGCAGGCCGCCATAGCCGGCGCTGCCAGCTGCCTCACTCCTGGCTCAGTACATCAGCTGTGAGTGACCAGAAACTTACAGCAGGGCTTTTTAAACTGTCACGTAGCTGCTTTAGCAGTCAGATGCACACGACGTTTTCTGAGATGAGCTGGATGTGCCCAGGCTGGTCCTGCACGCCTGGGCTCAAGTGATTCTCCGGAGTCGGCCTCTGAACGGCCCTTTGTGTTTGCAGGGGTCGTGTACCATTACACAGCACTGGGTGTCCAGCGGGACCGGGCGGGGTGGGAGCAGAGCCTGAGCGTCCCCCTGGTGCAGCCCGGCCTGTTCGCACTGATGGACCAGTGGGACAAGTACCTGGAGGACTTCTCTGCCGCAGGGGCCTGGCTGCCCCACAGGTAGGTGGCCACAGGCCACCCCTTCCCAGCTCCCACCTGTCATGAGTGGTCCCTGTGTGCTCCGGGGCGCCTGCCCCAGAGGGCCGGGAGGCCTGGGGTGTGTGACGTGAGGTGTCCTGCAGAGGGTGCTGCACTGATGCAGCCATGGCCGGTGGGTCTCTGCGTGGCTTCGGCCCTCAGGGTCCCGGACGCCCTGGAAGTCCTTCCCAGCTGCTCCTGAGACTTCTCTCCCATTCCCTTTTTCTTCTCTCCTTTCCTTTCTCCCTCCCTCTCTCCCTCCTGATTTAATTGAAATACAGTCCCCCTATGAGGCCCCGCCTAGCCTCAAACTCCTCCTGACCTGGCCTGGCGAATCCAAGTGGCTTTAAAGCTCAGACAGCCAGGTACCCGTGGCTCACGCCTGTAATCCTAGCTACTCAGGAGGCTGAGATCTGAGGATCACAATTTGAAGTCAGGCTGGGCAGGAACTAAAGTCGGCAAGATTCTCATCTCCAACTAACCACAACAGCCAAAAGTGGTGCTGTGGCTCCAAGTGTTAGAACACTAACCTGGAGCAAAAAAGCGTAGGGACAGCACCCGGGCCCCAAGTTCAAGTCCCACTACTGAAACCAAAGCAAACCATAAAGCTCAGCCTTCTGAGGGTCCAGGCACGGCGGTGAGCCCACTCATCCGGGCACTCAGGAGGCCGAGGCAGGAGGATCACCCAAGCCCAGGAGCATAAGGCCAGCCTGGGCAACACGGCAAGACAAGTAAGAGCTGGGCTCTCTCTTGCCTGTGGCCTCTCCCGAAGGTACGAAGAAGATCACCACAACTGCTACAGCTATGCCCTCACCTTCGTCAACTGCGTTCTGAGCATTGAAGGCAAAGCACAGCTGGACAAGAGCGAGTTCACGGAGAAGTATGTGCTTCCTAGGACGAGGCTGGCCTCCAAGTACATCACACTCCACCGGGCCGTGGAGGAGCATGGCTTCTACGCCATCGACTGGCCCCACCCTGAGACAAGCCGTCCCTGAGGAAGCCCGTGTGCGCGTGTGTGTGTGTGCGTGTACGTGTGTGTGTGCACGTGTGCTGGAGAGGGGATGGCTGCTATGGGTCACCTAAGGGCATTTCACCATGGCTGAGCACACGCATGGCTTTTCTTCAAGGTGAGGGGTCACGGAGCTAGTAGACATTTCAGGCCGGGGTTGTGGCCTGGTGTGTGCCAGGTCCTGCATCTCACCCCCAGCACTGCAATGAACAAACACTAACAAATAAAACTGTGAAAAATGGCACGCATTACAACTGTTGTAGAGACACTGGGCTCTTGCGATGGAGGTCTGTTAGGGTATAAAGTGGCAGTGCTGTTTAGTGGCGCCCTATCACTTGCCTGGAGCTCAGCGATCCAGGCTGGTGGAGTCCGAGGTGGGAGTTTGGCGGGGGAGGGGGGGGAGGGGCCGGGAAATGCAGGCTGGGAATGCAGAATACTTCACGGTTTTCATTGCCAACTCCTTTTTGGTGGTGGTGCTGATTTTGAACTCAGGGCTTTCCTGTGCCAGCAGATGCACTGCCGCTTGAGCCACCTCTCCAGTCCGTTCTGCTCGGGTTATTTTTGAGATAGGATTCATGTCTACCTAGGCCGGTTGGATTTCCATCCCCATTTACATTTCCTGCTATAGCTAGGACAACAGCCCCTCTGCCCAGCCTTTTTTTGTAGAGATGGGGTCTTGTGAAATTTTTGCCCAGGCTGGCCTGAAGCCATAATCTTCCTGATCTCTACTTCTCAAGTAGCTTGGATTATAGGCCTGAGCCACTGTACCCAGCTAAAGGCCAACTTTTTTATTTATTTTTGTTGGTTGTGGGGCTTGAACTCTGGGCTTGGGCGCTGTCCCTGCGCTCTTCAGCTCAAGGCGAGTGCTCTACCACTTGAGCCACGGCACCACTTACTTTTTTAGTTTTTTTTTTTTTTTATTGGAGATGAGTCTCATGCACTTTGCTGCCCGGGCTGGCTTTGAACCACGATCTTCAGATCTCAGCCTTCTGAGTAGCTAGGATGATAGGCGTGAGCCACCAGCGCCCAGCTAAGGGCAACCTTTTTTTTGGGGGGGGGTCTGGTCGTGGGGCCTGAACTCTGGGCCTGGGCGCTGTCCCTCAGCTCTTCAGCTCTAAGCTAACGCTCTACCACTTGAACCACAGCACCACTTCCGGCTTTTTTCTTTTTGCTTATGTGGTACTGAGGAATTGAGCCCAGGGCCTCAGGCATGCGAGGCAAGTGCTCTACCACTGAGCCACCTGCCCAGCCCTAGAAACCAGCTTTTTGCTGGTTAATTGGAGATAAGAGTCTCTCCAACTTCTTTGCCTGGGCTGGCTTTGAACTGCAATCTTCAGATCTCAGCCTCCTGAGTAGCTGGGATTGCAGGCGTGAGCCACTGTGCCCTTCACGCCGTTACTCCTGGGGCCATTAGGAGCGGGTCTGTGCTCATGGAGTGACCAGTGGGCCCTCACAACCCAGCCTCGGGGGTCACAGAACTGAAAGACAACAACCCACACAGGGCTGTTCTTCCCAAACTCCTACACTATGCAGGGCAGGGCCACCCCCCTAAATCTAAGAAACGTTAAGAAATGTTAAGGAAAAACATGAAGGAGAAGCCAGTCTTGTTGGCAGGCTCAAAAGTGAGTCCCAACCACACAGCTTTAGCCACTGCCCAGTGCCAGCTACACTCCAGGAGGTGACACTGGGCAGTGCCCCTGCAGACCAGGGCCACGGGGCCGCAGGGGCCTGGCCGGTCACACAGCGGCCTCCGCACAGCGGCCTCCGCACAGCGGCCTCCGCACAGCGGCCTCCCGCACAGCGGCCTCCCGCACAGCGGCCTCCCGCACAGCGGCCTCCCGCACAGCGGCCTCCCGCGGGGGGACACTCGGTGCATAAAACCAAGCATTGTAAAGCAAACAGCGGTGTCGGTGACCTCCACGCCGGTTACTCTCATCACCCCAGCAAGAGCCATCCCTCCCGGTCCAGGTCCACATGGCCCGGGGCCCAGCGCGCAGCCCGCCGGGAAGCGTGCGGGTGCGGATGGCGGCCTCCGGAGCGGGGGCTCAGCCACACGCTGTGAATGGCGACCTTCCCTGTGCTCAGCTTGAAGACTGGGGGGGATGCTCAACACACCGGGCGCCTCGACGCCCCTCGGGCGGACCCCTCGCACCCAGGTGCC
>NW_012267228.1:1899863-1911359 GCF_000151885.1 Dipodomys ordii
GGCGGGGCGTGCGCCCGCAGTGCCCGCTCTGCTATCTGCTTGCCAAGAGGCCCAGGGCTGCGGGCCTCGAGGAGCCCCGGGCTTCCTCCGGCCCTCTCACCCCTCCCGGCCAGGCCCTGCCTTGCTAGCGCGTGGATGTGGGGTCCTCACCCAAACTCACGCAGACGCCTCACTGTCGGTGCAGTGGGGGTGCCGGGTGGGCTCTTTAAGGGAGTCAGGTCCCTTGGAAGGACTGAGGGGTTCCGCGGAGCAGCGGAGGGTGGAGGCAGGCCCCGGCCCCGCCCAGTCCAGCCGCCGCCCCGCCCGGCCGTGACAGCTCCGAAGCCCCGCGAAGCCCCGCGAAGCCCCGCGAAGCCAAGCCCGGCGAGCCCTGCTCCTCACGCGGACACCCCGTCTTTGACTTTCACTAAAGGTGACGCCCGCTCACCCTCCTCCCGGAACGTTCCCTGCGCGCTGGCTTGGTGCAGGTCTCTGAACACGCAGGCCTGGCTGCGCTGGGCAGACGACGGGGCACCGGGGAGAGCCAGGCTGCAGTAGCTGACAGGTGACAGGCGGACCGGACAGAGGCTCTCCAGTGCTCGGGTTAGCGCCAAGCCCACAGGTACGCGGACACACAGATCCTGCCTTTCCATTTAAAGCAGTGGGACGTGGGGTCCTGAGTTCACTGCCAGTGCCACCTCCCAGGGACAGGGTGACAGGAACTCAGCCTGTGCCCAGATCACGGAACTGCCGTGGGGCTGGACTCGCCAGCTCCGACTTCCACAGCGCGGGAGGAGGGACGGCGGGCGCTCGGGTGGAGTCTGCAGTCCTTTCCAACACCAAGGCTTCTGTGGTGTGCCGGCCGTCCTTTAAAACTTCAGTTCCAGGACAGGACATTGTACCCACCTGCCCGGGCCCTGGCAGGACACGGGGAGGCTGCACTGGGCCACTAAAGTTCATCCGGGTCACTTCTCTCTCGTGAAGAAACCCAGCGACTGAGGATCACCTCCTGCAGGCAGGAAAAATGAGAAGTGCTGAGTCTCTAAGGTTCCAAGCACATGCTATCAGGCCAGGCTCCAGGCAGCGGTGGAGAGGTGAGCCGCCCCTGCTCCGGCTGGCAGACGATGTGAAAACACGCAGCCGGACGCCCCAGCCCCATGACAGCCAGCCTCGGGGAGGAGGGCACTGATGCCCCGGCGATGACAGCTGGGTGGGAGGCAGGGCAGCGTAGAGGTGGGGGCTACGCGTGACAGAAGGCAGGGGCAGGCTGGGTATGTGTGTGTGTGTAAGTGTGCATGCAGGGCTACCCAGGGCCAACACAAACATGGATGATTCCACAGTGGACCGGGCAGCCCTGGCGGGGGAGTTGGCCAGGGGGACAGGAAGAGGCTCAGCCATCATCTGAGACATTGAGGAGGGGAGGCATGAGAGGCCGGGCCTGGCCACTGAGAGGCCACTGTGGGGGAGGGGGGGAGGGCGGGGGAGAGGTTCCGGGGCCTGGAAGGTCACACAGTAGTGCCAGGACTCTGGGCCAGTGCATGTCTATCTGTGGACCCACCTGAACTTTAATTCTCTTCATGCACTCCGGGGACCCCATTTCCTCCTCAGTCATGGTGGAGGGCTTCACCAAGTAACACAGCAGAAGCTCCTGTGAGAAACAGCGGCGAGAGTGTGGGCAGGCATGCGTGCATGGCACACACGGACACATCGCTTCCCCCAGCACCCGCCGAGGAGCGAGAGAACGCAGGTGCAGCGCACTGCGCATGTGAACATGGAGGGAGACTAAGCTCAGGCTGGGGGCCAGGGGCTCACGCCTGTAATCTTAGCAACTCAGTAGGCTGAGATCCAAGGATTATGGTTTGAAGGCAGCTTGGGCAGAAAAATCTGTAGGACTCATCTCCAATTAGCCAACAAAAAGCTAGAAGTAGAGCTGTGGCTCAAGTGGTAGAGCACCAGCTTTGAGCAAAAATAAGGGATGTCAGGAAGTTCTACAAATGACTGTTTTTAGTCAGTTGTGGGGCCTGAACTCTGGGCCTGGGCTCTGTCCCTCAGCTCTTCAGCTCAAGGCTAGCACTCTACCACTTAAGCTACAGTGCTGCTTCTGGTTTTCTGGTGGTTCATTGGAGATAAGAGTCTCATGGGCTTTCCTGCCTGGGCTGGCTTTGAACCGTGATTCTCAGGTCTCAGCCTCCTGAGTGGCTAGGATTACAGGCGTGAGCCACTGGCACCAGGCTTCAAATGACTTTTTTGCAGTTACCTTGGAGACACTGGCTGACACTCTGCTCAGCGCAGCCAAGGACTTCCAGCTGAACGGCCTGCGGGGGGCGCCCTCAAAGCAGTCATCAACCAGCTCCACCATCACCGAGTAGCTGCAAAACACGGGTGGGTTAGGAGATCAAAACCATGCAACCAACCTGCTCACAAACACTGCCTGTCTTCCCGAGAATGAAGCTACAGGAAAAGCACACGCGTCCTGACCCTAGACACCCTGACGGCTACCAGAACCCTCTCTCTCCTGTAGCCTCAAACTTGCAGCTGGCTCCAACACAGAACTGTAGACAAGGAACAGAATTTCCCAGCACAATTGCAGACAGGTACCCAGGGTGCCTGGGGCGACCACTACGTACCTACACCGACTTCACCACAGACCCAACACAGTCTTCCACCCAACAGGGGACCGCTGGGGGTGAGGGCAGAGGCAGGGGCCTGTTTCTGAGGTGCTGGGGACGGAAGGGGGGCCTCCCACATGCCTCTGGCCACCAAGCCACGCCCCCAGTCCCACATGGACATTTGCATGGGTCCTGGTCAGGCCAGGAGGGACCTGGTTTTTAATCATCACTATGGCGACAATACCGGAAGCCCTGTGTGGCCTTCAATCAATTAAAGAGTGCTCCAAACCTTGCATGGTAAAACGGAGGGCCTTTCCGGTACAGCACTGCAAAAAAGAAAAAGACAGCCTATCACCATGCGCCATCGACGGTGTCCTCTACTGCTAAGTTGTTTTTCTCTGCATGTGCGCTCTGCCCTGCGCCCCGCCGGCACGCCTTCCTCCCAGAAGCCGAGTGCCTTTCCTGACGCAAGTGAGTTCCCAAGGCCCTGGCCCCCCAGGTTTCCCTCCTCGCCGTGCACTTCCGACCAGTTGAGCACATGTGGCTCTTGCTCTCTCTCTTCTCCCTGGCACTGGGGACTAAACACAAGGCCTCCCTGTGATCCTTATCTTGCCTCTTCCCTTACACTCTCCATGGTAGAGTGTGAACTGTATCATGGCTGTGAAGTTCTGCCAGGCACCTGGCCTGCAATGCTAGCAATTCAGAGAGAAACATCAGGAGGAGTCCAGTTCCCAGACAGCCAGGGCAAAAACACTTCCAAGACCCCATCTCAACAGAGAAAGCCGGGCACGGTGGAATGTGCCTGTCGTCCCAGATACAGCAAACAAAAAGGGAAACCCTCTGATACTCTACCTCAAAATAAAATAAAAAGGGCGGGAGCAGCAGTAGAGCGTTGCCTAGCAAGCGCACAGCCCTGAGTTCAAACTATAATACCACCACTCCACGCAACACCCCCCCCCCACCAAAAAAAAAGCAGGAAGTTCGAATGATGTGGAGCAATCCTGTATTACTCCCAATGTGCTGAGCAGACACTCTGGCTGGTTCAGCTCTGGGGCTGGAGATGAGTGAGACTCAAGCCCATCTGAACAAACAGCCTATGCCTACTTCTGGAAATTCAGAGCAGCACATTTGCTGCTGCGACCTGCTGAGCATGTTCCTGCCTCAGGGCCTTTGCACTTGCCATTTGCCTAGTATGTTCTTTCCATTTTCACCTGCCAACTGCTCCCCACCTGTGCTCGCAGCTTCGAGCTGTTTCCTGACCTAAGTAGCAGCCTTTGCTCCGGCCTCTGCTCATGACATTCCTCCACGGGGCGCCGTGCTTTTTGTGTCTGTGGTGCTCACAACTGTGTTTTCTGTCTCTAAGCAGCGCCTGGCCACTGGGGGAGGGAGTACTGCGACCACACCGGTGCCTGGGCTGGAAACCCCGGCCCCTGGGGCCCAGGCAAACCATGCCACGCCTGACCTACAGGAAGTCTCTAGCAATCCACCGCGGGGAGTCCTGAAGGGCAAGGATGGCATGCGGCAAGCGGGGGTCGTGGAAGACAACTGAGGGCCGGGCAGGCTGCACGTGCGCTCCGCGGCCTCCCATGAGCCAGAGGCCCCAGGAGGGCGGCGGCAACCGCCCGCGGCTGCCCGTGCCACCCCTCCCCGGGAGCTACTCACGCAGGTCCGTCCCGTACTTGAGCCCCACCTTGGGCACCCAGCCCTTGCTTCGGAAGTGGTGGTAAGCCATGTACGTCGTCCTGAAGGCGGGCTGCACGGCGGTGAACGCGCGCCAGAGCTTCACAAGCGTTAAAGGTTCCTGCGAGGGAGGGAGGGAAGAAAAAAAGGAAGGGGGAGGGAGGCACAATGAAGCATGTGTGCCTGCCCTGGGCCAGGGCCGGCGGACCCCTGGGGGCCCAGCTGGAAGACTGAGCAGCGCCATCTACCGGCTCAGCCAGCTCAGCCCCACAGAGGTGCTAGAAGTGTGAAACACACCGAGACCCAACTCACTACAAGAAAGAAGACAAGAACGCATCGTTTTTTGATCTATGAACGATGTGATGTGATTCAAACTAACATCACCTGTTTTTAATTTAATGTGGCTACTAGAAGAAATCTGCATGCCTCCCGAGGTTCCCGCCCCCCCGCAGCTCCTGCCTGGGCTCCCCGTGATTCCACCTGCTGACAGAAGCAGGAAAGTGGCAACTGAGGCCAGAGGTACTGCGTAGCTGCAGAGCCCATCTCGGCGTGGAGGAGGGGGCAGGGGAGGGGGACCGGCAGGGGAGGGGGACCGGCGTGGAGGAGGGGGCAGGGGAGGGGGACCGGCGTGGAGGAGGGGGCAGGGGAGGGGGACCGGCGTGGAGGAGGGGGCAGGGGAGGAGGACGGGCCAGGCTTTTGGAGGATCATATAATCTGCATATGGGGGTAAGCAGCTTTCCTCTTTCCCTGCTTGAATCCCTTTTTCTTTCTTTCTCCTAGCTTCTTGCTAGGGATTCGGGGAAGAGTGAGGAGGGTGAACACCCTTGCTGAGTTCCCGACTTGAGGAGAAACGAGTTTGCCGTTCTCCATGTTATAGGATGTTGGGTGCAGGTGTATCATCTGCAGCCTTCATTAAGCTCAGTGACGTGCCTGCCACTCCTAGCTTCTTCCGAGCTTTTACTGTAAAAGGATGAATTCTGTCCAAAGATTTTTTCTGTGTCAACTGAGATGATCATGTGCTTTTCTTACTCTTGGTCCTGTTTCTGTGTAGCTACATTACAATGACTGAATCACACATGCCAGCCCTTAGATTCTACTGTTGCATATTTTTAGTACTACTTTGATGCTGAGTTCCTGATCAGTATATACAAAAAACCCTCCTCCTGAGAGTAAAATTCAATTTAAAAGGGTCAGATCAAAGCTGGCTTTTACTTGAACAGTCTTCATTCAGAACCCAAAGCCAAAACTCAGGAAAAGACACCTCAATTCCTACTTTAATCAGTAGGGGTTGGGGTATGGCACCAGCGACAGCATTTGGCTTTAAATAAGAGAATTAGTATGGCCTGCTGTGGGTGGAGGACTGTCTAACGAACACCTTACCTCCTCATAGTGAACACTCAGGCATCCCAGGGCATACGCAAGGAAGAAGGCCTGCAGACAGCAAGGGGAAAGCGCGTTAGAAACGCTGCCGTGTCGCTAAAAGCATGAAGAAGTGCTCGGCATCCCTGGCTGCAAAGCACATGCAGATCAAAGCAACTACGAAATTCTATCTCATCCCAATAGAATTGGCCAGCAACAAGAATACGAACAATGAAGCTGGCCACTGGTGGCTCACGCCTGGAATCCTAGCTACTCAGGAGGCTGGGATCTGAGGGTCACAGTTCAAAGCCAGCCTGGGCAGGAAAATCTGTAAGTCTCTTATCTCCAATGAACCATCAGAAAACCAGAAGTGGCGCTGTGGCTCAAGTGGTAGAACAGTTGCCTTGAGCTGAAGAGCTGAGGGACAGCGCCCAGGCCCAGAGATCAACCCCTCGACTGACTAAAAAATAAATAAATAAATACAAAGCAAAAATGGACCGCTGCCACGCCGTGGGCTAGGGCTGCTGCGGCTCAGGGGTGGAGCACTGCCCTTGCCTAGCATGCTCAAGGCCTTGGGCTCCACCCCCAGCACTGCCTTAAAAAATAGTCCATGTTCCTGGAAGAGTCTTACACAGACTGAATTGTTGCCACCTCAAAAGTAAAGTGATGTTCTGGGCTGGGCATAACATGCCCATCTGTAGGCGGATTGTGAGTTTGAGTCCTGATTAGAAGTCCACAGCAAACCAACCAAAGCAAACTAAACTGTTCTTAGCTTCTGGGCCATACAGGGAATGGAACTCAAGACCCTGTGCATGCTGGGCAAGCTTGCTGCTCATCCTCATCTATCATTACAAACCACAGCTTATCCTTTACCGTGAGGGGGACGGGGGCATCCGGCCCACAGGCCATACAGAGGCCCAAGAAAGCGCTGATGCTTCCGTACAGTTGGAGAGTGACATTATAAATACGCGGACAGCAGAGGAGGGGTGCCCCGCCTTCCAGTACAGGATCAGCTTCTCCCCCATCAAAGCCAGGTAACAGGACCTGGGGTTCCTCATGGGGTGGGGTGAGGACTCAGTAAGGTACGGCGTCTATCTGCCACCAGCACAGGGCCATGCGCACAGCTCTTCCGTTGCTCCCACTCCCCGTCAGCTCCTCTCCACCCTGGAGTGGAGCCTGAGGTGACAGCTACTTCCCCATGGACTGCCCCAGCCCACAAGATGGAAGCAGGTACAGAACCCGGACCCTGTGAGCCGAAGCCCGGCGGAGCCGGCTCGCGGCCGGCCACTTCCACAGCAGGCCTTATCCGAAGTGCACAACTGCTCACCCCTTCCTGTCCCACCCAACCTCTCCCTCAGCTACAGGGACTGCCCATTTCCTATTCTCATCTCCAGCACCTAACCTAACACGTGGGTGGCACCAGGAAACGGGGCAGACAGCGTCCTCCGTGAGCAGGGCACACCCCTGCTTTGTCATCCCCACAAGGGGCTTCCTGGGGTTCTCATCCCAAGGATGGAAAGAGGCCAAGGAGAGCAAGGGTGCTCTAGACAGGATGAGGATTTCAGTGAGGCAGGCGCAGGCGCTGAGGTTGGAAACCAATCTAAAATGGAAGATGAGCTCAGGACGGGCGGTGCTCTGGTTAGGCTTGAACCCTTTTTGCTGCAGTGCTGGATGGTCTGGGGATCAAATCCATGTCACAGGCATGCTGTACAAGCTCTACAACTTACCTATTCCCCCAACACGGAGTTTTAAATAGTGGAATCTATATGCTACGTTTCTTAGAAGACAGTTCATACCTCTTAACTTTTTTTCTTTTGTGCCAATGCTAGGGCTTGAACTCTTGCTTAGTTTTTTCACTCAAGGCTGGTGCTCTACCACTTGAGCCATACCTCCACTTTGAGCTTTTTGCTGAATGAGAGGTTTGTCTGCCTGGGTTGGCTTTGAACCTCATTCCTCAGATCTCAGCCTCCTGAGTAGCTAGGATTATAAGGCATGAGCCACCAGTATCTGTTTACCACTGTTGCTTTTTTCCTTAAAAATTCTTCCTTTATGTCTCTGTGCCAGTCAGACTTTGCACTAATGTGACAGCAGACCTGACGTAGCATGAACGGAGGGAAGATTTACTTTGGCTCAGAGGATCTCGGGTTTCAATCAGTGGCTGGGCTCACAGGAACAGCCCACTGCATGAGGACAGGAACAGAGAAGAATACAGGAAGGGTGGGGGGGAAGGGCAGACACAGTCCCCAAAGGACAAAGCTAGAAACTCCCTTCCTCCACGGGGTCCTGCCTCCGCTCCTATTATGAAGCCTTGAGGGGTGAGTCCACTGAGTGGGCGGGGCCCTCTGGGATCCAGTCACTTCCCCCAAATCCATCCACCAGCTGGCAAGCGGGCCCAGCACACAGGACCACGGGGATACTTCACCTGTTCTGACATAGGATAGGAGGGAGGATTATGACTTATTTCCCACATGGCCAATCAGCCCAATACCTCAGATCCACTGTCTTTTCCTTACGGATAAGAAACACTGTTTTTACCATACTTGGAATTCTCATCTATCCGTGGGTATGGTTGTAGACTCTTCTGGTTGATCTTTCCACTCCTACACCAGTACTACATTGTTTTAATGATTTTATAGTATCTTCTACTACCACTACCAACAATATGATCTCTTTTTTTCTTTTCAATAACATCCCTAGCCCCAAGGTTGTATACTTTAGATGGTGAATTATATGGTATGTTAATTATATTTCAACAAAGCCATATTAAAAAAAAAAGCTGGTGAGAATTAGTGCTGAAACATTCAATCTGAAGTCCTAAACAGAAAACAAGTACTCAGCTGGGAGTGGCAGTGTACGCCTGTAGTCCTAAGGATTGGTTCCTAGTTCTAAACGTAGTGAGAAACTGTTTCAACCTCCCCACTCCCCACCACCACTACAAGACAAATGCCAGAGGAACCCTCTTTAATCCTTCATGAAACAATAGAATTGTCCTCAAATACACATTTTCTTTCTTTAGCAGTGCCAAGGTTTGTTTTTGTTTCTATGGGTTGTGGGGCTTGAACTCTGGGCCTGGGCGCTGTCCCTCAGCTCTTCAGTGTAAGGCTACTGCTCTACCACTGGAGCCACAGCGCCACTTCCCAGTGCCAAGGTTTTAATGTAGTACTTGTCACCACAGGTAAGCACTCTATCATTGGCCTATAGACATTATCTCCTCAGCCCCAACACACAACTTAGAGCAAATGAAAAAGGCTGAGACGGGAAATGTAGGCAGGCCTGTTTCTGAGGCTGCTCATGGTGACCCCAAACCCACGGCTGTGTTCTGTTCAGAACCGTTCCGTGAGACCGCTGCGAAGGCCGGCTCCCGGGAAGCATCCCGCAGGGCCTGCTGGGAGCTGACAGGCTTGGTGGACACATACCTCCTCCAGGCTGAGCTGCAAATACTCAAAGATCCTATACGGATTCCTCCGGCATGTTAATCTCCGCCTGTGTACCCACTGAGGAGAAGGAAAGAAATCAAGCACAGAGCAGGGACGAATGCAAGCCCTAATAGAGACACTGCGCTCTAAAATGATAAACTCTCCCGAACTAAAAAGCTGCTGTGGAAATACTGTGAACACACAATCCTCGCTTATAAAAATAACCTATTTCATCTCCCTTTGTCTATGAGTCTTGTTGCAGCTTGGAGCATTTTGCTGGATTCTGCGATCAACGTATGTTCTTGACTTCATAAACCCGTTCTCTCTCATGCGAGCTGTATTGCAGATCATATGTAAAGGATCACTGCATTTCTTTTTCTCCCCATCAAAGGAGAGGAATTATTGGTCTTGCTTTATATTGCTAGCATGTTATTTAAACAAGTTACTAGTGTCCCAAGAAATGGCCCTGACAGCCCGCAGGTTCCCTCCAACTTCATCCCACATGCTTGGGGCTGACAGGCCTGCGTACAGAGCTGCCTCCAGTGACCAGAACAGATGGCTGTGGAGGGAGTGACTTCCAGGAGGCTCTCTACCTCCATACATACTATTGCACCTGCAGGGGGCGCCCAAGGGTCCCAGTGAGGCTCCATACAAACCCCGCTTCTCCCCATCCAGACACGCTCAAAGTTTAACTAACTTATAGATCGGGTGTAGTAGGAGTTAACAACGACCACTAACAGAATAACTGTAACAACGTACTATGGTAAGTGGTGTCAGTGTGGTGTCTCTCTCCCCAGATCAAGACAAATCCAGGTATTTTCAGTCTGTGGATAATGGGGGCTGCCCATAAGGAGAACTGGGGTGCTTCCTTTTACTTACATCCTCCGCTAGGGTGCCCGCCTCCTGCTGCTCATCACACAGGCTTTCTTCCACCAGCACGTACTCAGCCTCGGACCCCATCTGTCCTGCTGGCTGATGTCCGCTCTGGGCGCTGAGGGGCTCTCGGGGCAGAGCTGCCGTGTCCTCTACCATGGGTCCCTCGAGGCGGTGTGCAGGAGGCAGGTCGTGTCCAGAGCTCTCCTGCAGGCCATCAGGGTGCCCACCCCGCTGTCCAGAGTCTCCATTCATCACAGAAGGACCCTGGGTCTCTGCTGTGTGGCACAGGGTGGAGGCGACCTGGGAGCCGCGGGCATCGCACTGTTCACACTTTTCGCTCCTCCCTGTGCAAGGATGTCCAAGAGGTTTTGTGAACTCCTTGAGGATCTCGCACACTGTGCTCTCATCCTGGCCTTGTCTCCGCATGACCTCCGTGGCCCATTCCACACGACGCTCATACCTGCAAGCAGAAATGCATCAGTGCCAGCATGTCTGTACCAGGCTGGAAGACTGCACAGTGAACAACCGGCGCGTTCCTCAACAGCAGATCCTGGGTAAAGGTTGTCTTCATATACTTCTGCATATTCTAAGTGTCGTGAAAAAAGCATTTATTGTTTGGTTTTTGTTTTCAGTGCTGTTCCTGGGGCTTGAACTCAGGGTCTGAGTGCTGTTCCTGAGCTTTGTCTTGCCCAAGGCTACTATTTGTTCTAATACTTGAGCCATAGCTCCATTTCTTGCTTTTTATGGCTAACTGCAGATAAGAGTCTCACAGACCTTCCTGCCTAAGTTGGCTTCAAATTTCCTAAGCTAGCATTACAGGTGTGAGCCACTGGTGCCCGGCTTTTTTTTTTTTTAAGAGCTTCATCTGATAAAACTTAAGTCACCATTTAACAAAGTATGAAAATGTAAGCAAATTAAAGCAGAGAGTTCACTTAATGCATTTCCAATATGATTTGAGCCACATAAAACTCAGATTCTCTAAAACCTGTCTATGCAAAAACAAAACAAGAAAAAACCTTGCATGTGAAAAAGGCTACCTAAGAGTCTTATTTGAGCTATAACTATAAGGAAAGCCAAGCTTCAGGTCACTTACTTCTTTGACGTGATTATAGGCATGCGTGTCTTCATGTCTGCAACAACAAACACAGTCTATTAGTGTCCGAGATGACGTCAGGTTTACAAAGGCACACAGCTGGAAGGTGAGTGTGCGTACTTGTTTTGCTGGCCATGCCTCCCTGCGCTCAGCCCGGCAAGCGCTTCAATCAACCTGGCCCCTGCCGCTGGGCTCCCCAGACCCTCAACTCTGCACCCCAGCTCAGCAGTGGCCGCGGGAGAAGGGTACCTCTCCATCACATCCAACCACTTGGGTGAACACCAGGTAGAGAGCAGAGCACAGGCCCCTGTACCGGGGAAGGGTGGGGACGTGGGCACAGACCTGGGAAGCGTAGGCTCGAGCTCCAGCTCAAGAAATCTCGATGGGTCTTATTTTCTTTCTTTTTTTTTTTTTTTGGTCGGTTGTGGGGTTTGAACTCTGGGCCTGGGCGCTGTCCCTCAGCTCTTCAGCTCAAGGCGAGCGC
>NW_012267228.1:1911409-1917557 GCF_000151885.1 Dipodomys ordii
AACTCTGGGCCTGGGCGCTGTCCCTCAGCTCTTCAGCTCAAGGCGAGCGCTCTACCACTTGAGCTACAGCGCCACTTCCGGTTTTCTGATGGTTTTATTGGAGATAGGAGTCTCACGGTCTTTCCTGCCCGGGCTGGCTTTGAACCGCGATCCTCAGATCTCAGCCTCCTGAGTTGTTAGGATTATAGGCGTGAGCCACCAGCGCCTGGCTGGGTCTCATTTTCTAAAGTGCTCATCGGGTTGCTGAGTGATCTGGGTTTCAGTTCTGGTCCTCTCTCTCTGCCTTGAGACTGGTCAATTCTCCACCACCCACCACCCTCGGGTCAGAGACCTCCAGGCAAACCTGCAGTCTAGAGAGCAAAAGGCTGCTGTGCACAGCCATCAACGTGGCTGCTTTACAAATGGCATCAGCATCATTGCAGCAAGAGAAATGGACACAAAGTCTACCCCAGGACTAAAGAGCTAAAGTTCTATGTTTTCAAGTTATATAACAGCCAGGCATGGTGGTGCATGCTTGGGATTCCAGCACTTGGGAGGCTGTGTTAGGAGGAGGATTGGGAGTTGGAGGCTAGCCCTTGTTACACAGCAAGACTGTTATCTCTACATCCATCCATCCATCCATCCATGAAGGTATTTACTTCAAATAATTCGCTAGGGGTTACCCAACTACCCACATGCTTGTCATTTATTTCACAACTTCCCTAGAAAGATGAGTTTCTGGAAAAAAACTTTGTTTTATAATTATATATCTGTAAGACTTCCAACTCCCATCTCTTTCCCACCTGTTTCATTCCTTCTCCTAGGCATAGTTAAAACAATGATTTATCCTTGTTTTTTATGAGACAGGCTCTCACTACGAACCTAGGCCGCCTCACCCCTGCGCTCCTTCTCTACAGTGATGGCATCATAAGCACACACCACCACATCGACTTATCCTTTCGCTGTTATTTATTTGTCAGTTGTGGGTTTTGAGCTCTGGGCCTGGGCACTGTCCCCTCAGCTCTTCATCTCAAGGCTAGCACTCTTCTGCTTGAGCCACAGCGCCACTTCTGGTTTTCTGGTGGCTTACTGGAGATAAGAGTCTCACAGATTTTCCTGCCCAGGCTGGCTTTGAACTGAGATCCTCAGATCTCTGCCTCTCCTGAGTAGCTAGGATGACAGGCGTGAGCCACTGGTGCCTGGCTCTTGTTTTTATTTTTAAAGTTACTTTTCTTTGTGGTGATATTGGGGTTTGAACTTAGGACCTAATACTTGCTAGGCAGGCAATCTACCACTAGGCCATGCCTCTAATCCAAATTAATATTCAACTGGGGCATAAAAACATAACAACTGGGTGGTTTACACTTGTAATCCTAGCTACTTAGGAGGCTGAGATCTGAGGAGTACAATTCAAAGCCAGCCTGGGAAGAGAAATCTGAGAGACTCTTATATCCAGTTAACCAGCAAAAAGCCAGAGGTGGAGCTATGGCTCAAGTTGTAGAGTATCAGCCTTGAGCTGAGGTGAGGAAGGAATGCTAAGCAAGAGCACATGGCCCTGAGTTCAAGTCCCAGTATTGGCACAAAATCAAAACCCATAAAAACCTAACAATTGTAACTACTAATGGGGTAACATGATGTTTCAATACGTGTCTACATGACTGATGTTTAAATCAAGTTAGACAAACTTCTCAAGTGCTTTCATCTTCAACATATATTACTATTCCCTTTTTAGATAAATCATCGCTCAGCGAGGACTTTACTCTGTTAAGCAGTATTTCTTGTGGCTCCGAGCTAGGTTTTGTATTATGCCAATACACTAGTTTTTGTTACTGATCCCTTTAAAGGGTGTCTGGATTTTTCTTATTCTTTGAATATTAAAAACAGTGTTACAATAAACACTTCCCCATTTTTTCTAATTTATCTTTAAGATAAATTCCTAGAAGTGGGTTGTGTCTGGGCTGAGGTCAAGCCCTAGGGCTATCAAAAACCAAACCAAACCAACCAACCAACTAAACCACACCAAAAGCCCACTTTTCCCCCTAAAAAAGTAAGTTCATATACTGAAATAATGAGAGATTCCCAGGCAGAGCTGAAGCCGAACCTTCATCTTATGCCACATGAAAAAATTAACTCAAAATGGACCTAAAACCTAAACAGAGGAGCTAAAACAATTAAACTCTTAGAAGAAAACTAGAAAATCTGCATGATTTAGATTTGGCAATTTTTAAAAATATGATACCAAAAGTACAAGCGATGAAAGAATAAACTAGATAAAAATAGATAAAATTAAAAAGTTTGCATCTATTAGGATTATTTTTTATATAAAAAAAAAAGTCGAGCCTGGTGAGGCTGAGGAAAGAGTCCGTGAACAGCTTGGACACAAGCCACAAGTCCAGGGGCTTGAACTCAGGGCTTGGGTGCTGTCCCTGAGCTTTTTTGCTCGAGGCTAGCATTTTACCACTTTAGTAACAGCACTACTTCCAGTTTTTTAGTGGTTAACTAGAGATAATAGTCTCACACCTTTCCTGCCTGGGCTCGCTTTGAACCTCGATTCTCAGATCTCAGCCTTCTGAGTACCTAGGATTACATGGAAAATGTGAGCCACCAGCACCCAGATGAGATTTCCTAGTTGCTCTTCTGGGACAGTGGTAAACTGTCAGTGTGCTTCTTACTTCTCCTTTAGAACTCATCATCCAATTTTAGGTGCAAGGTCACAGATGAAAGGAAATGAAGATTTGCTGTTCAACTTTACCTTTCCATGTGGCAACCAGCTTAGGATCTGAACCCGTGAAGCATGGCCGGCTTCTGGAAAGAACGCCTTTTCCAAAGTAACCCTTTGGGGAAAAGGGCACATGGTTAGTCAGGCGTGCTTGTAAATCCCACCAAAATGCTACCAGCGCCCCGCCAAAACCACCTCCGCTGGAGAACAGCCAACACCAAACCTGGCCTCCTTCCAGCACACAGAGGGAAAGAGGACTGAGAACATTCGAAGCCCCTCCCACCCTTCCATCGCCCCCAGCTGGGCTCCTGGAACCCACTCCTCCGGGAACAGAAGGCAGGTGAGTGAGGGTCATTTCCACACCTCCACAAACTACTTGGCTTTATTTTTATAACTGAACCACGAAGGTCAAGCCATTGACCCCATTTTATTGTCGAGAGTGGGCTGTGAGTGGCTAATCTGACAAAGGTGACCCCGCCCTGCTTGGCTCCTGGCAGGATTCGGGTGAGTGGTATGACTTCTGGAGCTTCTGGGGGTGGGTGGCACCGCTTGGGAGCTGGCGAAGGGCGGCGGGCTCAGGGCGGGCAGGAGGTAGCCGCACTTACTTTCCCGTACAGCTGCTTCATGTCCTCCGAGCGCCTCACGATCACCCTGCTGTTGATGAGCTCGGCACGGAGCTGTGGGCATCCCTGCCTGGGACCGGGGTCTTGCCAGAACGGGATGGGCAACGGAGACTCGTAGCTCTCATTCACCCTTCTTTTCCTCTTTGGGGCATGGAAGACTGCTTCTGCCATTCTTCAGGGCTGTGTTCTTTAGAGAGCAGACAAGGAAAAAGAAAAGCAAACAATAATGACATGGAAAACCTGAGCTAAGATTCCCAGGCTCGGGGGAGGGAGGGGGGAAGGAGAAGGATTGGGATGGGGGGAGGGGGGAGGCTGGGAAGGGATGGGAAGGGTAAACAAAGGAGGAGGCTGCAATGCTTGGTAAGAAATGTACGCATTATCCTGCCCATGCAATTGTAACCCCTCTGTACAGTATGTTCACAAATAAAATAAAATAAAAAAAAAAAAAAAAAAAAAAAAAAGATTCCCAGGCTCCAGCACCTTCTGTCTGTGAATTACATATGTATCCAATAATGAGCTGGAAGACAGGACTGGCCGGTACAAGTGAGACACCAGGACATTGCTCTCCAGCTCGGGACCCCAAGAAGTCACTGGTGGTGTTTCCAAGGAAAGGTGACAACATGGAGGCCTGGCTGTGAAGTCACAGAGCTGGGTCTCCTGGGACAAAGGCCCCACGACCAACGCCCAGCAGGATGGCGCCTGCCCGGCCTCCCGCGCCGCCTCAGCCGGGCGCCCACCGGGGGGGCTTTCAGGCGCCCACCGGGGGGCTTTCAGGCGCCCACCGAGGGGCTTTCGGGGCCACTGGGCTCTTCTCAGTGCCACCTTCACAGCTTGGCCTGAGTCCTCCCTGACCTAAGTCCTCCCTGACCTGAGTCCTCCCTGACCTGAGTCCTCCCTGACCTGGATACAGCATCCAGAATTTAAAAAACAAACTGACAGCTCACTTCAAGACGTTCCAAGAAACCCAACAACTGAACTGTGCCCCTAGATTCGGATCCAAGAGAAGTGAGCTCCCGTGTCTATGGAAACATTTGTACATGAATACTCAGAGCTGTGTTGGTCATAACAGCCAAAAAAGGAGAAAACGTCCAAATGTCCATCAAGAATGACTGACAAACTATAGGTGGTCTATCCTCGCAATGGCATATTATTTGGCCACAAAAAGGAATGCGTTCAAATACATTCAACATGGATGAGCCTTGAAACCATTAGGCTAAGTCAAAGACACAGATGGAAAGGACCGAATGGGAGGCCTTAATATAGAGCATCCAGAATAAGCAGACTCTGTGATGGCAGGTGAGTGGCTACCTGGCTGAACAGAGAGAAGCGGCAGTGACTGAAAACAGATGAGGTTTATTTTGGGGTGATGATATGTTCTAAAATTGGATCATAGGGCTGCTGCCCATCTTTAAACCCTAAGGCTGCTGAACTGTACATTTTAAAAGGGTAAGTCAGAAAGTATTTTTTGTGTGTTTCTGTGTGTATATATATATATATGTGTGTGTGTGTGTATATAAATAGAGAAAGCAAAGCCACGTGCACATGTGCATGCTCACACTATTTGGGGTTGATGGCATGGCTCTGGTCATAGAGTGCCAACCAACAAATGAAAGCAAGCATCAGGTACTGAGTTTGAGTGCTGGACTTAGGACAAAAAAAAATCCCCCCCAACCCCCCCCCAATAAACCTTCTGGGTGCTGGTGACTCACACCGGTAATCTTAGCAATTTAGGAAGCTGAAATCTGAGGATCACAGTTGGAAGGCAGCCCAGGCAGGAAAGTTCATGAGACTCTTATCTCCAATGAACTATCAAAAAGCCAGAAGTGGAGTTGTAACTCAAGTGGTGTAGCGCCAGGCTTGAGCACAAAAGTTCAGGAACAGCACCTGGGTTCTGAGCTCAAGCTCTAGGGACTAGCCGGGCGCTGGTGGCTCACGCCTGTAATCCTTGCTACTCAGGAGGCTGAGATCTGAGGATCGCAGTTCAAAGCCAGCCCGGGCAGGAGAGACAGTGAG
Source organism: Dipodomys ordii (assembly GCF_000151885.1). Classification (NCBI taxonomy): domain Eukaryota; kingdom Metazoa; phylum Chordata; class Mammalia; order Rodentia; family Heteromyidae; genus Dipodomys; species Dipodomys ordii. The sequence goes on from NW_012267228.1 coordinate 1,916,744, forward strand.
ACTCCTATCTCCAATAAACCACCAGAAAACGGGAAGTGGCGCTGTAGCTCAAGTGGTAGAGCGCTGGCCTTGAGCTGAAGAGCTGAGGGACAGCGCCCAGGCCCAGAGTTCAAGCCCCACGGCTGACCAAAAAAAAGAAAGAAAGAAAGAAAGAAAGAAAGAAAGAAAGAAAGAAAAACTGAGCTGGGCGCTGGTGGCTCATACCTGTCATCCCAGCTACTCAGGAGGCTGAGATCTGAGGATGGTGGTTCAAAGCCAGCCCAGGCAGGAAAGTCCATGAGACTCTTACCTCCAATGAACCACCAGAAAACCGAAGTGTGTAGAGCGCTCGCCTTGAGCTGAAGAGCTCAGAGTTCAAGCCCCAGGACCGACCAAAAGGAAAAAGAAAAACTGACCACTGCAAGGGTCGGTCCTGCCTGGGGGGGCGGGGGGGGAGGCTCCTGAGACGGAAGGGCCCTCCCTCACAGGCAGGGTTCCTGCTCCACGGAGGGCAGCTGAGCAGACACCCCAGGCGTCCAGTTTCCCCACAAGAGGCTGTCCCGGGCCGAGGCGGGAGGCGGAGGGCGGAGGGCTGTGTCTCCGCAGCCACGGGCAGTGGGGAGGGCGACCACGGGTGCGGGGAGCATCCATCCACCATCCCGGGTCGGGAGAGGCCCCGGACGGGGTGCACGCACGGGTGCGGGGAGCATCCATCCACCATCCCGGGTCGGGAGAGGCCCCGGACGGGGTGCACGCACAGGCACGTCTGGCGGGAGAGGCTGCCCACGGGCCGCAGGGAAAGTGAGGCCCGGAGAGCCCGAGCCGCGGGCCGGGG
>NW_012267228.1:1918082-1920358 GCF_000151885.1 Dipodomys ordii
CCTGCGCCCCACTGCCCGGAGCGGCCCCCGCCACGGCCGCTGGGGACCCGCGCTCGGCAGGACGGTCCTGGGGCCCCCGTACCCCGGCCTGGGACCCCTCACCCGGGGTCGGCGCCCTGGAAAGTCGGGGACGCCCAGGCGTGCGGATCCCGGATGTTGGATCACCTGCACGGGGGGGTGGTTCTGCCGGTCGTGGGGCTCGAACTCGGGCCCTGGGCGCTGCCCCTCCGCTCTGCAGCGCCAGGCGAGCGCTCTACCGCGCCAGCCACAGCGCCGCTTCCGGTTTCCGGGTGGTTCATTGGCGATCAGGGCCTCACGGACTTTCCTCCCGGGCTGGCTTTGAACCGCGATCCTCAGAACGTTTCCCTGTGCGCCCGGCCTGGCCCGGAGCTCGGCCCATCCCGCCTCAGCCTCCGGGATGTGTGGGGATCACAGGCGTGAGCCACCACCCCTGGCCTGCATTAGAGTTCCTAAAAATCAAAGGTAGCCAATGGGAAGGTTAAAAGGTGTTTGTGCCTTAAGAATCACCACACTGTGAAGCAGTGACATGTATGCAACCACCTGACCTCAATCAAAAAGAAAGTGGGGCTGGGAAGGTGGCTCAGGGGTAGAGCGCTTGCCTTGCATGCATGAGGCCCTGGGTTCAATTCCTCAGCACCACATAAGCAAGAAGAAAAAAGCCCAAAGTGGAGCTGTGGCTCAAGTGGTAGAGTGCTCACCTTGAGCTGAAGAGCTGAGGGACAGAAGGACAAAAATAAATAAATAGAAAGCGAGCGAAGGGGTGGGTCAGGAGCATTGGCTGACAGTGCCAGATGCCCGGTGCTCACACATGGTTTTGTAGAAAGGGAACTTCTTGTGCAACCACTGAAAGGTAATAAATACATGCATGCATCTTTACAATAAAAAATAATAAAAGAGTAAAACAAATCAAAGCCTGTAGTTCGTGGCTCACGCCTGTAATCCCACCTACTACTCCAGGCTGAGATCCAAAGATCATAGGTCAAAGCTAGCCTGGGAAGAAAAGTCTATGAAGCTTATCTCTAATTAACTCCTGCAAAGCCAGGAGTGGAGGTACGGTTCTGGTGGTAGAACACCAGCCCTGAGCTGAGAAAGTCAGGCAGAAGTGCAAGTCCCTGAGTTAGGGCCCAGTCCCGGTACAGAAATAGTCTCACATATATAAAATTGGATCCGTGGCATTTCCGTATATATCCCTCCTAGGCCAGGGCTTAATTTCTGAATTGTACGTAATATCTGCATGCATGGCAGCATGCGTGTGGTCTCTGCTCTCATTGCCAGCCCTGAATCTGCGTGTCCTGTGACCAGGCCCTGACCTTGTATGTGCGTTTCTATTTAAAGACACCTGATAGACTATCAGCTGTTGATTCATTAAGACAACGCTTGGCACTGGAGCCGTATCAGGCACACATTCCCTCCACCCCGAGTCACCGCTGTGACTGCGCCGTTCACAACAGTTAAGTCACGAATCACCTCCCCCCCCAGGCAAAAAACCAGGCACTAAGCGAAGCCCAGAAAGCACCTTTCTTGGGGGGCTGTGTGCAAGTTGAGAGGGCAGGGGGCTGAGGTGGAGCAGCTGGGAGGGGCGCCGGGCACCCAGGGGTGGCAAAGGCCATGGGTGTCAGCCGTAGGTGACTAGGCCTGTGAGTACTGACCTGGAACGCTGCATCTGCCTATGCAGCAGTGCACAGGACCACCTTGCAACATGTGGGGGCATGTCCAGGAAGAAAGCTTTACACCGGATTTCCAGTCCCCTGTGCGCACTGCCCTTGGGTATCTGGTTCCCATGACAGGCTGGAGGCTGGGTGTAGAACTGGGTGTAGGGTTGTGGGCTGGGTGTAGGGCTGGAGGCTGGATGTAGAGCTGGGCATAGGGCTGGGGGCCAGGTGTAGGGCTGGATGTAGGGCTGGAGGCTGGATGTAGGGCTGGGCATAGGGCTGGAGGCTGGGTGTAGGGTTAGGTGTAGGGCTGGAGACTGGGTGTAGGGCTGGGTGTAGGGGGGAGGCTGGGTGTAGGGAGGGTATAGGGCTGGGTGTAGGGAGGGTATAGGGCTGGGCGTAGGGCTGGAGGCTGGGTGTAGGGCTTGCTGCACACCTGATCTCCTGGTAGGAAACAATGCAGCCTGACCAGGGAGCTCAGCCAGTGGGCTTGGGGGGCTTGGAGGCGCCTGGGGGCCTTTCTGGGAGAGGTGGCGCAGGAGCGGAGCCTGCAGGGGCTGCAGGGGTCAGGGGGAGGAGGAGGGCAGGGGGAGGGGGGAACAG
>NW_012267228.1:1920534-1926070 GCF_000151885.1 Dipodomys ordii
GCCCGGGCCTCGCAGGCTGGGCCCTCGGACTTTACCCCGCAGACAGCGGGGAGCCGCGGCCCGGCCCTGCAGTGCCCCGGAGCGGCCACCAGATGGCGGTGTCCCTGCAGGTTTCGCCCCGGGCCCGGAGGCCTGGGCGCCTCCACCGCAGGGCAGGCTCAGCTCGCCCCAGGAACCAGGGGGGTCGGGGCGTGCACACGATTTACAGGTGCGAAAATAGTGAGAGAGGTGAGCGGGCGCGGGGCCCCGGAATGGCACCTCCGGCTGTGCCTTCCCGCCAGCAATCACGCATACCCAGCGGTGTGTGTGTGTGTGTGTGTGTGTGTGATCACAGATGATTTCAAAAGACAAGTTGCAGGACAATATGAATCATGGGATATATACCATGCTGGAAAATCAAACCTACACTGGATGCCCTCATACAGGGACTGTCCCAGCAGGTAGGTTACATGGTTTAAAACTGCCAGGAGCCAGGCATCGGTGGCTCACACCTGTCATCCGAGCTACTCAGGGGGCTAAATTCTGAGGATCATGTGTCAAAGCCAGCCCAGGCAGAAAAGTCCCTGAGACTCTTATCTCCAATCAACAGCCAAAAAAGCTGGAGGAAAAGCTGTGGTTTAAGCTGCAGAGCATTAGCCTTGAACAAAAATAAAATAAAATAAAAATCTCAGAGACAGTGCCCAGGCCCTATGTTCAAGCCTTGGGAATGTCTCTCTCTCTCTCTCTCTCTCTCTCTCACACACACACACACACAAAGACAGGATGTGTATGCACCTAGTCATTAGTCATCTGTAGGAGCTGGGAGGTGGGACTTCAGCCTTATCTCTAATGTTTTATTCCTTCACAAAAGTAAATATGGGTGTTGAAAATATGAGCAATCATTACATTTTTTTTCTTTTTCTTTGTGCCAGTCCCTGGGGTTTGAACTCAGGCCTGGGCACTGTCCCTGAGCTTTTTTTTTTTTTACTGTACCACTTGAGCCACAATCTACTTCTGGCTTTTTGGTAGTTTACTGGAGAGAAGTGTCTCACAGACTTTTCCTGCCCGGGCTGGCTTTGAGCCGTGATCCTCAGATCTCAGCCTCCTGAGTAGCTGGGATGACAGGTGTGAGCCACCAGTGTACCTCTATTTCTTATATTTAAGTATTTCCCCCCAGAATGATGTTTCAGGAAAGCAAATCAATACAAGACTAGAATACAGCAAGGTCAGACTTTCCTGTTTGGGATTTGAGGGTGGTGGCTGGCGCTCTGCTCTGGGGGAAGCAGGCTGGGGGCGGGGTGGGGGGGTGGGGGGAGGGCAGAGCGGGCACGGCCCCTCCCTCCTCCCCTGGCCCACCCGGTGGCTGGTAGTGCTTGTGCTCTGTGCTCTTTTTACTCAGGTCATGAGCTCTGCCCTTAGCTTCTTCACTCAAGACTGGCATTGCACCACTCAAGACACGGCTCTACTTCTGGCTTCTTGGTAGTTCACTGGAGATGGGAATCTGACAGGTTTTCCTGCCCAGGCTGGCTTCAAACCAGGATCCTCAGACCCCAGCCTCCCCTCTAGCTGGGATGACAGGCGTGATGGCACTGGCTCTTCTCTTATTAAACGCTTCCTGTCAATCCCAACATGACCCCAGCAAGGAAGGCAGAGGGGGATTCAAACCCGCGTCCTCCACCTGCAGGCCTCGTTCCCCGCTGCTGCTGCTGCGGCCATAGCCAGGGGGTGTCACCCATCTTCTGCCTCCTCTTCCTCCTCCTGCTCTTCCTCATTCTCTTCCTCCTCCTGCTCTTCCTCATTCTCCTCCTCCTCATGCTCTTCCTCCTCCTCCTCATTCTCCTCCTCCTCATGCTCTTCCTCCTCCTCCTCATGCTCTTCCTCCTCATGCTCTTCCTAGTTCTCTTCCTCCTCCCCCTTCTCCCCCCCTTCTTTCTTCTTCCCTCTCTGGGCAGCCCTGTGCCCTGCGCTGAGGGTGGACCCCCACAGGCCAAACGTGGCCTTCGCCCTGGGGCGGCCCCATCCTCCTCAGGATGTCCCGAGGCCCGAATTCCAGCAAACCAGGAATAATGTCGCAGTCATCAAACCCGAAACCAGACTGCAGTGAAGGCAGGGATCTGCTGCCAGAAAGCAAATCGCTTTTTCTTTTCTTTCTCATATTTTTTCACCCAAACCAAACATCCTCTTATGAAATATGTGCAATCTGCGATATTTGCTTTCCCCTTCTTTAATCACAGGAAAGGGCCGGCAGCACTGTTGTTGATTTTTGCATTTCTTATTAAAATTCTTCAGGGGGTTTTGGGGGAACTTAATCAGCAGAAAGCAGGAGGAAGAGTCTGCGCATTCCACACGAGGGCTCGTGGAGGAAGCGTGCTGTTTGTTTAAGAGCTGTCTCTGATGGGAGAAGCAAACGGTCACGTGTTCCAGAACCTTCTTCCAATTCTTCCTTCTGGGCTTGCTCCTCTCTCCTCCTCCAGTCCAAGCTTTCTGCCCTGGCAGATGGTGGTGGTGCGATGCCCCCGGAAGCCCTGAGTCACGGCCCTGACTCCAGGATGCTGGAGGAGCATGTGCTCAGGGCCTCCGGTCAGCTCTGGGGCCGGGCACTGCAGCTCATGCCTGTAATCCTGACTACTGAGGAAGCTGAGTTCAAACTCCAGTGCTGAGAAAGAGGAGAGAGAGGCAGAGAGAGTGCGAGAGAGCGTGTGTGTGTGTGTGTGTGTGTGTGTGTGATTAGAACCACCAAGTAGGCAGCTAGAAAGACAAGCCAGCCTGAGAAGTTGGGGTGCGCTGTGAATGCTGTTTTAGGAATGTGGGTGATGGAGACTCAGGAAAGGCTGAGGGAGGGCATGCGTGACTCAAACTTGCTTGGGTGCCCTCGCGTACAGCCACTGAAGCTGCTTCAGCTGCAGAGGGGCGACGATCCCAGATACCAGGAAGACGCCCTCCTGTCCCCGCACAAGGCCCCGGCGGCCCTCGGTGAACCCCGGAGGAATGGGGTCCAGCCCAAGGAGACCAGGGAGGGAGGAGCTCATAAGGACCTAGAGCCCTAGCGATGGCAGTGTTGTTGTAGTTTGTGTGTCGTGGGGCTTGAACTCTGGGCCTGGGCGCTGTCCTTGCGCTCTTCAGCTCAAGGTGAGCACTTTAACCACATGAGCCACAGCGCCACTTCTCGTTTTCTGGTGGTTCACAGGAGATCAGAGTCTCACAGACTTTCCTGCCTGGGCTGGCTTTGAACCATGATCCTCAGATCTCAGCCTCCTGAGTAGCTAGGATTAGAGGCATGAGCCACCGGCGCCCTGCTCTTTTTGTTTGTTTGTTTTAGTAAAGAGCTGGGCTCTGGCTGTGCTGCCCAGTGGGGTCTGCAGCTCTTAGGATCCAGCCATCTTCCTGTTTCTTCCTGAGCACTGGGACCACAGGTGTGCCTCTGCTGCGCAGCTTGGAATGTAGCCACGCAGCTCTGAGTGTAGCCACACAGTTCTGAATGTAGCCACGCAGTTCAACAAAGAACCTCTCCATCTAAAGAAAGCTTGGGTGGGTGGGAAGGCAGAGGGAGGAAGAATGGGTGGAGGCCGGAGTGGACCCCAGAGGCAGGACTCTGCTCCAACGCCTCTGGACGGGAGAGCCCCACAGCCAGGCGGGCTCCGGTCCGGGTTTGGCTTTGTGCGGAGCGGTCTTCAGAGAGCCGAGGCCCTGGCGGGAAGACGCGTGTATCCGGTCCTTTCTGGCAGTTACATTTCTTGCTGTAAATTAGTAAATTGGGAACAGATAATTCAGCGAAAGAAGCAATACCAATGACTAATGAGCGCAGGGGAACAAAAATAACCCCACCCTCACCAGCTACACAGAGAGAAGCAAAGTCAAACCAAAACTGAGATGGCTTCCCTCCTGCTCACCAGACAGGACCTGCTCTCAGGTGTAATGCGCAGGCGCCTTCTGCAGGGGGCGTCTCGATTTTCTTTCTTGTGTGGTGCCCTGTGCATGCTGGGCAAGTGCTCTTACAGGCCCCTGCAGGTCCTGAAAGCTTCACCCATCAGTGTGGAGACTTTACTGAGCACCGATGAGGGTCCAGGCTGACAAGATCTTCTCTGGGGCAGAGGCCACAGAAGAATGGATCCCGAATGCCACGTCTCGGACCACAAGGAGGGCGGAGGATGCTTCCCAGGTGAGTCTTTTTTTTTTGGCTCAAGGTTAGTGTTCTACCACGTGAGCCATAGCTCCACTTCTGGGATTTTGATGGCTCTTTGGAGAGAAGAGTCTTACAGACTTTCCTGCCTGGGCTGGCTTTGAACTGTGATCCTCAGATCTCAGCCTCCTGAGTAGCTGGGATTACCAGCGTGAGCCGCCAGCACCTGGCTTCAGAGTAGTTTTGAAAAGCATTCTAGGCATGTCACCTGGGCCGTGTGCGCTTGGGACGTGGTGTAAGAAAAGGACGCGGTGATAAGAAGACTTGGGGCCAGAGACAAAGCCGAGTGGCCGCTTGCTGCCTAGCCCTTCTCCTAGATGCGTCTCCCCCTCCCCCCATTATTTTACTTTATGTCCATTTTTGGCCACGCTGGGGTTTGAACTCAGGTCAGGCAGGCTGTCTACCACCCGAGCCCTTTCTGCGCTGGTGATCTTGGCGGTAGGGTCTTGCTCTGCGCCTAGGCTGCAGTACTACTTGTACTTCCTTGTATTGCTGGGGCTGGTGCGTGTGTGCCTGGCAGTCATGAGTTTAGATAGGGGGTCTCTCCAGGCGCCGGTGGCTCACGCCTGTCATCCTAGCTACTCAGGAGGCTGAGATCTGAGGATCATGGTTCAAAGCCAGCCCAGGCAAGAAGAGCTGTGAGACTCTTACTTCCAATAAATCACCCAGGAAACCGGAAGTGGCGCTGTGGCTCAAGTGGTAGAGCGCTTGCCTTGAGCTGAAGAGCTGAGGTTCAGCGCCCAGGCCCAGAGTTCAAGCCCCACGACAGACATAAATAAATAATAAATACATAGATGGGGGAGACTCCTCACAAACCTTAAGGTCTTGGCTGGCCTCCAACTCTGGTCCCACACATCTCTGCCTCCCAAGTAGCTGAGATTAGAGGTTTGAGCGGAAGTGCAGGCTTGCAGTCTATTTATTGCTAACGATAGCACACCTTGACTCTTTTTTCTGTACAGCAAAGACCGATTGTGTTCTGCGAGTGGCTCCTGGCAGCTGGAAGCCGCCACCGGAGCCAGTGCCCAGGCCTCAAAGCTTCTGCTGGTTACAAAGGAGGAAACATGGGCGGGGGCAGGACCACCACCTGCATTTTTTTCCTGTGACTTAAGAGCTCACCCCAGCTGGGCCCAGGGCTCCCGCCTGTCATCCTGGCTACTCAGGAGGCTGAGATCTGAGGATCACAGTTCAAAGCCAGCCCGGGCAGGAAAACCTGTGCGACTCTTTTCTCTAATTAACCATCAAAATCCAGATATGGAGCTATGGCTCCTGTGGTAGAGCACTAGCCTTGAGCAAAAGAGCTCAGGGACAGCATCCAGGCCCTGAGTTCAAGTCCCAAGAACAACACACACACACACACACACACACACACACACACAC
>NW_012267228.1:1931120-1942876 GCF_000151885.1 Dipodomys ordii
GTTTCTTTTTAAATTGTTATCATAAAGGCAATATGCAGGGAGACTTCATTATATGTCAGGTGAAGAGTACATTTGTGGGTTTTTTTTTGCCAGTCTTGGAGATTGAACTCAGGGCCTGGGCGCTGTCCCTGAGCCTCTCTGTGCTCAAGGCCAGCGCTCTACCACTTGAGCCACAGCGCTACATCTGGCTTTTCCCGTGTACGTGGTACTGGGGAATGGAACCCAGGGCTTCATGCATGCTAGGCAAGCACTCTGCCACTAAGCCACCTTCCCAGCCCGTAAAATCCTTTTTTCCCCCGCTTTTTGACAACGAATACAGATGCCGGGTGTCCCCCCTCCCCCTCCCCCTCCCCGGCAGCACCATTTCCTCCTGGCTCAGGAGTGGGGACCTGGCCGTCGATGGCCGGGCGGGCACTGGGCTGCAGGCCAGCCCCAGGTAGCCTGGCTTCTTGTACGGATGGGGCTGTGTGAGTCAGTGCACGATGCTTCCTGTGAGGACCGGCTTCCTGTGCTGCGTGGACAGGCTGTGTGCGTGTGAGCACGTATTCCCCAGCTGTCACCGCTGCCCAGCGCCCAGGCCACCCCTGGCGGGGTGAGGGGCGCACAAACAGACAAGGGATTGTCCCTGTCCCCTCCTGCGACAGAGAAAGATGGGTGACTCACATGCTCAGCCAGGCCTCAGCCTTCGGTGGGGCTGGCTCTGTGTGTGTGTGTGTGTGTGTGTGTGTGTGTGCCAGTCCTGGGCTTGAACTCAGGGCCTGGGCTTTTGTTCCTGAGCTTTTATGCTCGAGGCTAGTACTCTACCCCTTGAACCACAGTGCCACTTCTGTTTTTTGGGTGGTTAATTGGAGATAAGAGTCTCATGGGGACTATGTTGCCTAGGCTGGCTTTGAACCGTGATCCTTAGATCTCAGCCCCCTGAGTAGCTCGCTGATCGGCGTGAGCCACCGATGCCCGCTGGCTGTGTTCGGAAGCCACTCCTATCAGAGGTCTCCGGGAAGGTCAGTTCTGCTGCTCCTTGGAGGCTCACAGCTGCGGACAGTGGAGGGGAGGCGGGCACGCGGGGAGGCGGGGTCTTGGGTTCAATCCTGACTCTGCCACCAGCCTCTGGGCAAGTCACTTCACCCTTGGGGCCCCCCGGGAGCCAGCAGGGGGGTGTGTGGGGGAGCAGACACAGAGCACAGCGCCCATGCTCTGAGGACGTGTTGGAGCTGGACTCATGGGCCATGGCCTTTGTCCCCACGCAGCTGGTTTAGCCCGTGTTCTGGGGACACACCAAATCCATGGGGTGCCCCAGGCCCCAGAAGGCAGAGGGAGATCAGAGAAGACTGCCAGAATGGGGCAGTAGCTTAGCCAATGGTTTAATTTTATTTTTTGTAGGTCATGGGCTTGAACTCTGGGCCTGGGCGCTGTCCTTCAGCTCTTCAGCTCAAGGTGAGCGCTCTACCACTTGAGCCACAGCACCACTTCTGATTTTCTGGTGGTTTACTGGAGATCAGAGTCTCACGGTCTTTCCTACCCAGCCTGGCTTTGAATGGTGATCCTCAGATCTCAGCCTCCTGAGTAGCTAGGATGACAGGCGTGAGCCAGGGGAACCTGGCTTAGTCAAAGGTTTTAAATGAAGAGAGGAAGGAAGGAAGAAAGGAAGGGAGGAAAGGAGGGAGGGAGGGAGGGAGGGAGGAAGGCCCTTGCTCTGGTTTTCCTGTCTTTCCCGACCACTCCTCACTTCCCCACGCTGCCCCCCCCCGCCTCTCCTCACTTCCCCGCGCTGCCCCCCCCCCCGTCCCCGGGGCACCCCAGGGGACCCCTGCCCCTGAGTCTGAGTGCACCAGGCCTGCACCACCCGCTATTTCCTAAGCTTCCTCCACATTTCTTTGTTGCTGTGGAACTTTCCAGTGTGAAGAAGACATGCCCAACATTTCCCTCCTCACCGGCAAAAATCAGAAGCCAAGTTTGGGTTTGAGAGCCGCGCCCCACCCCTGGGTGTGCTCCTGGCACCATTTTTGGTCAAGGAAGGGCACCCTGTGCCTGGATGCTGGCGGAGGGAAAATGCGAGCGCGGGAGGCAGAGCCCGGAGCGCGGGGAGGCTCGGCGGAGGAGCGGAGAAGCCACCTCCGTCTCCACGTGGGAACAGGAGACCGCTCTGCTTCCTGACCTTTTGATGGCTCTGTCTTCTTTTCTTGATGCACGGTGAATTAGCGTGTATAACTTCAGGAGGGTCGGGGGAGGGAACAGAGCTCGAGGGAAAAGGGGTGGAAAAGCGCAGCAGTGGAGCTCACTGGACACGGGTGGACGTGAGCTGTGCAACTCGCAGGTAGAGACGGGAGGGAGGGAGGGACGGAGACACCGTGTGGCAGGAGATGTGCTCACGCCCTGGCTCGTGTCATTGTGATCCCTCTGTACACCACCTCTAGAATAACAATAAACGAATTTTAAAAAACGAGAGGAGCCAGGCCCTGCTTGAGGCTGATGATCTTTCCCAGGGCACAATGGGGTCCCCAGCTCCCGCTACAAACAACCATGCTTGCCTTACACTCACATCGTGTTCTGCTGGCTAAGTCCACATAGTCTAAGCAGCACACACTGCACACACATATGCACCATACTCACACTGCACACACATGTACACCGTACTCGCACTGTACACACATATGCACCGTACTCACACTGCACACACATATGCACCATACTCACACTGCACACAAATATGCACCATACTCACACTGCACACACATAAGCACCGTACTCACACTGTACACACATATGCACCGTACTCACACTGCACACACATATGCACCATACTCACACTGCACACACATAAGCACCGTACTCACACTGCACACACATAAGCACCGTACTCACACTGCACACACATATGCACCATACTCACACTGCACACACATATGCATCGTACTCACACTGCACACACATATGCACCATACTCACACTGTACACACATGTACACTGTACTCACACTGCACACACATATGCACCATACTCACACTGCACACATATATGCACTATATTCACACTGCACACATATATGCACTGTACTCACACTGCACGCACATATGCATCGTACTCACACTGCACACACATATGCACCATACTCACACTGCACACATATATGCACTGTACTCACACTGCACGCACATATGCATCGTACTCACACTGCACATGTATGAACTGCACTCACTGCACACACATATATACTACACTGTACTCACACTGCACATGTATACACACTGTATTCACACTGCACACACATGTATGGACTACACTCACTGCACACACATATGTACTACACTGTACTCACACTGCACACATGTATATGCTGTACTCACACTGCACACACATACGCACTACTCACACTGCACATACATACGCACTGTACATACATATGCACTGTACTCACACTGCACACACAAACACACTGTATTCACACTGCACACACTTATACACTGCAATACACTGTATACATTATGTATACTGCACACACTGTACACACGTATGCACTGCACACACATTGCACACACTGTACACACGTATACGCTGCACACACACTGCACACTTCTCCACTCATCTCGAGGGACTGAGCTGTGCTTCCATCATGCCTGTGATCAACAAACTGTTCCCGGGAACCAGGCCTGTTCAGCTCTGTGCTGGAGGCTGGCGGCTGGAGGCTGGCGGGGGGTTAGCTGTGAACACACAGCACACACCCTTGTATAAAGGGTCAAGTTCTTCCTCTCAACAAGTGCTCTGTGCGCTCACTGTGTGCCAGGGCTGGGGCTGGGGCACCGATAGAGCAGAGGAGAGGGACCCCGGCCACATGGAACCCTTAGCAACTTGCACAAAGTTGGTGCTGAATATGGGCAGAGTCTGCAGGCCACTGGAGCCCACACAGCTGGTCGTGGGGCCTAGGGGAGGGGGGGCTTCATCAAACACTATTTTTTTACAGCCTTATTGAGGTACAATTTACAGACCATAAAATACATCTGTTGCAAGTGAACAATCCACTAGGAAATACCCAGCATTGTGCAACCGCCACGATCTGTCACCCACAATGCTCCTTGGAGGCTGACTGCAGTCAGTCTGCTGGAGTCTTCTGCATCTGAAGAGTGGAGCAGGGGTCTGGGGTACAGCCGTGGCCCGGCCTGGGCTTAGCATGGGCAGAGCCCAGGGCTCCAACTCCAGCATTGCCCATACAAGCAAAGAACCTGTTATCTGAGGGAGCTATTCTAAACCAATGATTCTGCAGATGGGGAAACTGAGTCCCACAGAGGTGGAAGGAGACTCCTGCAGCATTACTGAGCCACATCAGAGCAGCCGATTCCAGAGCCCAGTTTTTTCCCCTCCTAGGAGGCAGTACCAGGTCATAGTTTAGGGTCCTGGACTTACCCTGTGTGGATTTGAATTGTAGCTCCGCTATATGTGAGCTGTGTGGCCACGGCAAGTCTCAGCACCTCTCTGGGCCTCAGTGTCTTTGTGGCCAGTGTGGGGAAGCAGAGCTCGGTGTGTGGGATCACGCGCGTGTGCACACGCAGGCCCGTGGCCCTGCTCATGGTACTAAGCCGGGACTCAGGGTACTTGGCTCAAAACGAGCCCATTTCCCCATGTTGCCGTTGCTGTCCCCCGATCTGCCCTGAGAATCTTGGCAGTGAAAGAGACAGTAATTCAACACAGCAGCCCAGGCCCAGACGGACACACATGGAGGCAGCTTTCTAAGAACATGGCGCAACAGCCCCGCCCAGCCTCGCACCCCAGGGTGATGGAGCAACCGCCGGGGTCTTGCTCGAGGTGGCTCCGCGGGGCCGCCCCTCCCGCTCCCCAGTTCACAGGTCTCAGGGGTCTCCACCTCCAGGGCCACTGCCCCTCCTGCTCTGGCTTCCTGAGGTTTTGGACAGTGCCACCCTTCAGTTACCCATGCTCAGAGATGAGGCCATGCCCCCAGAAGGAAGGGAGGAGGGAAGGAGGGAAGGAAGGAGGGGAGGAAGGAAGGAGGGAAGGAGGGAAGGAAGGAGGGAAGGAAGAGGGAAGGAAGGAGGGAAGGAGGGAAGGAGGGAAGGAAGGAGGGAAGGAAGGAGGGAAGGAAGGAGGGAAGGAAGGAGGGAAGGAAGGAGGGAAGGACAGAATGAGGGAAGGAGGGAGGAAGAGGGAAGGAAGGAGGAAAGGACGGAAGGAGGGAAGGAAGGAGGGAAGGAGGGAAGGAAAGAAGGAGGGAAGGAAGGAAGGACAGAAGGAGGGAAGGAGGGAAGGAAGAGGGAAGGAAGAAGAGAAGGGGAAGGAGGGAAGGAAGGAGGGAAGGAAAGAAGGAGGGAAGGAGGGAAGGAAGAGGGAAGGAAGGAGAGAAGGAAGGAAGGAGGGAAGGAAGGGGGGAAGGAGGGAAGGAAGGGGGAAAGAAGGAGGAAAAGAGGGAAAGAAGGGGGAAGGAAGCAGGGAAGGAAGGGGGAAGGAAGCAGGGAAGGAGGGAAGGAGGGAAGGAAGGAAGGAGGGAAGGAAGGGAGAAGGAAGCAGGGAAGGAGGGAAGGAAGGGGGAAGGAAGCAGGGAAGGAGGGAAGGAGGGAAGGAGGGAAGGAGGGAAGGAGGGAAGGAAGGGAAGGGAGGAAGGATCTCACCACCATGCCGATCGCCTTTGGCATGCTATCTTTCTCATCCTGACCAGAGAAGGTGAACACGTTTGTGCCATGCCTACGACAGGAAGCTGAAGTTGTGCGGAGGGGTGGGGCTCACACAAGTTGGGCACTCCCTTAGTCACAGGGTCCCCGGAGGCCTGGGGGATGGGGAGCTGCCCCCTCCCCCACAACGAATACAAACAGGGCCTGGTCTGCAGCCTTGAGGCTCAGCACTCGCGTAAGTCACCTGAGAGTCTGTTCGGAAGAAAGCTGTGTGTCATCTGCTGGGTTATTCTGGTCCTCGGAGGTGGTGATTAGGGTCCCCTACCTAGCTCCCCACGAGCAAGACGGCGGGACCCAGAGATGAAGCCATGTCCCGGATGTAACTCAGTCTTCCGGGCGGAAGAGCAAATCAGAGTTTGGTTTGGATGAGGACTAGAATCCCACAGCCAGGGAGGAGGGAAGAAGGAGAATTTACCACGGGTGCCTGGCCCGGCCTGGGAGGCTCGTGTGGCTGGAGCTCAGGGGGGGAGGCGGAGGGAGAGAGGCCGGGCTGATCTCTAGGATCTTTGGCTTGATCTTGGAGGACACAGAGCTGCCGAAGGAATGGCGTGGCCCGAGAAGCCTGAGCAGACCAGAGGAGAGAGCTTACTATGTGCTGGGCACTTGCTAGTTTTAGAAATGGGCCTGGAATCAGGGTCCTGCTTTAAGGGGCTGATCACACCCCCCCCACTGCCAAGCCACCAGAGGGCAGAGGATGGCCAGCATCTGGCTCCCAGCTTATCACGAGCACAGGCAGCCTCCTGCTGGGCCGCACCGAGTCCAGTGAAAGGCCCAGGGTTGGGCAGGGGCGCTGGGAAGGCCACGCGTTCTGCCGGCTGCACAGGGCCGGAGCTACCGTTTACCACTGCTTATACCAGGCATCGGCCACCCTGCGCAGACACGGCTGCCACCAAGCTACGGTGTGGCCACCAGCTGGCCTCTGTGGCCATAGAAAAAAAGGCCACATCCTCCATGCCTGGCTGATGGGTCCCAGGAGGAAGCGCCACATTCTGTGCCAGTAGAGAAGAGGCCCGGGGTGAGGTCCGCAGCTGGACATCAGCGCATTGGTCAAGGCTGCCCACAGGGCAGATGCAGACACGACTCCTGCAGGGGTCGGGCTGGCCCTGGACACCCAATACCTGTGCAGCTCCTCGGGTGGAGAGTCTCCTCCGTGACTGTCTAGGGGTGCTAGAGGCGGGGTTGTTTTTAATGGACAGGAGATTGGGCTCAGGGCTCCAGAGGCTGCCTGCATCTGGCATGGGCCTTGAGCTGTGTGGTGGCAGGGTGGAGGGTGGAGACAGGGGAGAGGAGAAGGGGAAGGAGGAGGAGAAGGATGATGATAAAGACGGAGGA
This sequence comes from Dipodomys ordii, assembly GCF_000151885.1. Classification (NCBI taxonomy): domain Eukaryota; kingdom Metazoa; phylum Chordata; class Mammalia; order Rodentia; family Heteromyidae; genus Dipodomys; species Dipodomys ordii. Next base: position 1,938,128 of record NW_012267228.1, read on the forward strand.
GCTGGAGGAGGAGGAGGGGAAGGGCGCCATACCCCAGCGGGCACTCACTCTGCTGATTACTGATCCCTCCACCCACGGAGAGCCCGTGCGACCTTGCTGCCTTTTCGTTGTTGTTTCTATACCTCCCCTTTGGTGGGAGGAGAGCTAACACCTTTGCATGGTGCGGAAACTAGGGACCTGTCCTCAGCCATCACCGTTCTGCAAACGCACCACGGGCGCACACGGACCACGGAAGGGGCGTCAGCAAACCATAACATGCAGGCTGTGTGCTTATTATTTATTCCTATCCTAAACATCGTAAGAGGATGAAGTGGGTTTCTAAACAGCAGCTGGGTCTCTATCTGTACATGCATCCCCTGAGATGAAAAGTTGGGGAGGAAGGTTTATTCATTAGTTATTTGTTGGTTGTGGGGCTTGAACTCAGGGCCTGGGCACTGTCCCTGACCTCTTTCGCTCAAGGCTAGCACCCTGCCACTTTGACCCACAGCTCTACTTCCCGTTTTTAGGGTCATTGGTGAAAAGCGTCTCACGGCCTTTCCTGACTGGACTGACTTTGAACTGTGATTCTCAGATCTCAGCCTCCTGAGTAGCGAGGCTGTCAGGCGTGGGCCACCAGGGCCCTGCATTCTTTATTTTTATAAAGGCGTTGCCTTTCAGGGGTCAGGCTGTGGTGAATCGCTTATTTCTAGTTTCTCCCGTCTCATTTGGAAATGAGTAGTTGGCATGAAATTATTTACTTTCTATCAATTCTGGTTTTAAAAAAAATTATTTTATTTTATTTTTTTGTCAGTCATGGGGCTTGAACTCTGGGCCCGCGCACTGTCCCTCAGTTCTTCAGCTCAAGGTTAGCGCTCTACCGCTTGAGCCACAGCACCACTTCTGAGTGGTTTATTGGAGATAAGAGTTTCATGGACTTTCTTGCCCAGGTTAGCTTTGAACCATGATCCTCAGATCTCAGCCTCCTGAGTAGTTAGGATGACAGGCCTGAACACCAGCGCCCTGGCCTGTTTGTCTGTTTGTTTTCAAATAATACGATAAATGGAAAAGAAATAAACAATTAATGAAATGTTGTCAATAGGAGAGGCAGAGCTGACTCCTTCCCCATTCCCATCCCCCGTCAGCCCCTGGGACACACAAGGAGGAGGAAGGTCAGAAGGGGGAGGGAGGGGAGGGGGGAGGGGAGGGAGAGGGAGGGTTGGCCTGAGATATGGAGGTGACAGTGTCCTGGGTTGAGATGAGGACAGTCTGGAAAGGTGCCTGCTTTGATCTAGGTAGGAAGCTGGGACCCAGTCCCCACGTTGTCTGTCAAGCCCACCTCCCTCCAGGGCGTCTTCCTGAAGCTGGGGACAGGCTGCGGGTGCCAGGCCCAGCGCTTGCAGCAAAGCGGAATTCCATTCCCACAGTCAGCCTGGCAGCTGGAGGCCAACATTCCTTCCTTATAGGAAAGGACACAGAGGCCAAAGTCGCTGTGCAATGGGTCTGAGGCCACGCAGCTCGGACGTGGCTGGGACGCAGCTAGATCAGGGCGGAGGGTGACGGACGCTAGACCTGTCTGGCTCTTGGCTGTGAGAATACATTCTCCCAACCGATAAACGCACCACAGGACTCTCCAGCACATGTTGGGCCGCAGATACAAGAACATGGTGACGGGAGCTAAAGCGATGGATCCAGTGGCCCGCTGGAATTGGCCCGGCTCTGAGTTAGGCAGATGCCTGGATTTACAGGGCAGCCAGGGTTCCAGTTGGGTTCTTGAGTGTCTCCCGGAGGCCCATGGGCTGCCGGCTTCATCCTCACGGTGCGGCACTGTGGAGGCGGTGGAGACTCCAGAGGGCGGGGCCTGGGGGGAGGAAGTTAGGTCATTGCGATCTGCAGGGGACACTGGAACACAATCTCTTCTCCTCCCTCCATTTCTTTGTTCTCCAGCCACCAACAGGCGAACAGCTTCCCCTGCATGTGCTCCGGCCACGACAGGCTGCCTCACCACAGCCCCCAAAACAAGGGGCAACTGACCACGGCAGGCAAGAACATGTCTCCTCCTTAAAACTCAACTATCTCGCAAGTCCAGCTTTGGCTCAGTGGTGGAGGTCCAGTTGACCCTCTGGGGTATTTTTATCAGAGCGATGGGAAGCTGACTAGCATCATGACCTAGGTTCCCTACGCCGGTTGAACTCAAGAGTTCCGGATGCAAACCCCCTGACTCTTCACCTCCAAGGATAGTGGTCTAGAGTGTTCTAAACACTCCTCATAAAACGGATTAGTGCTGGGTGCTGGTTGGTGAACCTTGGAATCCTACCTACTCAGGAAGCTGAGACTCAGAGATCACAGTTTGAAGCTAGCCTGGGCAGAAAAGTCTGAGACTCCATCTCAGACTTAACCAGCACATTGTTAAGCTAGAGGCATGGCTCAAGTGGTAGTGCACCACCAGCGATCAGGAAGAAAGCCGAGTGAGAGCCAGAAGCCCCCAGTCCAAGCTCTGGTACCAGCATGCATGTGCACGTGCGCACGTGTGCGTGCGCACACACACACACACACACACACACACACGTTAATTGGCTCAGTTTAGTCACCCCACAGTGTATACAGCTCCACCTCAAAACATCATGTTGTACCTGGTAAAGATTTACACTTTCACTTGTGAATTAACCAAAACCCCTACAAAACTTTAAGAAGTCCTTCAGGTGACAAGTCTCCAAAGGCTTGTGACAGACCCTCTGCGAATACTGTCTGCTCCATTTCCCTTGTACCCAGGTCCCTGAGGTGGGAGGAAACATACCACTGAGGGCAAAGGATCCAAAGTCATGGAGCAGTGGGACAAAGTCATGGAGCAGTGGGACAAAGTCATGGAGCAGTGGGACTAGACCTGGGGTCTATTGAACGTCTACTGCCTCTGGTTAAAACCCCAGACTGTGCTGTTAATCTACACAGTCACTACAGTAGGAATCCCAAAGAAAGGGCACCTGCTTGAGCTGGGACTGTGGCTCAGTGGTAGAGCGCTTGCCTTGCATTCATAAAGCCCTAGGTTCAATTCCTCAGTATCACACACACAGAAAAAGCCAGAAGTGGTGCTGTGGTACAGTGCTAGCCTTGAGCAAAAGAAGCTCAGGGACAGTGCCCAGGATCTGAGTTCAAGCCCCAGGACTGGCCAAAAAGAAAAAAAGAAAAAGAAATGGCTCCCGCCACCCACCCACTCTCGTGTCTTTCTTTGGCGTGGAGGAGCTGCGGTGGGGAAGGGCTGGATTCTGATCTCCACTCTGTGTCCCCGGGGCCCTGTGTGTGTCAGGTCTCCCCCTCCCCTGGCCTCTGTTTCCTCATCAATGAGAGAGAGAGCGAAAGCGGTGAAGCCCCCATGCCCCCCCCCAGGAAGTCTGGCTGCAGAACAGACAAAGATGTCCGACGCCCACATCTGCACAGACACCCAACAAAGTTTGTTGTGCTCGTATCCAAGGAGCTCGCGTTGTTGCCCAGAGCCTCTGACTGGCAAACCCTTGACCCAAACCCTTGCACAACGCCTGTCCTGGTCATATGAGCTTTTGCGCCAGAGCTCGGGTCCCCGGGGTCCCCGGGGTCTTCTCAGAGCCGGGCTCCATGCGTGTGGCAATCATTGCTTCACATGGCGGCCTTTCTTCTTGCACTGGGAGTATGGAGACGGCCAGGAGCCTGGTGTCCGCCCCCCCCCAGCCCCAGTGCTCTGTCCCTGGCCCTCTCTGCTTAGGAATTGCTACACACAGCCTTGTGTTCCTGGCGCCGCTTGGGGAACTATTGCCAGGGCTAGGGCACATGGATTCCCAGGGGCCCACTGTAAGTTGGGGTGCCGATGTCTCACCCTACAACCTTTCCCATTTTGCCCCTCCTTTCCCTCAGGGAGTCAGTCCTGGGTTCAAATCCAGGCAGCGTGACTCGCAGCTCTCTCTGTGCTGCGAGTAACTCACTTCTGTTCTCTGAGCCTTAGAAAGTGGGGCTCTTCACTCCGGCAGCCCAGGGCTGCTGTGAATCTTAAATCTCCCCATGTGCGGAGGGCTGGGCCGGGGCCTGGCCCCAAGGGAGCTGAGAGTCCAGGTTGGTTTCCCGGTGACCTTGGCCGGCAGTGTCGCCCTCCACGCTTGAGTTTTGTCACAGCGCACATGCAGGTCCCACACTGAAATAACGCCCCAGGCAGAGAGTAGCCGGCCAGTCGCAGGGAAGCTGGGGCTCCCACGGTGGAAGGCGCATGCGCCCTGGCAGGTCCCCAGCCTGTCCTCCCTGGGGTGACTGCGCGCCACGGTGGCCGCGTTTACAAAGACAGAGCACGCCGGCGCCCTCTGCGCCCTCCATTGCTGCGCTGACTGCTGAAGATATAACGCCAGGGCTTGAGGGAAGCATCGTGCAGAAGGCCCTGGCCCCAGACCCTGAAACGCCACACGTGCCCACCCCGTGCCCAGCAGGGCCAGCGCCAGGCCCAGGCTGCCCCAGGTGCGGTCTCCATCCCTGCAGCTGCAGCTTTGGGCGGTCAGAGCTTCACCTTGGGCTGGGCTGGGTAGGTGCCGGGTGCAACAATGGCTTCCTCCCTTCTTAAAAATGTGGGATTTGGGGCAACAATTCTGGGCTTCAATGACTTCTTTTTAAGGGGGGGCATTGTAGGACTGAGGGGTACAGTTCATGGCTGAATATTTGCCTAGCATGTGAGAGGCTCTTGGTGAAAGCAAGCAAGCAAGAGAGGAAGGAAGGAAGGAAGGAAGGAAGGAAGGAAGGAAGGAAGGAAGGGAGGGAGGG
>NW_012267228.1:1943031-1998369 GCF_000151885.1 Dipodomys ordii
GAGGGAGGAAGGGAGGGAGGAAGGAAAGAAGGAAGGAAGGAAGGGAGGGAGGGAGGGAGGAAGGAAGGAAGGTAAAGAGGGAGGGAGGGAGGGAAGGAGGAAGGAAGGAAGGGAAAAAGAAAGAAAGAGTGGTAAAGTAATTTAGCAGGAACCTCCGTTGGATTCTTGAGAGACAATGGCGATGAGCTCATGGCAAGGCCTCGGCACAGAGGTGGTAATGGGGCAGTTCTAGGCTTTTCTCAGAGCCCTTTCCTTTTCTGCCCAGAACCCAGACCTAAGTCTGCGGCATGATGGAAGTGGCAGCCCCTGGCGCCTCTCTGCTGGGCACGTCTCCCTGGCTCTGTGGCCCATCCAGCTTCCAGAGCCCAAGGCCCTTCTCCCTGGGGAAGGCCTGAGCAGGCACACCTCCTCATCCCTCTGGGGCTTGCCCCCCCCCCCCAGCACGCTTCCTGCTCCTCCACTGAGCCTCTGTCCCAACGCCAGCCTCCTGCTTGCTAACTGGGACTGTGGAAGATGGACGAGGCACGGGTGAGCAGGGTGCCCCACAGAGCCAGGCCCTCAGGCCCATGGGGGATGCTGTAGGGTGCGTGTAGAGGAGAGCCCCAGCCAAGAGAGCCAGAGGGGGGTGTCCGCACCCCACCTCGGGCCATCCTGGGCTGGGCCTTTTGAGGAGGGGGGGCTGTCAACAGTTCCGGCCTGGTCTGCAGTCAGGCCACCTGCGCTCAGGTGGAGGTGAGACACGGGGCAGCCTCCTGGTGGCCTCCTACCTCGGGCCTCCATGCCAGTCCTGACTCCACGTGGGGTCGGAGGGCGTCCCAGCGATAGAGCCTGGCCCAGGGGAGTGGACAGCGGGAGGACGGAGGACGGGGCGTGGAAATCAGGGCGGGGCTGCCGGCCTCAAAAACCTGTTTTCTCTGCTGGACAAATGAAGAGTTTATAGACGCCCTGGAGCCAAGGGCAGAGGAGAGGAGTGCAGGTGGGGAGGAGGCCGGCTGTGGCTGAGGCTGGCCTGTGGCCGGCCAGGTGTCTGGGAAGGAAAGCTCTTTCCCCGGAGAGGGGGGTGTGTGTGTGGGATTGCGTGACTCCGGGAATGCTGGGCCCAGGGCGTGGAGGCGAGCAAACGCCATTAGCCCTATCAGTGATCTTGCCGTGCAGATAGGGGAGTTTGAGGAGGCCCAGCTGGCTCTGCCCAACTGTAAAGAGACGTGATTGAGACGGGTCACGGGGAGGTGGCAGCCATGAAGGGGGGGTCGGGGCTGGGGAGGACTTCCTGCATGGCAGGTCATGGTGATGGGGGGGGGATGGGACTTAGTCACGGTCCCAACCCCCTCACCAGGCCCATAAAATCCAGGCATAGACTGTGCCAGGGAAGGCCTGGGAGAAAATCTGCCCCCCCTCCCCAGTGGGGCGGGGGAGGCTGGGATGGATGGAGGTGCCCAGCCCAAGCCCCAAGACAGCTGGAGTCCAGGAAGCCGCCGCCCCAGGCCTGACCCAGGAGGGGCAGGTGTGACGCAGGGCCATTCCAGCAGCCGCAGCTCAGGCCTCGCTGCGGGGCAGAGCGGGCAGCACTTTCGCTCTCCCTGGGCGCAGGACAGGACCTGACTCTCACCTGCGCCCCCGGGGCGGCCGGGCGAGGCTGAGAGGACGTTGTTGGGTTTTGACCACAGCAAACCTGGGTTTGGACCCTGGCTTGGGTCCAGGGCTGTGGGGAGTGGAAAGAAAACAGGGGAGTCTCCTGGGCTGGGGATGGAGGAGGAGCCTGGGGCGGGGGAGGGGGACTCTGCCCTCTGGGCCCCATACCTGTCTGGGCCACTGCTTTCTGATCATAAAACTCAAGCAAATGAGAGGAGAGGAGCTCTGGGGTTTCCCTTTGAGTGACTGAACAAAGTCCTAGGAAGGAGGCAAACCCAGGCTCTCCCCCCCACTTCCCCCCCTGGCATGAGGGGGTGTCTGTGTGTGGGAGACACTGGAGAAGAACACCCCAGGAATGGGAGGGGAGGGGGTGCTGGGTGTGGAGGCCTTGGCCCTCCATTCCTAGAGGATTTGGCGCTGCCAATGTGAAAGAAATTCAACTCCCAGCTCTAGCAGTTATTCGCCTCAGTTTACCCCCGTGAAATGGAAGCACCGCTCTCTGTCGTGATAGGGGGACAGGACACGTGTCCTGGTCCGGGTGGTAGAGTCAGCGTTGTGACTCTCGGGACGCCCCAGCACACAGAAGGCCCCCCAGGAAATCCCTCAGGGAGACATCTCAGGACCAGAAGGACAAGCACGCAGCCATGCCTCCCGCTGCTCCCACTTCTCCACGGGCACACCTCAGGGATGGGGGGCTTTTTCTGCAGCCCCCACACTTCTCTTCTATCCTGCCTGCACCTCGGAGTGCCAGACACCCCAGCTCCTCCCAGCCCAGGGGACCCACGGCGGCGTTATCTCAGAGCGTCTATGACGGATCAGAACGTCACCCCCTCTGTGCGGCCCCGTCCCAGTCCACACCGTCACCCCCTCATGCCGTCTCCACGTCCCTCTGTCCTTCTGTCTCCCTTGCCAGCGGCCTCTGTTCCCCCGACACTCCCCCCGCCCAGCAAACCTGTCTCCTCCAAGGCCGATGAAGAGGTGCCTAGGCCCAATACCCGATTTACTGTCCCCCAAAGCCTGTGTGTGTGTTGAAGGCTTGGTCCCCAGGGAGGAGGTGGTAGTGATGGTGGGGCTCTTGGGAGGTCCCTCGGGGGGCACTGAAGGGGACTGTGGGGAACCAGCCCATTCCTCTCCCCCTTTGCACCCCAACTCACCACCCACCCAAAGCAATGAAACCAACGGGACAAAGGGCTGCGACCTCCAAGACTGGGAGCCAAATAAACCTTTCCTTTTACAGGTGGATGGCCTCGGGTGTTCTGTCCTAGCTGGGGTTAGCTGACCAACGCACCTGCTAAGCATGTCCAAGTCTCACCCCCACCCCCACCCAGGGCTCTGCCTGACCCCCTTAGCGCCCTCAGAGTCTAAGTTCCAACCTATCTGATCCCTTCCTCGGCCTCCTCCTCCCCCAGGCCTTCTGGGCTCCAGTCCTGCACACACACACACACACACACACACACACACACACAGAACTCCGGTGGCCTGGGCTGTCACGTCACACGCGTGGCACCACGCTGGCTGCTTTCAGTCACTAGGCCGCTGAAGGCGGCCCCTCCTCACATGCAGGTGACCCTAACGAGCATGTGCGCAGGCAGCCGGACCGTCAAGTGCTTTCCTACTTCATCTCTCACCCTCCTCCCAGTAACTTCGGCCAGGGGGGTATGAGCTTGCCTGGCTACTCAAGATAAACTCAGGAAGGTTCTAGGAGGCTAGTCACAGAGCAACGGGGCTGGGCCGGGCCGTGAACCCACACAAGCCCAGGAGCCACGCTGCTTCCTGCCTGGCCGGGCGGCCTGCGGCTGCCAACTGTTTGTCTCCTCCCCAGAGTGAGCTCGTGGGTGGCGTGAGTCACGGCAGCCTTATCTCTTGTCCTCGGAGCCGGCGGAGGGCCGGCGACGGAGGATTCAGGGAGCTTTTACTCACACCGAGCTCTGATCTTTTCCTCCTCTCCCCTCTGGCTGGCCACAGGCGACCTCTGCCCACTTCCATGCTCTCCCTGGGGTTCTCTCTGCCCAGATCCCTTTGGTGCCAGGGGTAAGGTATGGGACCTGGCGGGCGATTGTTGGTTGTGAAGGACGGTAGGACAGGAGGCAGCTCTGTGCCCGGAGTACTTAAACCACAGGAGGCAGCACTTCAGGCTGGAGGACCTGGTCTTCTTCCAGTCTGGAAGCGGACAGAATTGAAGGAGGTGATTTAACTCGGAAGCGACATTTCAAGCATAAATTTAGAAGTCAAAGTGGTTGGGCTGGGAAGGTGGTACAGTGCTTGCCCAGCACGCATGAAGCTCTGGCTTCGATTCCTCAGTACCAGACACAGAAAAAGCCAGAAGTGGCGCTGTGGCTCAAGAGTTAGAGTGCTAGCCTTGAGCCAAAGAAGCTCAGGGACAGTGCCCAGGCCCTGAGTTCAAGCTCCAGGACCAAAAAAGAAGTCAAAGTGGTAGCCAGCTCTTAGAAAAGAAAAATCGTGTCGGTACAGGACATGGAGTTGTGCCTCTTCTTCTTCTTGTTATTTTCTCCTAAGCACTGTGGGCACGCATGTGTTTGCTGGTTGCATCCAGGGCACCTCTGTACTCGGATTCCCCACATGGTTTGAGCAATATGGCCCCGAAGAGAGGACAGGACGGGAGTCCTTTCCTTCCTGTGTCCTCACAGCCAGGCCTCTGGCTGTGCCCTGGGCCTGGAGCAGCTCCTGGGCTCAGCTTGCGGCAGGACCGGGGATGGGGGGGGGGGAAGCAGAGGGGCGGGGAGCCGGGAGAGGGGCTTTTCCCACCCTTACCCTTGTTCCCTGGGGTGTGCAAGTGACTCACAGTTAGGTGACCCACGATCTTGCCCCTTTGCACGCACTCCTGCCCTAAACCCTACCCTTGCATGTGCCATTTGCTCCCTGCTGGGGTCCTGACCGCCCCCCCCCAAACTCATGCCCAGATTGAAGGGAGGGAAGCGGCTTGCAGCAGCACCCGAGGGAGAGGAGGACGCGGAGGGTCTTGCCAGCAGCAGGCGGCTCCTCAACACGGGGGGGGGGGCCCTCAGCCGCTGCGGAAGGCCCGGCCCACCCCGGGGAGCCCCAGGAGGCCTGGCCGGGGACCCGCGTTTCCAGGGCTCGCTTCCCACTGCTGTGGCAGCCGCAGCAGCATCATCGATAACACTCAGCTCCTCTGAGGCCCGCCTGGCGCAGGCCCATCTGGCAGGCCCGGGTGGCCAGGGACCCCAGGCCCGAGTGCCAGCTCCTGACTCAGCGCAACGCCCCTCTCTCGGCAGCCTGGCTGCGGGTGGGGACCGCCATCCATCCAGTGTCCCCTCCCTTTTCTCCGAGGCAGCCAGCCCCGGGCCTGGAGCAACCCCAGACCCTTAATGAGTGCTGGCTGTGGCCTGGCCCAGGCCCGAGACGCCCTCACCGGAGAAGCAGCTCAGGCAGCAGAGAATGCTGGCCTGTCATGGGTCGCAAGGAGCTCTGTCTTCCCGCCAGCTGAGAGAGAGAGAGAGAGAGAGAGAGAGAGAGAAGGAGGGAGGGAGGGAAGGAGGGAGGGAGGGAGGAAGGGAGGAGAGGGGGCCCAGTCTTAGGATGTCAGCAGCACTGGGAGGGCAGAACAGATCTCAGAGTGTGTACCTGGGGAAACTGAGGCTCAGGGAAAGCATTTCTCCCAAGGTCCACTACAAATCACGGTCAGTGTCTATGCAGTAGTGTCTTAGGCGCTTGGTCAGGACTGGCTCCCAGCAGATGCCGTGGGTTTGGAAGACTTGTCTTTAGAAGGTTTTTACTGCTGGGGTTCTCTGTGCGCATCCGCTGGAGATGACCCCCGATTCTCCAACAGCCCCACAAGATGAGAAACAAGGACCTTGGTCCAAAGTGGCTGGGCCTGCTGCGCTCCAGCGGGAGGAATACGCGTTCCTGAGGCTGCACAGCTGGTACACAGCTGGGTCACCATCCAAAGCTAAGTCATTTATGCCCCCAAACTTGGGCGCGACCAGCCAGGCTGCCCGCCTCGGTCCTCTCAGAACACACGGCACACAGTAGCCTAGAGAGAGTCCAGCGGGTGCGGACTGCAGGAAGTGTGAGGTCTAGCCCACCTCTGCCCGTGTTCGTGTAACCCAGAGCGCTCGCCTTGCTGGGCCCTAACTTTCTCACCTGAGAAGGGAGGCCGTTAAGCCTGCCCTGCTTTCTTTGTCGGATGTTCTGTAAGATGCGTTCTAACAGACATTGTGGGGCCTGAACCCTGGGCCTGCGCGCTGTCCCTCAGCTCTTCAGCTCAAGGCTAGCGCTCTACCACCTGAGCCACAGCACCACTTCCGGCTTTTTCTGCTTATGTGGTGCTGAGGAATCAAACCCAGGGCCTCATGCATGCGAGGCAAGCGCTCTACCACTGAGCCACCTTCCCAGCCCTGGGGCCCATTCTTTACTCAAGCTGAATGCATCAGATGTCATGTGCTCAGGGACCCCCGCAGGCCCGGTGGCCGTCCGGGACAGTGACTTCTCCGGGCCTCCCACCTACCAAACGACAGAGCTGTTTCCAACAGGCAGGGCCGGGCCGGTCCACACCCCGTGCTTTCCGTGGAAAAGTGGCAGTACCATGAGAGTTCCGATGCTTGCCAAAAGCCTCCTCTTGGACGCTCCCGGTGGACCAGGCCGCGGCACCAGACGGCTCCCGGGAGCGACACTCTCCTGGCAACTTTTGGCCTGGAACATTTGCAGGCTCTGGAGAGAGGGCCCCAGTCCAGCATCCTCCCCACAGACCCAAAGGAACAATTTTCTTATGCCTTATTACCCCGGTGGAAATTCAAGCTATGCAATATTCATCTAAAATTAGGAGCGCAAGTCACAAGAGAAAAGGCTCAGTGCGCTTGGAGAAAATGTTTTCCTACCCTGTTCTTACAGCATTTGTTCTAAATCAGAACACAGTGATTATCTTTAATATATATATATATATATATACACACACACACACACCCTAACATTGTGGATTGGGGGGCACATTCTTTTGAGAATTTTTTTTTTCTTTTCCTCTACTGACAAACGCTGAAATTTAGTCCCTCTGTTTGGCTTGGAATGTCTTGTTGGGGGGAGTTCCAGGGAGCCCACAATACAGAGACAGGCAAAGCTTCTCCATTGAGTCCCGAATGCTTTTATACATAACGAGTGCATGAGTGTGAGTGTGTGTGTGTGTGTGTGTGTGTGTGCTGGTCCTAGGGCTTGAACTCAGGGCCTGGGCACTGCTCAAGATCTACTACTTACACTATACCTCTACTTCCAACTTTGTTGTTGCTGTGGGTTATAGAGCTTGAACTCTGGGCCTGGGTGCTGTCCTTGAACTTTTTTGCTCAAGGTTAGCACTCTACCACGTTCAGCCACAGTGCGACTTGGGGTTTTCTGATAGTTAATTGGAGATATGAGATTCACAGACTTTCCCGCCTGAGCTGGCTTTGACCCCGATCCTCAGACCTCCGCCTCCTGAGTGGTTAGGATGACAGGCGTGAGCCACTGCTGGGGCCCAGCAAGCCATTTGATTTTTGTTTTTAATTAACTTTTGATGGTGCTGGAATGGAACCCAGAACCTTGTGTGTGTGTGGGCACACGCATGTGCATGCGTGCACTCCCCCTCTGAGCCACACCCCAGGCACAGTAGGAAGAGCACTTGAACAGCAGCAGCAGCAACAGCAGCATTGCCTGCAGCCAGCACTCACTATCTGAAATGTGCCAAGAAGTGGTGAGAAGTGTTTTACAGCTGTGATTGCATTTGATCCTCAAGATTACCCTCTAAGATGGGCCTCATTATCTCCTTTTATGCATGGGACCATTGAAGGCCCAAAGAGGTTAGGGAGTTGCTCAGAGTTATATAGTCCTTGAGTCAGGCGCTGTTGAATTAGGATTTTTACTCAGTCCATTCCAGGATGGAGTTGGAATTTACCGAACGAGCACTCTGCGCCACACACGGACCCGCGTTATGGAATGACCTCCGACCTCCACGGCCCTCCCTCCAGATCCTCCTCTGCCCTTCCCACTCGCTCCCAACCCCTACCAGGCACTCAAACTGCATACTCTGCCCTTCCAGATCTCTCCATTGAGCGCCCCCCCCGCCCCGCCCCTTGTAGGAAGGAAGTAGGTGTGTGATAAACACCTTTGAGTGACTCACTCCTAGTTGACCCGAGTTTAGGCACATGGTACAACTTCTTTTTTTTTTTTTGTGGCAGTTGTAGGGCTTGAACTCTGGGCCTGGGCGCTGTCCCTCAGCTCTTCAGCTCAAGGCGAGCGCTCTACCACTTGAGCCACAGCGCCACTTCCGGTTTTCTGGTGGTTTATTGGAGATAGGAGTCTCACGGTCTTTCCTGCCCAGGCTGGCTTTGAACTGTGATCCTCAGATCTCAGCCTCCTGAGTAGCTGGGATCACAGGCGTGAGCCACCGGCGCCTGCCATGGCACAACTTCTTTATCTTCAGGGTCCTACTCTGGCCAGTGAGGTGGTTGTCTCCTCCAAACTGTAATTTTCTAGAATAGTGTGTGTGTGTGTGTTGCTAAGATCTCACACGTGCTGGGCAAATGCTCTGCCAGTGAGACTAATTTTCTAGAGAAGTCTAGATCTTTCTGGTGAGGGAGTGAGGGACTGGCAGGCTTTGGCCCAGGGGACTGGATGCGACTGTGGGATGGTCGGCCGCTGGGACGCAGGAGCTCTGTAGGTCAGGGCAGGGAAGAGAAGGGGAGGAGGGCCGGCAGCTCCCTGTCTGAGCCTGTGGCCTGTGTGCCTGCGCTGGGCTGAGAGGTGGTGACTGGAATAGAGCCCGAGGAGGGCATGAGCCCCCGGCTGCAGGACGAGCCCCGTGGGGTGTGGGGGCCGGGGTGTCCACGAGGGAGCCCCACTGTCCTCCAGCAGCTGTCCCGGGCTGGGAGGGGAGGGAAGTCTCACGGGAGGCTCACCTCCCAAATCTCAGATTTGATCACCTCCCTCTTCTCAGCAGCACCCCGGTTTCTAGCGGGGAGTCCCGCCTGACTATCATGACTGGTCTCTGACCCTGGGCTGTTGCTACTCAGCCCCATGGAGAGTCCTCAGGGGAGCAGGGCCAGCCAGCCTCCTTCCCCTCATTCCTGGATGCTTGTCACACCCAGACTGCGTGCTCCATCACTGGGTGACACTACACGCTGGCCGTGTGTTTTGAACTCAAGATCTTGCCATTTGTTGTTGTTGTTGTTTTTTTGGGTCCAGTCGTGGGCCTGAACTCTGGGCCTGGGCGCTGTCCCTCAGCTCTTCAGCTCAAGGCTAGCACTCTACCACTTGGGTCACAGCGCCACTTCTAGCTTTTTTTTTCTGCTTATGTGGTGCTGAGGAATCAAACCCAGGGCCTCATGCATGCGAGGCAAGTGCTCTACCACTGAGCCACCTTCCCGGCCCAATCTTGCCTTTTATGTTGTCATTCTTCTTCTTCTTTTAGTCTGGGACCAGGACTTGAACTTAGTATGTGATGCTTCTGCTCACTGGCTGGCACTCTACACACCTGGGCCATGATTTCGACCCCTATAGGTAGTTATTTTTGACATGGGCTTTTGCTGTTTTGTCCAGGCTGTACTTGAACTCCCAAACTTGAGGATGCTTCCTCTCTCAGCTTCCTGAGCCTCTGGGACTACCAGTGCATGCTGCATGGAGGGGAAACTGTACGGTCACAGTGAAGTGAGGAGGGCACACAAATAATAGTGACAGCCACGCAAACGGAGACAGCAAGTGACCGCGTTAGAAGCAGGAGCAAGCCGGGCACCTGCAGCTCCCGCCTGTAATCCTCGCTACTCAGGAGGCTGAGATCTGAGGATCATGATTCCAAGTCAGCTTGGGGAGAAAATCTGTGAGACGCTTATTTCCAATTAACCACCCCCCAAAACTGGAAGCAGAGCTGTGGCTCAAGTGGTAGAGCATTAGCCTTGAGCAGCAAAGCTCAGGGACAGTGCCTAAGTCCTGAGTTCAAGCTCCATGACCAACCCAATAATAATAATGATGCTGAATGATGCTGCTGCTGAATGATGAAGCAGACATGATGGAAAAGAAATAAGGAAGTGTCTACCTAGTGAAAGAACGCATATCTTGGCCTTTTGCTCTCACAACTGCAAACTTCCAGTGAGTGAGAGGCGAGGAAGCGATGCGGAGGATCATGGTGGGATCAGACTATGATCTTGGAGCCCCGTCTCAACCCCAGCTCTCCAGGCGTATTTCCCCACCCCTTTCCAGCCCCTCTCATCCATCACCATCCTTTATCAGCGTCGTACGGTCCACAGAAGATAGCAGGCAAGTCAGGGCCTGGTCCACACAAAGAACTTCCCTTTGGGGGCCTTGGAGAAGCCCAGAAAGTCGCTGGAATCTAGTAGTAACTAAGTGAATCAGGACCCTCCTTGCGATCTTTCCCTCAGTGGCACTAATGTGGCCAGCACTTTGGTTTGTGTCCCCAGACCTCTCACTGGGGACTGGCAGGGTGATACCAACCGGCCTCCTCTCGCTCCCCCCCCCCCCCGCTGTCCTGCCCCAGGTCCCCAGCTTTAAAAACAGAAGCCAGAAACTCAGGTCAGCCCAGGTCTCCATCCTGGCTGGAGAACTGGGGTGTGGGCCGCAGCATCTTTGCAGGTCCCTGGTTGCCCCTCAGTCCCCTCACAGACTGGGGCAAGAACTCGTCCAGTGAGCCTTGGAATTCTTTTTTTTTTTTTTGACTTGTGGCCAACATTACGTTTCTTCCTATTTTGTTAACACAACTCCCCAAGTGTGTGTGTGTGTGTGTGTGTGTGTGTGTGTGTGTGTGCTCGCGTCCAGGGCAAGTGCTCTGATTAACGAGGAGACTCGTGTTGATTAACTTGTGAATCCTGCCGGGCTGGGCTGGGAGGGGGGAGGGGAGGGGCAGGCGGCGGGAGCTTTGGAGCTGAATATAATGTGTTGTAAAATATTTAGCAAATGATCATCCAAGCCACAGGGAAGAAGTTAGGGAGAGGGGAATGTGAGAGCTGCCAGGATTTAAAAGCTATTTAATGCTAACCAGCAGTGCCAAAGAGCGCCCCCCCCATCCCTCTCCCTCTCCCCCCCTTCTCTGTCAGTGGTTGGCAAGGCCAGCTACAGAGTGTGGATGGCTGGGGATTGCTGGTGGGAATGGAGAACAGGCAAGAGCTGAAAGGCTTTTTGTGTGAGAACCTTGTAAACAAGGGGGGCCTCCGGAGGTGCTACCTGGGCCCAGTCTGCTCCTCTGCTTTCCCATCTCCCTGGAACCAAGGCTGCAAAGCCCAGAGTCAGCCACCCAGATGTGTTCATAACCCGCCTCAAGGCAGGAAACAGCCACCATCATCTGGCAGGCCGAATGTGGTACCTTCCTCCCAAACAAATGGTTGGCTGTCACTTAGACTACGGCTCAGGTCTCTGGCTCCCACGTGGCTTTGCTGCAGCAAGGCCCAGGCTCTGAGGTGGTTCGGGCGTCTACCTCCTCAAGGCTGTGATCAAGACTCACGCGGACTCTTTGCAGATACGTTGGAGGATTAAAAAACCACTGCTACCACCACAAAGATCTCTCTTGATGTTTTGGCTGAAAAGCCTGAAGGGTAAGATGGTAAAAGGCTTAAAAAAAAAAAAGTTAAATCACCGAGGTCAGTGCAGGTGGAGGAAGGCGTCTGGTGGTATAGGACTCCCGTGCGAGACCTGACCGGAGGCGTCCTGCTTGTGAACTGGCTGGCTTTGGTCAACAGTGTTGATTGTAGTGAGAAGGTCCCTGCCTGTGGGGACATTTCTCTCCCGGGTGGGGAGGCGTGCACTGTGCAAGTCCTTGGGTTTAGGAGGGGATCTCCCGGCCAGGGTTCTCAGGGAGGCTGAGCGGAAGGACAGCGAGGCTGCCCTCGGCCAACAGAGACTGCCGCCTCCTCTGGGGGCACTTCTCCAGAATGCCCGGCTTCAGTCCCACAACACCTACCTCGCCCGCCCGCCCGCCCGCCGCAACTCCGTCCTGGCCACCCACGTGCGAAGCTGTCTGAAGAAAGACTCGCTTTCTCCAGGATTCACTTGCCAGTTCTTTCTTGCAGATGCCATTTCTTAAACCCAGAGCTCCTAGCAGTGCCCAGCGGCGCCGGTGGCTCACACTTGTAATCCTAGCTACTCAGGAGGCTGAGGTCTGAGGATCGTGCCTTGAAGTCAGTTCAGGCAGGAAAGTCCATGAGACTCTTATCTCTAATAAACTACTCAGATAAAGCCAGAAGTGATGCTGTGGCTCAAGTGGTAGAGCGCTAGCCTTGAGCAAAAAGAAGCTTAGAGATAGCACTGGGGCTCTGA
This sequence comes from Dipodomys ordii, assembly GCF_000151885.1. Taxonomy (NCBI): domain Eukaryota; kingdom Metazoa; phylum Chordata; class Mammalia; order Rodentia; family Heteromyidae; genus Dipodomys; species Dipodomys ordii. Next base: position 1,954,930 of record NW_012267228.1, read on the forward strand.
GTTCAAGCCCAGGACTGATAAAAAGAAAAAGAAAAAAGAAGACTGTTCATTGAAGCACCCAGGAAGTGCCAGGCTACATGCATGCGTTTTTATCAGGGACCTCAACTCCACACCTTGGAACAAGCCCATGGGTACCGCGGGCTGTGCACAGGACAGGCTGCCGGTGGTGAGGAGGAATCTCAGCACTGCGGGAAAGGATGGAATTCTTGGCAAGCCCAAGGGTACAAATGATGGTCAAACTCTGCTTGAGCCTCTTTTGTTCTAAAGTTTCCTTCCCTCTCTTAGTTGTGATTAAGGCAGACAGGGAGTTTATAAAAGTTGTGAGTAAAGAAAGAAAATAATTCATAGAGAACAAAGTCTATCAGTAGTTCCATTCATATATATATATATATATATATATTTGGGGGGGTTGTGGGGCTTGAATTCTGGGCCTGGGCGCTGTGCCTCAGCAGTTCAGCTCCAGGCAAGCGCTTGAGCCACTGCACCACTTCTGGTTTTCGGAGTGGTTTATTGGAGATCAGAGTCTCACGGAGTTTCTTGCCCAGGTTGGCTTTGAACCGCGATCCTCAGGTCTCAGTCTCCTGAGTAGCTAGGATGACAGGCGTGAGCCACCATCGCCCGGCTTCCATTCATATTTTTTTAAATGGCCAAGAAAGAAGGGAGGAAGGGACCAAAAGAAGCCTCTGGGGAGGGCAGGATGAGGGGTGGGGGGTTGGGGGGGAGAACACACCAGACACAGCCTTCCAAGACTCTCCTCAGTTTCATAGCATGGTAATTTTTAATATTAAAAGTAAATTGTAAAGGTATCTTTATAAACAATATGCATAAAATAGATCATATTCTAAAACCTTCCGCTTTTTTTTAATGCTTTTGTTCACAGTAAATTTCTTAGGTGTTGGATTTGTTTTGGCTGGAGATAATAGTGCAAGTGGAAGTGGGCGGCGTTGCCCAGCCCAGCCTCCTGCGGCTAGTACAGGTCCTTGTAGATCTCCTGCAGCAGTGGGTGGAGGCTCATGTCCGTCTCCGTCTTCTTGATGACGTGCAGCAGCTGCACGTGCTCCGTGACGATCTGTCTGAGGTCCGTCATTTTCTGCAGCAGCTTGGCAAACAGCTGGGAGGACTCGGGGTGGTTCAGCTTCAGCTGCAGCTCCAGCGCCTGCAGCAGGCTGTCCTGGATGTCCTCGATAGGCTTCACATTCAGCAGGCCCGGCCGGTCTGGGGGGAAATCGGAAACCACAACAGGAGGGTCAGTCGGGTGCTCTGTGGGCCTGGGCAGCACCTGCGGGGGTTTTTGTGTGTGGCGCCCAGGGCCTTTGCACCTGCTGGGCGCAGGCAGGCCGATACCACTCGGCTATACCTGCCCTCTGCTCTGCTTCACAAACACAGTGAGGAAGTGAGGTGAGAGCCACAAACAGGTAAAAAGTTGGGGGATAGAACTGAAGGCAAGAGTCTCAGTGCTCCCTCCGGGCCTGAGCCTGTGTGGCTGGTGCTCCACACTCCAGGGCCAGCCTGTCCTCGGCGAGTCTACCTCCAACTCCAGCTCATCGGTGGGATGAACTGGCAAAGATGCTTTTTTTAAAAATGGCTTTGTCTTTTTTTTTTTCTCTCTCAATATAGAATATTGCACTTTCAATACAATAAAGTAGTTTTTAAAGACTGCTATGGTTTGGAAGGACTCCTGTCCCAGCCAACATGTTAATAGCGATTTCTTCTAAGTGGTGAGGCTGCAGGTAGTGTTCACCGATCTCTACACATGCATGCAAGCATTCATGGGTGCACGCGCACACGCATACATGCATAAACACACACACGGCGTTGTTCAGGCTCTCTGGCTCTGAACTGCTGGGCTCCAGGGATCCTCCCCGATCCTCTTTCCTCATCTTCCCCAGTAGCTGGGACATATGCAGGTCCCACCACACCTGGCGTGACACGAGTTTCACGCCTCCTGTGGAAGGAAACCTTTCCAATTGTTTACCCCCAGTACCGCTGTTTGCTAGAGATTATGGTAAATAGGGTTCACTCTTGGCTTTCCAAGAATTCTAATGTTTTCAATTTGTTTTAGAGAGGAGTTGTTGGTTGAATTTTATCAAAGGCTTTTAACATTTCTCTCATGAGAGAGATAGGGTATCTGAAGAGATACGGCTTTATCTTAAAACCTAGCAGAGTGAGGTGTAGCCGTCGGTTTCCTGGTACCCTGGTACTCATTTGTTAATATTTCATTTAGAGTTTTTCTATTTTGTAGCTGCTGTTGGTCCAGAGGGCTCTATTTCTGTGGCATCTTTTGCTGGTGGAAGTATTAACTAGCTGTGTGTACCGGAGCTGGACGGTCCTGCTCCAATTCTCCGGGCTCGCCACCTGCTCCTTGTGCGTTTCTTGGAATTCCTCTGCAGTACCATCTCACCTTGCGATAAACCCTGCACTACCTCTCATTTTCTTTCCATGGATTCAGATCTATTCAGGCTCCCCAAATCCTATAAACTTGGAGTAGTAAATTATTTATCTTGGCACTTTGAGGACAGATCTTTCTATATAGGCCAGGCCAGCCTTGAATGCTGAGATCCTTCTTCAGCCTCCTGAGTCCTGGGAATTTTTGTAATTTATACTGCAATAAAGTTGTATATGATATTTTCTTTTATCATCAAGAAGCTATTATTTATGTCCCTTAGCTTAAGGAGATCTATCTATCTATATTGTTTTGAAATTTTTAAAAGTTATTCATTTATTTGTTTTTATGTCGGTTGTAGGGCCTGAACTCTGGGCCAGGGCACTGTCTCTGAGCTCTTCAGCTCAAGGTGAGCCTCTACTACTTGAGTCACAGCGCTACTTCCGGTTTTCTGATGGTTAATTGGAAATAAGAGTCTCAGGGACTTTCCTGCCTGGGCTGACTTTGAACCATGATCCTCAGATCTCAGCCTCCTGAGTACCTAGGATTACAGGTGTGAGCCACCAGTGCCTGGATATTTTATTTTTAATGCTACTGTAGCCTGAACCCAGGGCCTTGCACTTACTAGGAAGCAATCCACCACTGTTATTTTTATTTATTTATTTACTTCTTTTTTGAGCTTTTTACTCGTATGCTTTGATAGCACATGGGTGTTTCATTGTGATGATTCCATGCAGTGTACTTTGGGTAGGTTTATTTTGTTTTTGTTCCTGCTGTTTTTTTCCTGGGCTAGTCTTGAACTCAAAATCCTTTTGCCCCTACCTTTGCTTTCCGTGTGTGTGCCAGCCTGGAGCTGGGTGCTATCTCTGAGCTTTTTTTTCCTTTTGCTTACGGCTAGAACTCTACCACTTGAGTCACAGCTCCATGTCCAGCTTTATTGGTGATGAATTGGAGAGAAGAATCTCATGGACTTTTCCTGCCTCGGCTGGCTTCAAATTGTGATCCTTAGATCTCAGCCTTCTGTGTAGTTAGGATTACAGGCGTGTGCCACTGGCACCTGGCTTTAATGCCTTTTAATTGTGTGTTTTCTCATTTAAAAGTCTGATGGTCATATTATTTTTCTTTCTTAAAAAATAGATCTTTTGATTTTATCAATCAACTTTAGAGAATTGTATTTTGCTTCCAATTTATATAACTCTCCTAAACACATAAAATAAGAAACAAGTTTTAGGGTTTTTTTCCCCTTCCTATATTCTTAGTTCAGGAACACAGAAAGGTGGAAGGTAGCTCTTTCAGCTTGGGGTGCCCAGCTTCCTAAATCCATGCACTGGGGGCTCCAGGTCTTTCCTCTGAAGAGCACTGGTTTCACCTGCCGGGCTTTGATAAATCCATCGCTCCTTGCTCCATCTAAATAGCCTCTTACAAGTCTTGTTATTTCATCTTTAATCTGAGTTATACAAGCAAAGAGTTTTGGATTTGGTGCTTAAGGGGCTGCGTAAAGTTAGGAGTGTTAGGTTTCCTCCTGAAGGCGTGTGGGGGGCCTGCTTTGACTTCAAGGATTAACTCCCCCCCTGTGGCTCTCCCTCCCCCTTCCTTCCTCTTCTCCACACAGTTCTCTCTGCCTTACTTTAAGTATCCGTGGGAGCTCTTCTCGGCCCAGGCTGGCGCTCTGTGTCTATCTATCGTTTTGAGGTACTTCTGTTCCAAGCTCCTCAGTGACCTCTTGCATGATGCCTGCTTCCCTGTTTTCCTTTTGCACGGTGGCCACAGGCAAGGTTTCGAACCTCGGTCTGTGTTCCATCCACCTCTGCTCCTTCCTCTTCTCCGTCTCCTCCCCATCTCCTTCCTCTGACGGAGGGCTGGTATAAACACCCCAATCATAACCATGCTGGAGTCTGAGGAGCCCTGACTTTGTCCTCTCACTGTTCACAAAGGTCGGGGTGGGGAGAAGGAACGAAGTCTCAGAGGAAAGGGTGAGTTTTGTGGAGAGCAAAGCTGCAGTCAGGATGGAAGCCCGCAGGCTCGGCCTCCCTGCCTCCCTGCCTCCCTCCCCTGTTGGCTAGTACAGGCGTGGGAGCAGAGGCTGTGTCCTGAGCCACCGGGACCCAGAGGAAGCCTTTGGCTGGATGAGTTAGAGAGACAAGCTTAGTCTGGCCAAGCGCCCTGCCTGGAAAAGCCCAATTGTCAGGCCTGGAGGCAAAGCCGCGGGGAAGTCTCGGGTGGACTGCAGGGCGCACACGCCTGTCATCTTTAGTCAGGAGGCCAGGCTCAGGAGAGCCACAGAGAAGCCGGAGGGTCCCGGGGGCGGGGGGCGGATTTTCAGAGCTCCACACACCCCTAAACTAACTTCATTATTGCATTTGCTCTGATTTCTCCCCCCCTCCTCTGGCTTCTCCCCCGACCTCCACGGGTCAGATGAAGTATCTTTCTTTTTTTTTTTTTTTTTAAACATTTCAGCATTTAATTTTGGAATCATCAGCAAAAGAAAAAAAAAAGTCAGATGATGAGAAGGAAAGAAAATGTGTAGGCCTGGCCTGCAGCTCCACAGCCCGGCACCTTTCCCAGGAAGGACCCATTGGGGGTTCAAGGAAAGCTGGATTCCTGGGGTCCCTAGCTTAACCTTCCCCCCTCCCCCACACCATGCTTGTGATTTCAAAGGCCGGTCTGTGGCCCTGTGAGTTTGTGCTGGTGGGGCCAGGCCCGCCAGGTGGGAAGTGGGTGCCCAGCTCCCCTGGCCTCTGCTCCTCACCCTGTCTTTTGAGCAGCCCCAGGATGGGGGGGGGCGAATGCTGCCAAAGCCATCACGTGAAATCTAGGAGGTCTCCCTTATCAGACTCCGACCCCCCCACGCCCCCACGGCAATGACTGTGCTTGCTGGAAACTTGGCCCCCGCGGTGCAGCGCGCTGGAGAACAGGGAGAGGATCTGGTTTGGATTTTCAACCCCCTCTTTGGCAAGTGAGCGTTTATGATGTGATGGATGATGTTTGGCTGAGGGGCTGAGACGCCGGGGCCACAGATTCGGGCTATTTTCTCTCCAGTGACAAGTTAGATCATTTGTGGACCATTCCCACCGTCCCCCGACGGAGCCTGGGCGGTGAGGGAGTGCATTCCGGGGAGGAGGGTGCAGGAGACAGGCCGAGGATCCTCCCCCAGCTCCAGATCGGGGCGCTGCCACTCGGGGCTCCACAGAGTGCAGGAGTGCACTCCGTGCACAGACCGGCTCCCTCGGCCCCGTCACCTCGAAATCCCGCATCCCAAGTTCAATTTATGTATTCCCTGTAGTACGCAGTAGGAGGGGGGCGGTGCCCTCAGGAATTGAATTGCAAAAGTGTATTAACAGGCTTATACACAATATTGAGAACAACTGGCTTAGTTCAGATCAACGCCGAAAACCAGGCCTCAAAGGTGTCAGGTCAAGGGCAGAGGCCGTCTCTCCAGGGCTGCCCTTCCTTCCCGCTTCCCTCTCCACGCTCCTCCACACCAGCGCAGCCCTGCGTCCTCTCCCCCTCCACGCCCCTGCAAGCAGGGCCGCCCACCTTCTCCCTGCACCTTTCCCAGGTAGGAGGAGAGCCTGCAGCCGCCGAGGTCAAGGCCAGGCTGCCCAGCAGCCCTCTGGGGGCGGCGCCTGTTGACTCACGCGTGCTGCGAGGCTGGAGTCAATGACTCCTTCCTGACTCCCCTGGCTGTGAAGAATTGGGAAATAAACCTTTCCCGTCTCCTTGGCGCAGCCCTGGGATTGATTAGGGCAAGCTGCTGGTTCCGAGCAGGTCTCCAAAGCTTCTATCTTGCCCAGATCTGGGTCTGCGGTGAGTGTCCAGCTTATCTGAAATGTTGCCCCCACTCCCCACCCCGGACTTGCCCACTGGGGCAGGCAGGCCATTGCAAGCGTCTGGTTGCGTTAGGCTTCCCAGCTCACTACAACGGACTCCCCTGAAGGAGAGGGGAGAAAGGACACCCAACAGGGCTCATTTCATCTCTGCTCTGAGAGCTACCATCCTGGCCTTTCTCCTCCTTCCCCACTGGCCTTGATGTAGCCTGACCTGAGGCGGACTTCACCTACCGTGTGTAGAAGAGAAAGTCTGTTTGCCGGGGCGGCGGGGATGGCTTATAACCCACGAAGGAAGTCAGTGCAGGTTTGGAGAGAACGGTGCAGGAAGAGCGGCTACCACCAGTCAGCACTCAATTGCAGTTTAGCTTCCTTTTAAGCTTCCTCTCTCCTTTCCCTCATTGTATCGCCCCTTACTGTATCACAACAACAGTCACCAAACAAAAACAAGCAAAGCCGTGGTACTCACAAAAGTTACTACTTTCTTAGAGGCTAGGGCCTCTGGAGGGGAAGGGGGGGGATTTCCCCATCTGATGGTCAGAATCATGGTGAGCTTTGGACAGAGGGTGAGGCCAGCAAGGGACCGAAGTGACCGTGGTGTGGCCACAGCAGCTCTTCCCCCAGCCTTCCTCTAGGAAGGAACCTTCCGCCCAAGTTCTCTGCAGACTGCAGGTTGCACCGAGCTGGGCCTGCCATGCGATCGATAGTCACAATCTGGGGAGAATAAACACAATCGCATGTGTGGGTCCTGTCCCTAAGACTGGGGTGTGACCTGCTAGTCCTGGGGCTTGAACTCAGGATCTGGGCACTGCATCTGAGCTTCTTTTGCTCCAGGCTGGTGCCCTAAAGGTTGAGCCACAGCGCCAAATTCTGGCTCTTGGGTAGTTAATTGGAGTTAAGAGTCTTTGAGGCTTTCCTGCTCAGGCTGGCTTCAAACCGCCATCCTCAGATCTCAGCCTACTGAGTAGCAAGGATTACAGGTGTGAGCCACTATCACCCAGCCTTCAAGAGCTGCAAAAGATCCAGGTGACTTGGACGTTCAGCCAGTGGCAAGTGGCACTGGTCTACAGAGGTATCTGGGATCCCAACATGGCAACCTACTCCTGGGCTAGCTTTGGGCAAGTCCCTTCACGTCTCTGTATTTCAGTTTTCTCTCATTAAAAGAAATAAAATAAAAATGGAGTTTGGCTAGGCACGGTGGTGCAGCGGCTGGAACTATAGCCCCAGCTACTCGCAAGGCTGAGGCGAGAGTACTGCTTCAGACCAGAAAACAGGAAGGCAAGGCTCCATCTTCAATGCGGGGCTGGGGGGGTGGCTTGGAGGCAGGGTGCCTGCCGAGCATGCACAGGGCCCTGGAGCGTCAGAACAACAGCCACCGCACAGGTGAGCATAAAGGAGAATGAGCGATCGAACTCCCCGTGCTGTCCTGAGGATTAAAGAGCATGCGTGTGAAGAGATGAGATAGTAAATTGGCCGTTCATGCTCCATTCTCTTGGCTTTGTGTGTGTCTCTCTGTGTGTGTCTCTTTCTATTGCTGCTCTTCCTCCCTTCATTGCTCTCTTTTATTTTCAGCTTTTTCTTTCTTTCTCAGCTCTTGTAGATTTTTTGCCTCCCTCCTTTCTGATCCTTGAGGAGGATTTATTAGGAGCACTAGCAGGGTGAGCCTGCCCTATGCTGAGGCCTGAGAAGTACCCGGGGAGGTTTGAGGAGGACTGAGAGAGGCCCAAGGCTCCGGCCAAGGCTGTGCAGAGACTCTGTATGCGTGGTGTGTGTGTGTGTGTGTGTGTGTGTGTGCACGTGCGCGCGCACGCTTGAGCATGTGCATGTACACAGCATGCACGAGCATGCACATGATGCACACAGCTCTGTTATTCGCAGTGACTCAGGTAAACACCCAACACTTCCCCTATTAGGCAATGGCCACCCGGGAATCAAAGCGTTCTCTGTCTGTGTCTGATAACAACTATGTATAGTTATAAAGAACTTAGCTAAGACAGTGGGAGAGGAACACCACCATGAAACCAAACCCAGCCAATCATTTTGTATCTGCGCATGCAGGGGCGGGTCCACATTAGTTGACCCCATCTCCCAAAGTACAACCCAGGACACGGCCCGTTCCTTCCCTCCATGGGCACGCAGCCCCTGGGAAGTGCTGGTGTCCCTCCGTCCTGGCCCTTGGGGTAAGGGCCTGGCTGTTCCGTTTTCTCAGGGCCTGTAGCCTGCAGACCCCTTTCCCGACCCACCTGCTCCTTCCACGCCCAGAACTGGCTAGATCCAGACTGGAAATGAACAGGGCTAGAGCTGGAGGAAGCGGAAGGAAGTGGGAAGAGAAGGGTCCGACGGGCACCACAGAGGGTAAAGCTCTGCTCTGCTGAGCTGGGGAAGGGGGAGCCGAGGGGAAAGCCCAGGGAAGGGGGCCTAGGCCAGACTGGGCAAACCAGAGGCCGGGCACCATGCCTGGCACCCCCTCCCAGCGCTTCTCTTTCCCCTGGCTTTGCCAAGTTGTGAGAGGAACCTGGGGTAGAAAACGGAGCTCTATGCACACCCTGCCCCAGAGGCACGGAGTCTGGGAGCAGGCACCCCACGGGCCTCCGCCCGGCAGCATCCTTTGTGGGGGGCAGGCAGTGGTTTTACACCTCCTCCCCCTTCCCCGTAGCAGTATCTCTCCCCCAGTGGGTTTGTTCTCAATCCACAACTAATCCCCTTCAAGTGCTGCCTGATAAAGGGATTAGCGGCTCCCGGGGGGCCTTACACTGAGGAGGGGGGAGGATCGGGAGAGGGCCTGGTGGAATTTCCAGCCCTTTGACTGGCAGCCGGGGTTGGGGCTACTGCCCGTTCTATGGCGCTGGCAGGGAGGGCGGAAATGGGCATTTACCTCGCGCTGAACACCGCGTCCCAGGCCGGGCACCAGAGGCTGCACACTGGTACTGCACTGGCGTAGGGGCATGGATAAGTGAAGGAAGGCCGGTGTGTATGTGTGCGTGTGTGTGTGTGTGTGTGCGTGTGTGTGTGTGTGTGTGTGAGTGATTATCCACGAATCGCAGGGCTCGGGAGCCGCAGGGGGGGTGGGGGGGCGCTGGATCCCCATGGGCTCATCCCAGAGCTCTGCCACCCAGCCCTGCCTCCCGGAAGCCCAGGCCTGATGTGGGCACCCTGGGGCCTCTGTCCTCACCTGCAGGGGACCAGCGAATGGGGCCCTTCCGGAAGGGCAGCCTGGGGTCACCCAGAGTGTAACCAGAGCCCCAACAGTAAAGTGCTCTGAACAGCGAGCGGTCAGAGGGCGCGGGATGGCGACTCGGCAGTATGGCTTTCCATCTTAGGGTGTCTGAACCCCAACTCCAGGGTTTGCTGGCTCACCCAGAGGAGCCCCGGGGGAGGAGGCGGCGGCTTTATTTCTGGGGCCAGGGCAGGTAGAGCCAGCACTTTCTTTTTCTTTTTTTTTGGTCGGCTGTAGGGCTTGAACTCTGGGCCTGGGCGCTGTCCCTCAGCTCTTCAGTTCAAGGCGAGCGCTCTACCACTTGAGCCACAGCACCACTTCTGGTTTTCTGCTGGTTTATTGGAGATAGGAGTCTCACGGTCTCTCCTGCCCGGGCTGGCTTTGAACCACGATCCTCAGATCTCAGCCTCCTGAGTAGCTAGGATTACAGGCGTGAGCCACCAGCGCCCGGCTCAAGAGTGCTCGCCTTGAGATGAAGAGCCGGCACTTTCTATGCTCTGTCAGGGCCAAGGCCTGCGCATGCAGTCGCTCTCTTTTGGAGGTACACACATGTCCCCATCTGTCAGATGACTCCAGGCGCGTCACCCCCCCTGGCTCTCTAGGTTTTAGTATTGGGGTGTCAGTGGAGAGCTCATACACGTACCCCTCCCCAGTCATACCCAGCGCACAAGGTTATGAAAAATAGAGAATGAATGAGACATTTCTAGATGATTCCGAGTGAGTCACCGTGCAGAGCCCTGTGGACTCTCCTCCTCCCTACGCCTCAGGCTGGGGTTCCCCCATCTCACCCCTGCCATCACCCCACTTGTCCTGCCCAAGAGAAGTCAGAGGGCGGTGCATATTCCCAGTATCTCGGGAGGAGTCAGAAAAAGCCACCGGCCTCACAGAGGCTGGGCCCGAGGTCTGGCACCCAGAACTGTGTGGAGCAGGAAGTTCAATATTTAGCTGGGGGGGGGAGGAGAGGGGGGCAGGCTGGGGGAGGGCTGGGCAGGAACTGGGTGAGAAGCACGTGCTCAGCACACAGGAGGCCTGGGTTCAATCCCCGGCACTGCGCACGTGTGTGCAGGCAGGCAAGCACACGCACATGCACACGCATGCATGCACACACACACACACACACACACGTGCTGGCTTATTGCCTATGTTTTCCAATCTTTCAGATTTCTTCTTGAATGCCTGAGGAGGCCGGGCCACAGGCCGGGTGAGCTGAGTCCCTGAGCTGGGCCTCCCCGACACCGCCGTGAGCCACTGGGCTGAGCACGCGCTGCCTGGGCACGAAGCAGCAGCAGGGACACGGAAGACTGTCACTTGGCATTTTAGAGCTGGGAGCAGGGGACAAGGATGAGGGCGGGCAGCCCTCCAGCCCCGTGTCCACGGCCATGCTCCTGGGTGGCCTGTCCAGGCAGGACGAGATGAGCGCACTCGCTGGACGGTGTCAGCAGTCCTAAGTGTCCACCTCTACCCTTTCCTGCAGCCTCTTATTTACTCAGGACCTGGTATGAGATGGTATCTGATTAAGTGGCAATGTGTTTACTTAGCTATTTAAAGTTTACCACTCATTTTCATGGAGAGTTCTGCAAACAACGCCATTGTGTCCTGGATTCGGTCCAGGTGCTGGCTGGCTGAGTCAAGAACTCCATCAGCAGCGTTGGGCCTTGTCACCAGGCCCGGGCCCAGCACAGTTCAAAGCCAAAGGAGTTAAGTCCATGAAGACAAGATTAATGAGCGATATACCCGAACCGTAACCTGAACCTTTTATTTTTGGGGGTGCATTGGGATTTGAACTTAGGGTATGTGCCTGCTTGGCTGGCACTCAACCATTTGAATCATACCCCCAGTCCTGCTTTGTGCTGGTTATTTTGGAGATTGGGGCTAGCAAACATTTCTGTCCAGGCAGGTATCAAACCAGGATCCTCTAGATCTCAACCATCTGGGTAGCTGGGATTACAGGTGTGAACCACTGCACATAGAGGCAAGGTAGAATCTAATGGTTGATTTTTTTTTCCAGTGCTGGGGCTTGAACTGGGGGCAGGTAAGGCCTCCCCACCCCCCACGGCATGCTCAGTGTTGGGCACGGAGCATTGACTTTGAAGTCCCAGACGCCTGGGTCTGAACTCGCATCTCATCAATTAGTCACTCTACAACCTTGGGCAGGTGCCATCGTCTCTATACATTTCTGATTTCCCCATCTAGGGGCTCAGTGACCTGACCCACAAATGGTAGCCGTGATCACGAGTTTTCTAGTATTCTTCCAAGAAGAATGTATTCGTGTATTCTGGACATCATTCTGCTTTAATTCTAGCAAGTGAACAAGCAGGCCCATCCTCGCACCCACGACGTGGTCATGGTCCATGGCTGAGCCCCCAGGGACCTCGGGGGGGAGGGGGGGTGGCCTCATCCAACACCTTCCAGAACGTTCCAGAAGTACCTCGGACAGGGGCTGGAGCAAAGAAGGAGGACTGTGGCGGTGATGGGTGCCCGAGCCAGCCTCCAGAGGGGCGGGCATGGCAACTGGCCGTCGGTGGCAGCCACGGTGACGCGCGGCCTCTCAGTCATTCAGACGGCCATGGCCGCGTGCCGCGAAAAAGACACTGTAAAATCCAGGGAGCTTCCTCCCTCGCGTCTTGGAAGTTAAGGGAGAGCTGAAATGGATTCCAAACTGTTTTGAATTAACGAGAAGAGCCCTTTCCTGCCGCAGGGTTCCAGCTGGACCTGGCCTCCACTTTTGGGGGGGGGACCCCGAGTCCTGCCGCTCGGCCTACCCTGGGGCTTGTCAGCTTTCCTGAGCTCTGCGCTTGGCACTGGCCGCTGGGCAGAGTCGGGCCCCGCTGGCTGGGAGGCTGGCGCAAGGCCGTGGCGCCAGCTGCACACATCCTCTTGCTGGAGGTGGTTCCCTGACTCTCCCCTGCAGGCTGGGGCCTGGGGGGGGGGCGTGGGAGGGCGGTGGGGTGAGCACTGTGGCAGGGAGGGGGGAAGGGGGAGGGAGGGCAGAGGGGACGGGGCAGCACCCATGGCTGTGAGGACACCTAGCTTTCATCCTGGCTCCGGGCTCCCTAGTTATTAGACCTCAGCCAAATGCTGAAGTCCCCCCTCTGTCCTAGGGGGTGATGATAAAGGCAGGGGAGCACATTGGGGTGCACTGCGCGTGCGCAGACCATAGTCACCAGTGCCGGGCTGAGGGTGTGCAGCGCTCTTGTTCTTTGCTGTAGTCGAATCCTCGCGGCCCTCTTCCTCCCCCCACCCAAAGCTCAGAGCAGAAAGAGGAGAGCACTTGAGATCGAGGTTATCTTTCTCAACAAGCTGCCTTTGGGAGCTAATGGGTGGCTGGTGTATGTATGTGTGTGTGTGGGGGGGAGCGACACAGGTCAGATCTGAGGCCAGGTCAAATGAGTTGTTTCGAGGGGTGCAGTTGAACAACACCCATCTTAGGGGAGCGATGCCAATTTCCCCAGCAAACACTGAGTTGTTCAAATCATGACTTTCATCTAAAAATCTAAGGACCCCCCCATTCCGAGTGTCCCAGCCCCTGACACCCTCCTGTCCCACAGCTCCCACCTCCGCCACCGTGCCTCAGCCTGGGATCCCAAAGGCTTTCTCCAAGGTAGAGCTCCAGTGTGAGTCTCAGAGGAACTTCCTGAAGCCACTCAAACAACCATAGACTTACTTCCTAGCAAATGGAAGATAAATCATGCTATGCATTGCAGAAATTCATTTTCTGGAGCAGAGCCTCTTACATACATGAAGGTTTTCCCTTTCTGAATTTCTAGGATAAGAAAAAAGAAGTGGATAATCATGGCTTCTCGGGAAGAGGCGCAGGGAAGGCTGTGGATCTCAGCATCTGCTGATGAGATCCGAGTGGACATGGCTCTCGATGGGCCACCACGATTGGGCATCTCTTTCCCTGGCCTGTGCCTCATCAGCTTCTCTGAGTAAAGATGAGGCGCACATCCCTGTGAGCTGAGCAAACACGCCTCCAGTCGGTTCTTTCTTATCTGTCTATGTTTAGACTTCATCTACAAAAGCAAACGTTGGCTGGGAAGGTTCTGGCTTTGAAGATGTAGGAATCAGTCGATGGCAAATCCTTTTTAGAAATGTTTCACAGGGTGGTTTTTTTTTTCTCTTTTCATTATAAGTACAGATAAAAGGCATTTATGGCTGGGCGCCCATGGCTCCTGCCTGCAATCCTAGCTCCTCAGGAGGCTGAGATCTGAGAATCCTGGTTGAAAGCCAGCCTGGGCTGGGAAGTTTCTGAGATTATCTCCAGTTAACCACCAAAAAGCCAGAAGTGAGGTTGTGGTTCAAGTAATAAAGTACTGGCCTTGAGCAAAAAGCTCAGGGACAGTGCCCAGACTCTGAGAACCAGCATCCACACCATAATACACACACACACACACACACACACACACACACACACACACACACACACACAGAGCAGTCCGCTCTGTGGGACTTTTGGCTAATATAAAGATAGTTTATGGCTAAAAGGAAGTTGTTTATACAGTATCTACATTTCAATGGCACCATTTTTAACTTTCCTAAACCAGTATGACTTAGACCCGGTCATTGAAACATGAAATTAAATCCCACCGTGTTATTTATGGAGCTAGCTCTTGACTAGTCAATACTTGCTTCTCCCCTCCCATCACAAGCTGATTTTCACAAACATAGGCACAGGGCAGAGTCCACAGCAAAAGCTCAGCAGAAGTCAATTTCAACATGAGACCCCACCATTTCAAATCCTGTTTCCAAGGGTGAGAGCAAAACTTCCTCTGATGCTACTTAGACACGTGAGCGCTGCGAATGGAAGTAATGGCTGGTATGAAGCCTGACTTCTGGCGCTGGCTTAGTGAATTAGATCATGTACTTGCAAGGTTAACATTTCTACAAACTGCCAAATCATTCAGCTTATTCCTGGCTGGGGGCAGGGGGAGGGGGGGAGAGAGGAGACAGGAGGGAGAGGGGAGGGCTCTCTGTAAGGAGGCAGAGGTCAGCTGACACACACACCTCCCTTCCTGATGTGGGACCACAGTTCAGGGCTGATGGAGGGGCGGGAGCCCAATGGGACCCCAGATGCTTAGCGGTGCCTTCTCCATGCTGCACAGACCACCACGGAAAGCTAGTGATCCGCATCATGACTTCAAGGGACTCAAGGTTACATTGGCTTTCTCGGAGAAGGAAAGGAAAAAGAGCTCAAAGAAAAATGAAAAGGGGGCAGATATCAGCCAGGGTTGGGGGGGGGGGAATACCACGAGGGAGAGAAGAATGAGCCTGGAGAGAATTCCCCCAGCGTTCCTTTGCCAGAAACCTACGGACGGGGTTCTATGTTTGGTATCTGTGTGGGTCGTGGCAATACTTGTTAGCATGTTGTGCTAGAGAAGTCCAGTTAGGGCGGCGTGAAGGCAAAGATGGCCAGCAGCCCACCTGCGTCCCACCCGCTTCCAGGACAATCGGAGGATGGACTGCTTACCTCCGCTGAGGATGATGACGGCGATGAAGATGGCCAAGTCGCTGTCATCTAATTCCAGTGCATTGAACTTCACAGCAAACTCGAACTTGGGCTCCATAAAGTCACCGAAGGGCTTGCGCAGGCTCTTGAGGAACTCCCTGGTCATGAAGCCTTGGCCCTCGGAGATGAGCACCCCGTCCTTGTTCATCAGGGAGGCCAGCATGGTGTAGATGATCTCGTGGACGCCGTACTTGAGCAGAGTTACTTGGTCGTTCAAGTCAAGGTTTACAAAACCAGGGATGCTCTTGGCGTACTCCGTGATCTCCTGCACGGCCTCCACGGAGCGGAACTGAGAGCCTTGGAAGATGCGGATGGCCACCTCCTTGCTCGGCTCCTGCAGGGGGGTGATGAGCTTGAACTTGATTTTGTCTTCCCCCATCATTAAGGAGTTCATGTCGTAGATGACGTAGGGCTGCAGAGGAGAAAGGGGAAACGCAGCTGAGTTGGGAATGGCACAGGTGCATCTGTTTCTCTCCTACACACATTTGCTCGGCTCTCTCACACCTTTAAAGTAGAACACGGACGGTCGAGCATGAGAACATTCTTCTCATTCTAGAACCAAATATGGCACATTGGTTTGGGCTGTTTCTTTCCACAGGTATGCTTAACCCTTTACCTAAAAGATATCTAGGTCATTTTTAAGACAATGCAGATTCTGTTGTTTGGAGCTCGGCTTTCAGCAACACACTCATTTAGACTTCTTTCAGTGAAGAAAATAATCATTTCAGCAACTCAAGGACTGAAAAGACTCACTCGAACATACAAGCCACCTTGCAGTTTTAGATTCAATCTACTCAGACTGCAAATGAAATGCAGTGTGCACATAAAATATACTTCACCATAAAAGTCACCCTGAAAGCAGATTACAGATCTTGAGCCAAGAAAATGTCTAACTCTTTTTTTAATGCTCTGAAAGCCATCTGTTTCAGGAAAGGCAGTCATAGAAGGGCCTGTGGGTAAACACTACAAAAAAAAGCCACAAAATAAAAGTAGTTTGGAACTTTCATTACTATTTGTGGTGCTGGGGATTGAACCCAGGAGTCTCAAGGATGCTAGACAAGCACTTTACCACATTATACCAAACCCTGAACTTATTTTTATTTGTTAAATACTGTCCTTATGAGTCAGCCAGGCAATAAAATATATGCACCAATTACTCGGGTTTACAAAGGGTGGTTTTCAAAAACAAATTGTGTTGGTAGTGAAGTTCTCTCCCTCTCACTTGCTTGAGTAGAAACAGCCACACTCTGGAAGAGAGAGGCTAATATTCCACACACATCGAATATACCATACTCTGAAAGAGTCAACCCTATTCAAGGATGTGTACAGCCGTGTGCTGCATACGTGTAATCACAGGTAATCCTAGCTGTGTAATCCTAGCTACTCAGGGGCCTGAGATCTGAGGATCACAGTTTGAAGCCAGTCTGGGCAGAAAAGTCCAAGGAATCCTTTTATCTCCAGTGAATGAGCAACAAAGGTGGGCAGGAAGCCTGGGTCAGATGGTAAAGCACCAGCTATGAGAACTCACAAGACCCTGAGTCCAAGCCTTGGTACTGGCACACGCACATACACACACACACACACAAAGGCAAAGGAGGTGTGTAGGTGCGATGTGGGTTCTCGCTTTGGGCCTACGGCTGACTGGTTTGCGGGCCAAAGTCGTTTACCCTGTCTAGGTCTCAAGGAAGTGGATACACCTGGGGCCTTCCTTCTCTCCTCTAGAGGAAATTCTAGTTGCTTTTATTGAGGAGCCATGGCCCCGTGTTCATGTGCGTGGGCTCGGCAGGGCCGCACGTGCAGACGTGTGCCTGTGCACACACGCACGCCTGTGTACACACACACGCCTGTGCACACGCATGTGCTCTGAGGGTGAGTAACGTTTGTTAGGGCAGCAGGGCTGAGGTGAGAGGTTAGAGCAACCTGGCACGTGGAGAACTGGGCCAGGCCCAGGTCCTCCCCCAGTTCCCCACGCCTGCACTGTGCCCAGCAAACCACAGACACTCTCAGAGCTGAGCAGGCCTCCCAGCACGCACACACTTCCCGACCCTCAGACGCACTTCAACCAAGCCCCCAACGACCGGCGTGAGGACCGCAGGCAGGAGTGCCCGTGGCCCGAGCTCTTCCAGCCTACCTGGAGCACGCTTTGGAGTACATTTTGATCCCATCCCTCTCTCACTTTCAAGACTGGTATTGTTGAAGGGAGACGGACAGACAAGTAAACAAACAGAACCCAGGCCAGCTCCCAGGCCCGCGCCCGCCCCCCAGTCCCGATGAGCTTCTGCTCAACCATGCAGATTCTTGGCACAGAGCGCACGCACCACAGTCTCCCACTTCCAAGTAAGCAGTTTATCTGGAACGCTGCCCCGTTCCTCACCCGCGTGACGCTTCCCCGCTGCTTCCCCTGTCCCCTCGTATGAAGCCCCAGGTTCCTGTTTTTGAAACTCCAGGATAGTTGAACACAGGGCACAAAAATCCTGCTAATTTTCTCTCCCAATTTAACAACAATGTGACTTTAACCCCTTGGCAATCAATGTTGGTCAGGATTTCCTGGCAGTAAACAGTGAAGGACAGGGAAAGAAGGCAGCCCTCTCACCAACATGCCACGCCAGTCCAGCTTTGCTTTTTTTTGAGGTTGGGGGGGGGGCCGAGGAGGGAGAAGAGAAGAAAAGAAAACCTTTCAGAATTTCTGGAAAAAAAAAAAAAGATGTTCTGAACTGGCCGATGAATTCTGGGTATCTGGCATGCAAATGAACAGCAGATAAGAGTTTGTGTTAGTCACATCTGATAGTGTGGGTTTCGCTGTGGATTCTTCCTTTCCACCTTTGGGTGTCTTTGTCAATTGTCACTCTGCACGGGTGACGCCCCCTCCCCCGCAGGCAGCCCACAGTCCCTGCCACCGGCCGCTGCCCCAGACGCTTTTGTTTCCCAAACCGAGCGAGAAGGTGCAGCTTGCTGGTTAGGTCACTGGCCTGCTCAGGAGGGCTCTCTTGGTACAGTATTCTGCCTTAAAAATACTTAAATGCTGCCTTCAATACTGCTCTGTGCTGCCGCGGTGAAGTTTCTGTATCTCTTACAAAGCCAGGGCAGTGCGTGGCGAGCTGTCGTTGGAGATGGAAGGGCCGTCCTCCAAGTTTGCCTTGACTTTTTTTTAAACACTTCTCCTGCTAACAAGAGGGGGCTAACAAGGAGCATATTTGCTGACGCAGCATCCAAAGGTTAGATGTGCATCCTTTCTCACAGGAAAGCAAGTGTGTTCACAAGCACAACATACCCCGGGGCTGGATGCAGGTTTTGTGGGTCCTGAAGTGCACATACTGCTAGGGGCCTTGGCTAAGAAAAATGATGATGATGAAGAAGATGATGAAGAAGGGAGCCAAAGAGTGGGCGGCCTCCCCGAGTAGGGCAGGGCTCTGTGGCCGTGAAAGGGGTCTCGGGGCCTAAGCTTCTTTGGCACAGGGGGACGCTGCCCACGGCCACTGTGCTGCTGTGACACTGTGTCTCTCGGGAAGGGCAGGACAAGACAAGAATGGGTGCAGAAAGGGCCAGCGACACACAGCGTTCCTCCAGGGAAGCCAAAGGTCGCTGTGGAGGGACCAGCTTTTCTGGGAGAGAGCCATGAGATCTAATTTTATTTTGATATACTTTGATTAAAAAAGTAGTTCCACATACCAGAGCCAGCATGGTAATCAGGGTCTATGGAGGATTAAACTTCGTTATAAATCTATGGCGTTCCTTCTATATGAAACATAGATGATGGCAAAATGGGCTTAGAGGTAAATAAGAGAGAACAAGAAAAGTGCCTTCCCTCCTTCTTCTCTCTCACCTTCTCTCCCTCCCCCCACCCCTCCCTCTCCCTCCCTCCCTCCCTCCCTCCTTACTTGTCTCTTTTCCTCTCCCTTCCTCTCTCCCTCCCTCCCTCCCTCCCTTCTTTCCCTATTAAAGACACCACTGTGCCCCATGACTTCGTGGAGGTTGACCGTGTTCTCTACCACTGAACTCTAGGAGTCCAATGAGATCAGCATTTTAATATCTGAGTTATAGAAAGGATTAGGTCAAAGACTCTAAGTTTAAAGCTCCTTTCAAATAATCGAAGGGTGAGCTACAGGAGACAAATGGGAACGGCTGGTTAATGAAGCCCAGGTTGCTCTGTATGATTTCTCGGTGTGTGTACGCTCGTGCACACGCGTCACCCGTTCCCTTTGAAAACCTTCACCTGGAAAGTTGTCAGAGACAAAGCTAGCTCGGGAGCACGTCCTCCTCATGGCCGGCGTCTAGGTATTCAGGATCTCTGGGAGGAGTGGGATTCGTCTCAGGGCCCATCCCTTCTGCTTCCTTCTTCCTCCTTAACCTTCTGACGCCTCTCCTCCCCTGCTCACCCCCCAGTTCTCTTTCTCCAGATCCTGTAGGTACCAGTAATGCCAAGCTCCCTGGTTTGGTACCCCCGGCCCTGTGGCTCCTACCCCACCCTGGTCGAAAGCTGTGGGATTGGTAGAAATCACGCTTCATTGCTAAGTCTGGATGAGCTGAAGCGAGGAGTCTTGCCGAGGTGGAATGGTGCTTGAGAGCAAGCCCTGACCTAGAACCAGCACCGCTCCCATCCCTGCCCCCTCCCCCGGCCTTTCCACCCTTTCCACACGGCTTCTCTGCTTCTTCCCTTCCAAGAAGGCATGGGCACCCGGAGAGCAAAGCTCTTCCATGCGGGTCCACCGTCATAGCGCACCGCCAGCCGAGTGCTGAAGTCTGAAGGATTGTCAGATGGAATTGTTTCCCCACATGGTTTTAGAGACTTAAGACAAACAAATGAAAGCCTAACAAGAATTATTCACACTCAAGTGAACAAGCACATAACCACAGCTTAAAAAAAAATCATCTTTGCCAGCCAGTAATTCAGTGGATAAACAAAGGCATTGGCTGAGTTCAACCACAGGAGAGGGGGAAAAGCAAACAAGAAACCAAGCACTTTCCTCCTGAACTGTATCAGTTATTGTTGTCGTTGTTATTAGGTGCTAGGGATGAAACCCAGAGCTGCGCACATGCTGGACAAACGCTCTACTACCGAGCGCTCTCTCCTGTCCCAGAATGCTGTGCTTATTCTCGAAAGATCACCACTAGTTTGCGTATGCCTCACCTGTGCTATTGGCTTGGAAAGAACTGACTATTGCTGCTCCAACCATGGCTGCTCCCAGGAGCCCAGCGTCCCCATCAGCCACGGGAAGCTGCTCCGCACCCACGCTCCCGCGCGTGTCCCTCTCCTGTGGGCCCTTTTCTCTGGGCTCCCACCAGTGGTTTTCTTCTCAGCAAAGGCCACCTCACTTGGGCTCCAAGAAGAGAGGGAGAACCCCTTCTGCTGAGCAGACAGGTCTCTTTGCAATGTCTAAATGCACCAGGTGGCTTTCCTGCCCGGCTAGCTCCTATTTGGGAATGGCCACTCTGCTGAGGGCCCCCGCTGGCCCCCGTCACTGGTGGGGCAGTGCCTCCAAGTGTCCCACCATAAACACGACGGTGCTTGGAGTCTAAAGTCCAACAGACGCCAAATAAAACGTTTTATTTCTCATTCACGGGGAGAGAGCGCAGCCAGGTCTCCGCCATCGCTGAGATCCGGAGTGAAGAGCTGGCAAGCGCATGAAGGGTTTTTTTCCTCTCCCTTTCTATTTATTGTTTTATGATGAACCACGACAGTGAGAATGGTTTTATGATCTTTTTTAAACTATCCTGTTTATTTCCATCAACAAGCACGGGGTCACGTGACAGTGACACACCCGGAGTGATCACTGCATGAGCCCCATTCAGCTATGAAACTGCCTTCAGGAAACGGAGGGCCAGCGTCCAGCACTGGGGCGGCCGCTGGGGCTGAGAAGGGCTCTGCAGACAGGGGCTGCGGCTGAACAAACGCCTTGGGGGGGGGGAGGTGATGGTGACCGCCACTTCTACCCTGACAGTGCTGCAAAGGACGAGGAGTCCTGACCAGTTCCGAGGCCCAAGGCCCCAGCTCTCATTCTGCTAAGCAGGAAGATGAAAAGCCGGGGTGAGAGTGAAGATGATAAGAGGAGGAGGAGAGCGGGGCTTACTGTGTTGTCTGTTCAGAAAGCTGCAGACGGCCCTAGGAAATCAGATACAGAAGAAGGAAGTGGAGGCCGGGAGGGAGACTCTTACGTAGCTCCCTGGCCCAGAGGCACAGGCCGGGGAGGAGGCAGCTGGTGCGTCCCCTGGTAGGTTAAGGTTAAATGAACAGTGAGATAAAATTTAAGAATGGCCTCTTCAGTCCAGTCATTTCCTTGTTCCAAGGCCCTGGGTAATTGGTCATTCTCTCCGCTGAGGGCCCACCCCCGGGGCTTGGCCTGAGCAAAGCTACAGAGACCAGCCAAAGGAGGGTGTACAGTGGGTCCGAAGCGGCCCCCACACACAGCCCCACGAGAAGCCCCACAGCCCAGTGCTTCTCACACCCCTAACCTCTGGGGAAAGCCAAAACTTCAGCAAAACTGTGCCTATCAACACAAATCTTAAGTCTCTAGAGCCCCAGCCAAGAGATAGCAGAACAGCTCAGAGATAGATACTATCTAATGAATAATATGACCGCGATGATAAAGAGCAAATCTCATTGGAAATAACATTCTGGGTTTCCCCCCTCCCCCTATTCCTTCTCTGAATTATTTCTTTCCACTGGTGCTTAATTTGATTTTGCAAGATAAGGAGAAAAGAAGAGCACCGAACAATTCGATCTCAGTTTCGTGTAATCAGCGAGTGGATTATTTGAATTTGGCTCAGTGTCTTGTTTCTTGTTCCAGACCCTAACC
The DNA here is from genome assembly GCF_000151885.1 of Dipodomys ordii. Taxonomy (NCBI): domain Eukaryota; kingdom Metazoa; phylum Chordata; class Mammalia; order Rodentia; family Heteromyidae; genus Dipodomys; species Dipodomys ordii. The sequence continues at coordinate 1,976,657 of NW_012267228.1, forward strand.
AGAGGCAAATCTGCCACTATCTAGATCAACTGAGGATGTCCAGTTTGGTGAGCAAATTCTGACTTAGTGAGAAGGCGTCTGTTGAAAGGCCAGAATTTCAAAGGGCATTGCCAACAGTTTTTCATTCAATTAAACAAATACAGTTTGAGTTCCTGTGGGCGCGCGGCGGGGTGGCCTGGCAGACGCTTGCCCTCTGAAACCTTGAGCAGCTTAAAATCAAGTTTTCTTTTTGCTTTTTTGCCCTTTCTCTTAAAATAATGTCATAGCAATTTATTCCAGAAAGAGCCTCCAGTGATCTTATTTATTCACTCCAGTATTTAGAGCTGGCAGATCAACTGGGATGCGATCTTAAAGTGATTTGACTTGCGTATTTCAGAATAAAGATGGGGGTGAGTCGGACATTTAACTTCTTGACTCTTCTTGGCCTTTCCTTGGTCCCTTGTCTTCCTCCTGGTGTTCAGACACCGTGAAGCCCCCAGGGCTGGCGGGCTGAGGCGGCAGGTGTGCGCCGGAGGGGAGGACTCGGTGGAGGGAAAGGGAGATGGCTCAGGGCCCAGGGCCGGGGCTGTGCTACAGCCTCCTTCCGGTCAGCACCCCCCCCCTGCCCCCAGCCCCTCCTCTAGATCGCTCCTAGCAACGGCCGCCATCTGCTTGAGGTGTTCACTTCCCTTGACTTCTCTATCTGAGAATGAAACAAATTACAGGTCCCCACTCCCATGTGAGCCCTAGTCCTGCTTGGTCACGGTGACTCACGACCCAAACAACACGAGAAAGAAAGTGTCTAGACTATGAGTAGTGAGTGTGCTGTGCCGGCCCCGTACGCGGAGCCGCTGCGGTCCCAGAGGGCGTGGGGACCGTGGGCCCGAGGGGTCTTCAGTGCTGGCTGGGAGAGGGCGTGGGGACCGTGGGCCTGAGGGGTCTTCAGTGCTGGCTGGGAGAGGGCGTGGGGACCGTGGGTCCGAGGGGTCTTTAGTGCTGAGGACACATTGTGCCAGGTGTAACACACCTGTGCTACGCCCTTGTTCTTCCCCAGGCCTGCCACCGGTGGGTCCCAAGGGCAAAAGGTCTGACCTTTCTAGACCCGGGCTTCCCTGCCTGTAAGAGGAGGATCGTAATAAATAACCGGTGCCCTGGGATGGCCCTGTGGCTTGAATGCAAAGAATGCACAGAGCCATTTTGAAACAGTGCGGCCAAGGCCCAGGTGTTACCATGGCCTCGAATCAACAATCTCTGTTGCGAGTTGGAAACTCGACTTTCCTAAGCCGCTCTTGACTACAGAATCGCTTTGCGGACTTATCTCCTCCTAAATAGCTTAGTTAGAAGGAAAAATGACTTAAAGATAGTCATCAAAATATACTGAAAAGCAATGATCATCTCCTAAAATGTACCTGAGTGTGTGGAAAGTTACACACAGGCGGTCGTGGCGGGGAGGGGGGAGTCCCTTGGCGATCTGCACCTGTGTGCAGGGCTTTGCGGGATGGGATGGGGTCAGGGCTTTGATGATGCTCCCCACAGCTCTGCCTGCACACACACCATCAACGGAGGGTCAGACCCTGCAGCCATCACTGTCCGTCAGCTGATGGCAGAATGGGGACCGGAAGCCAGGGACAGTTTCCTTCTCTCTCTCTCTCTGTCTCTCTCTCTGTGTCAGTCTTGGGGCTTGAACTCAGGGCCTGGGCACTGTCCCTGAGCTCTTTTGCTCAAGGCCAGCACTCTACCACTTGAGCCACAGAGCCACTTCCAGTTTTCTGGTGGTTAGTTAGAGATAAGAGTCTTATGGACTTTCCTTCTCCAGGCTGGTTTTGAACCATGATCTTCAGATCTGAGCTTCCTAAGTAGCTAGGATTATAGGCATGAGCCACTAGCGCTGCACAATTTCATTCCTTTTAATGAGTATAAGCTGTGTGCTCAGCCTCCTGTCAGACAAGAGCTCTGCTTCCTGGAAAACTTAACTCAGGAACCCTTAAAGCCCTTCTGAGTGCTGGAAACTGCATGCATTGTAAGAAGCAGTGGAAAGCTGGGGATACAGGTGGCGTGGTGCACAGGGCTAACAGGCCGGGCCCTGATGCCAACTCCAACACCTCAGCCTCCACTAAAATACCTCTGCGGTGGCTCCAGCAGCTGAGATCCAGCAGCGGAGACGCGCTGGGTCAGCCCGACTCCCCAGAAAGAAAGACCACGAGTGACCAGGAAAGGAAGGCTATACAGCGAAGTACAGCTGTATGGGATAAACTCTGCGGGAGGTGGACAACGCCTTTCCAAACCTGGCCTGGCTCCTTCTGGCTTCCTGGATGAGCCGCTGTGGTCCTGCTCAGTTATTTTTCTGCTTCGAAAACAAAAGGGCTAGACTCTGAAAGCAGGCAGGAGCGTGCCGGACTCCGTGTGCATTCATGAAAATGCATTCTCTTATTGTGTGTGTGTGTGTGTTTTGGGGGGGGGGAGTTGATCCTGGGACTTGAACTCAGGGCTTGGGTGCTGTCCCTGAGTGTTTTCACTCAAGGTTAGCGCTCTTCCACTTTGAACCACACTTCCCGTGCATTCTCGTTTTAGTGTCAAAGATTTCATGGCAGCACGAACCACTTACTCCTTTCTCAAAACAATGCTAACGTATCCCATCTGAAGCCATTTCCTGCAGTTTGGACCCAGCCTGATGGCTGAAACATGATGAACCCTTTCCCCTCCCCCTCCCCCTCTCCCCTCCCCCCCCCCTGCAAGACAGCAGAAGAGAACTGACTGATTTGTCCGTGGTCTTCCCCGTCAGGATGGCCCTTGCCTTGGCCTTGGTCAGCGGGAAGGACTTTATGTATGAGTCATACAGATGCTTGGCCAGGGCGCGGAGGTCAGCAGACTCTGGGTTCAGCTGGTCCATATCACTGGAGATCTCAGCCAACAGCTTCTCCTTCTCGGCCTGTGGCATCCGCCCAAACCTGATAGCTGTGGAGGCAGAGAACGACAGGATGCGGATGCGTCAGTGAATGACCACAGCTCCCGAAGCTTCAGCCCAGCCCGGGTTCCCACACGGCAGGGCCCCGCTTCGCCTATCTCCACCGCCCCCTACCCCCCCAACTCAAGGCTGCCACCTTATTTCATGACAGCACAGATGATATGCAAAAATTAAATGGTTCCCTTCCTTAACGAAAGGTTGTAATGTCTGATCCTGCCAGGCAGGTCAAAGGGTTTGTTTAGCAAAGGGAGGGGAAGATATGTTTATTTACACATGCAATCATTGAGACAAACTCCTATTCATCCCTCAGGACCCAATTCAAATGTCACTTTCTCTAGGAGGCTTTCAAGTGCAGGGAACGATTCCTTCCACGCGGCCCATGGCATGGCTTCAGTGGCAGCGATGTTCACACTGTGCTGCCTTTGCTTTGCCCACCTACCTACTCATTCCACCATTGAACAAGGTCTGGTGTATCTTGGAGTCTCGTGACACACAGCTGGACAGACCAGAAGAAGAACTAGCCATGTGTGTCATGAGTTACACAGGCATGGTGCGGCGTTGGGAGCAATACCGCACCGGGTTTGGTTCTCAGGGTGCGTCCGATCCGCTTCACCCCGGTTACAGGGGGACAGGGGTGGCATTTCATTCCAACTCTTCCATTCAGTGGAGAGGAGCCAGGCTCAGGCCCCACCCCCCCGCCCGACTCTCCAGAACTAACACTTAATGATGCTTCTCAGAAAGACCGTAGCCCACACATTTTTGGCTTCTTTGTGGGGGAAGGAAGTGCGGAAGCAGAGGGAAAGAAGAGGGAAGGAGCAAAGAGGAGCCGTGGGCGGGGAAATGATTGGTTACCTTAGCGTGGAGCAGTCACCTGCATGCACAAGACCCCAGAGGGAACCCGGAAAAGGCGTGGCTCTGCTCCTCCCCCTTTCCCAATCACCTGTGTCAAGTAGCCACTCCCCCCCCAAGCCTTCTGCGCGGGCACCACCAGACCACTGCCTTTATCTGAGATTTCCCAGAGAAAACACTGATTGGGACCGCTGAGCCTCAGATTTGGAGATCCACCTCAGAGGAGCCGAAATAAATTTTACAGTGATTGTCTGGCCGCCAAGGCCTCCCGAGAGGCCTGGCTTGGAGTTAGAAGGGAGAGAGACTCTTTCAGGAGCCTTTCCATTGAACTAGCTGCTACATGGGTATTTCAGGATCTCTCTCCTCGGCACACCACCCCTCACAGCAGAAATCTCTACATCATCGCCTGGCTTTGGTTCGGTCTGTTCCAGCTTCCTCCTCGCTCTTCCCCGTCCTCTCCCTTTGCAGTTGTGCAGGACAGGGAGGCTGGCGGCTCATGGCTCATCTCCCCATCGCCCCCCCCAGCCTGCAGTCTCCTGGCATGGGAGGGGCGGGGGGGTGTTTCTGACTGGACCCCAGCTTCCTCCCACCCCCAGCAGCATCCTGAACAATGGAGGAGGAGGAGGGTGGGGGCTATGTCAGGGGGGCCTGCCCATCCTGGTGCCAAAGTTGGGGGGAAATTTCAGAATTATCAGAGGGTGAGGCAGACGTGGGCCAGAATCAGCCACGATTGGTGGCCAGATTCGGTCCTAAGCTGCAGAAGCGTACGGCGGAGGTTATATGCCAAGAAGGGCTGTGTTTTTCTTTTTTCTCTCTCTTGTGGACAAGCAAACTAGCAAACTTAAATGGCCCAAGATATGGATAGACTTGCTCTCTTATGCTTAACAAAAACAGCCAACAAGTAACTTTAGAGATGACTTTTGAATTAGGAGACATGAAAGCAAAAGCCTTCCGCTAGAATCTGAATAAACGCTCCCTCATGGAAGTTTCGCCCACAGGGCTGTCTCCTGAACAAATTATCTGCAGGGTTAAGTGACTGCACTACAATTCAGGGTTCATTAACTTTCAGTGCTACTAGTTACACAGGCAGGGTAGTATTTTTACACCTCTGAGGCTCAGGAAAGGGGTAAAAAATGAATCTTGTTTAGCGGGGTCAAGTTGGCAAACAATCTACATAAATCTGAAGCCAGGGAGGAAACAAACATTTTGATTTTATTTTTATTAAATTTTTGTGTGTGTGCTGGTCCTGAAGATTGAACTCAGGGCCGTGGCTGGTCCCTGAGCTTCACTGATCAAGGCTAGCGCCCAGCACCTGAGGACATTCCATTTTCAGCTTTTTGGTGGTTAATTGGAGATTAAAGTCTCACGGACTTTCTTGGCTGGGCTGGCTTTGAACTGTGATCCTCAGATCTCAGCCTCCTGAGTAGCTCGGATGACAGGCATGAGCTACTGGGGCCTGGTTTGTATTTTTTTTTTAAGGGGCAAAAGCCAACTGGGCCTCTTCACTTTGGAAGCACACATCTGGCGAGGGTGAGACCCCCCACGGGCGCCGCCAGGCCCCTGTGGTCACGCCTCCAAACTCACAGATCCAGAACCCGAAATCTACCCTGTCCTCTCGCTCTACCTCTCCATATGTGTTCCAAATTAAGCGTCTTGCCTTGGAACCAGCCCACACTCGGCGCATTTCCTGCCTCTGGGGTGCAGAGTTGGAGAATCAAAACAGGGAAGGTGGTGGAGGCAGAGGTCAGAGCTCAGACAGGGAAGAGGCGCAGATTTAGACTGGAAACAGAAATACCGACTTCAGGATGCCCGTTACCATGCACTGCCCATGGTGTGCAGTTGATCCTTCTGCTGACAGACAAAATCCTGCCCGCCCCCCCCCCCCCATCACCGCGTCACAGGGCCAGCGAGCACTTGTCCCTGGCTTTCTACTGTCCGTTTGGTAACCAACCAGCTCTGTGGTTTCCAGAAAATTACTTCATGTCTCTGGTCCTCAGCATGGGGTAGAGGTTCCTTCTTTCAGCTCTAAGTTTAGCTCTAAAATTCTAGGAATGTCTGTAACACTCAGTACCTGGGAGCAGACTTCTGTAAAGCCAACCCATCCTGTCCAGACCTCCAGAAGGCTGACATTTGGTTATTAGTGGGCCAATTGACCCCCTGGGGGGTGGGGCAGAGCCTGTATCTTGGTTAAAAAGCAACAGCAAGGCTGTTAAATGACTTGATAGGATCCTGTCAGGAAGACTAGGTTTCATTAGGGGCAGCAGATTCTGGTGAAGATATATTAGCTTGATACAAGCTCTAAATGCCTACTTCATGCAATGTATAAACACGCACTCACACAATGCCTAAAGGAACTTGATGCAAAACACTCGTGATGCGACACACTCGCGCAAGGCTCTGACAGACTCAGCTGCTTATTTAGTAGACACAACATTGAAGCACATGAAATCATTAAAAACCCCGGATATTGAACCCGGGTCTGGGTATGGCTCCAAGAAACAATTAGTTGACTTGTTTTCAAAATATCTACCTTCACTGGACTGTAGGGCACAGGACAGATAGTTGCTATTTACTTGTGAAGATAGATCGAAGCAGACTTTCAAATAATAACTCAACAGAAAATGAAAGAATGACCTAAGTTGATTCTGACCGGGGATGGGTTTGCAGAGCCTGAGAACAAGAGAAAGGCTGGCCCCTCTCCCCCTCCTGCCCGCCCCACGGGGCTGCGCTCCGGATCTTTCTGCTTTGGTCATCCTGCGGTTTGAACTGAGGGCTTTATGCTCGCTGCTATATCATGATGCTCACATCCAACCAACAGCCTTAAATCACGGGCCAGCCCACCAGAGCTGGATGTGTAAATACACCTTGGGGGCACTAACACATACAGGGGGAAGCTTTTAAATTTAGGCAACTCAACTAGCTACTCAGGAGGCTGAGATCTGAGGGCCATAGTTTGAAGCCAGCCTGGGCAGACAAATCTGGGAGACTCTGATTTCCAACTAAACACCCAAAAAGCTGAATGTGGGACTGTGACTCAAATGTAAAACACCAGCGTACCCAGCTAATCAAGAATGCAAGGCCCTGAGTTTGAGCCCCAGTATTAGTGTGCAAACACACACACACACGCACACACACATACAGACACACTCAACATTTTAGGCAGCCACCTTACCAGACGCCTACATATTTGGGAAGATTGTAGTAGCTGGATGAAAAGTGAAAACTTCAGTGTCTCAATAGAATTTCCAACTTATTTATTGATTTTTTTTAAATTTTGGCAGTAGTAGGGTTTGAACACAGGGCCTCATACTTGCTAGGCAGGCATTTTATCATGCAAGCAATGCTTCTAGTAGAACTTGTGTATGTGTGTGCCAGTCCCAGGGTTTGAACTCAGGGCCTGAGCTCTGTCCCTGAGCTTCTTTTGCTCCAGGCTGGTGCTTTACTACTTGAGCCACATCTCTACTTCTGGCTTTTTGGGTAGATTAGTGGAGGTAAGTATCTCATGGATTTTCTTGCTCAAGCTGGCTTTGAACTGCAATCCTCAGATCTCAGCCTCCTGAGTAGCTAGGATTAGAGGTGTGAACCATGAGGCACCTGGCTTTCTAGTAGAACTTTTGGCATTGAAAGACTTGGCGATCATTAATTTCATTAGCTTTCCAGCAGTATTTCCCAGCTCTTAGTGTTCCTTGAACATTACTTTACAATTCTTCTAAGGTGCAAGTGCGTGGCTAAGGGAGACACCAAGTTCACAGAATGGGCTCAGCAGATGCCAAAGAGAAGAAGTAAAAATAACCCAGAAGTGGGCAATCTGTAATCTCAGCTCTTAGCAGTCTGAGATAAGAGGATTGCGAATGCAAGGCTAGACTGGGCAATAGCCCTTAGGGAGACCTGGTCTCAGAAAACAAAGCAAAAAAAGTAACACAGAAATTGGTAAATTTTCTGGGCCAGGGGAGATGTTAATTTCTTCTTATGCGCTGAACAGGGCTGGGTGCAGATTTGGGAACGGCACTCAACGCCATAATTCAGGAGGCATGGGAGCGGCAATTACTGTCGACTCCCACCTGCCAAAGACATAGAATTTAAAGTTACGGCAACCACCTAGAAGCCTTGCCAGTGGCTGAGTTCCCCTGCTGGGTGCCAGGCATCTGTGAATGGTGTTCTTTTTTTGTTGTTGTTGGTCATGGAGCTTGAACTCTGGGCCTGAGCACTGTCAGCTCAAGGCGAGTGCTCTACTGCTTGAGCCACAGCGCTCTCTGGAAGTGTCCAGTTTTCTGGTGGTTTATTGGAGATAAGAGTTTCAGGGATTTTCCTGTCTGGGCCAGCTTTGAACCGTGATCCTCAGATCTCAGCCTCCTGAGTAGCTAGGATGACAGGCGTGAGCCACCGGTGCCCAGCTTTATGGATGGTGTTTAGAAACAGCACACAGACTCCCATAAAAATCCTCGAGGGACCTGGAGCCAGTTAGGTGCTGAGCCCCTCAGCTGTGCAAGGCCCTGGCACTTAGCTCTCTTTTGGCCTTTACAAGTTCGGAGTACTTGCATGTGCCGTTATCTCAACAGAATAACTAAATCGTCAAATAAGGTCAAAGGTGACCGTAGCAAGTTTGTGCTAGGGTTCTGAGATGATTCTGGAAGGAGAAAACCATGGCTGCCACATAGGTAGACTTTCTTTTGCTTTTCTTTTTTGGGCTGGGGCTGGAAGCCAGGGCTCAGGCAGGCTCACCCCCAGCCTGTAGGCTGAGATTTAAATAATATTTGCCCATACACACTAAGCAATAAGAGATATATTTTATGTACATATTAATGTATACGCTTCCTGGCACACAACAGGAAATATATTTCACACCAAGTATATTCTATGTGTGCAGTATCTTTTGGTACTAGGAATTATATTTCACATGAACGTGTGAAGTGACAATTTTTTTTTTTTTGGTCAGTCATGGGGCTTGAACTCTGGGCCTGAGCACTGTCCCTGAGCTCTTCAGCTCAAGGCGAGTGCTCTACCACTTGAGCCACAGCACCTCTTCTGGTTTTCTGATGGTTTATTGGAGACAAGAACCTCAGGGGCTTTCCTGCCCAGGCTGGCTTTGAACCGCGATCCTCAGATTTCAGTCTTCTGAGTAGCTAGGATGACAGGCGTGAGCCACCAGCACCCAGCAAAGTGACAATTTTTAACAGGCAAGAAATAAATAGCACTAAAAGCAGAGCTGGCATGCTTTCTCAGGATATCTCAATGATAATGACCTGGAAGTCAATGATTTCTTCATAAAGATGAAATAAATTCATTGCAACTTGATTGCATCACCTAAAATATAGCCCTTGGCTTGAAAACGTGCCCTGATGTTTTATGAAGCTTGATATAAAAAGGAAATGGGTGGAATTAAACCAGCAAATTCTTTTGCAATCAATGACTGCAGTTGTACAGTGTGCTACAAAGCAGATGTAGTCAAATGTCGAGAGAAGTTGGACCCAGTCCCCAGCCTGACCAGCAGGCCTGTTGATAGCTCTATTCAGAATACATTCTTGTCCTTAAGGAACTGACCCATATTAACAACTTGAATTCTGTAAACTATTTTTAAAGGGTCACCAATTAGTGATTGATTGCCAAATATCTTGGTGGTTTCCACTATGAAAACCAAGCATCTGTATGGTGGAACAAAAAAATATTTTTTCCAGATACATTAGAGTCAGGAGGGATGAAGTCTGAGTTCTAAGACTATTCTTCTTACCAGATTAATTTGGAGAGAGTAAAGGAGAAGAAAGGAGAAAAAAAACCCAGAATCACAGCTGGGCTGCAATTCTGTTGTACAGCCATATGCTTAGTAGGCTCAAGACCTATGTTTAATATCAAATATGAAAGAAAGAAGGAAGGAGAAGGTAGATAAAGAGAAAGGAAGAAAGAAGGAGGGGGAATTAAATATCCAAGGAAATAAAATTCTGAATTAACTTGGTCACTTGAGCCATAATGATGTTTCAAAGAATTGACTAATCCTTGACAAAAATAATACTATCAAGTTACAGCTGAAATTGGTCTTGGGGGTGAGTCAACCAATCAGAACCAAATGGTAATGAAGAATTAATTCTTTGAGTAAGCGTATCTTCTGTGATTTTCCCGAGTTAGCACTGCATTTTCTGAAAACATGTGTTTTCTCAGGTCTTCCCCATTATTTCTTGGAAATGGATGGGCTTGATTTGTGTGAGTGTGAGTGTGTGTGTGTGTGTGTGAGTGTGAGTGTGTGAGTGTGTGTGTGAGTGTGTGTATGTGTGTGAGTGTGTGTGTGAGTGTGTGAGTGTGTGTGTGTGAATGTGTGTGAGTGTGTGTGTTGGTGGGAGATGGAACCCAAGGCCTACCACAAGCTACCACTGACCCGGCTGCAGTCCTGGAACCTTGAATTTAGATTTAAGTTTGCCTATCACACTGGGATTGCATTGCACGGGTATTTTCTTTCTCCTTTTTCCAGGTGTGTCCATTTTATGCACTCATGGGCAGTGCACATTAGTGTGTGCAAAAGGGCACAAATCGAAGTCCTATATGCCACGTAAAACCCTATTCCCAGAAATAGCCAGAGTTGTCTTAGAAAGTATACACACACACACACACACACACACACACACACACACACACACACACACATTCTCTTTGTAGCTATTAGAGCAACACCAGACACATCGCCATTACCGCTCTACTGGCTTGTGAACACTAGTTCCCCGTGGCTTTCCAGTCTCTTCCCTCAGCATTGCACGTGCCGGACGCACACACCGTACTGAAAGCTTCAGGTCCTTGATCTGAACGAGGCCCGCGTGGGCAGCGTCAGGTTCTGCAGCTGGCATCCCGTGGGGCGGCCGCCCTCTCCCCCCACCGCCCCGTGCGCTGAGCCGCCAGGGCCCGGCGGGCACCTACCGTTGTGTGACATCCCCACGGCAAGGCACTTCTGGAACCGACAGTACTGACATTTATTCCTACTCTTTTTGTGGATCCGACAGTTGAGGTCACACCTGTCGTAAATAAGCTTCAACCGGATAGTCCTTCGGAAGAACCCCTGCAGAGACACACCAAGAAGCAAACTTTATGTCCTCGTGATCCACAGAGGTAGCGCTCACCTACTGCTCCGGCTCCCTGAGCCCTGGCCTGAGGGTCGGGGGAGGGGGCTCCTGCGCCATGTTCTCGGGCGATGACACGTCCCTTGCCTTCTCCAACTCAGGTTTCTTTGCTATAAACCAAAGCCCCAGGGGACCTCGAGGGTCCCTGTCCAGCACTCAAACGCTGACCACGTCCAACTGGTGTCATTTCGTGTACCTTGGCACGCGCTTCGGTTTTCAGCATGCTCTAAGAAGGGCTCTGGATTTAATGAAATGCAAATAAAACACCATGTAATCAGTTCAGTCTCTCCGAGAGTCGTTCCAACTGCATGCCCCGGCCTTTATAATTGTGCTCAGCAGCTTGGCAAAGTTATAATCATTTCATTCTAAAATATGATTGGGGCCAATAAAAATCCACATGTGGATTTTTTTTTAGAAAAATTCTCTCGGTTGCATAATTTCCGGCAGAGTTTGTTTCATTTATTATTAGTATTATTTTTTGTCATTGAAAGAGGGCCTCATCATGGAAGCCTGCAGACAGAAAGAGATAATAGGACATAACGTGAGAAGCCATGCACAAGTCCCCAGAAGTTCTACTCTTGCAAGATGACAAACAAGGCTGTTTGGGGCTGACAAGTCTGTTAAATTTCCTCTGGCTTTTGGATAGAACCGAAGAAGGCTTTTTTTTTTGTCAGTCATGGGGCTTGAACTTAGGGCCTGGGTGCTGTCCCTCAACAATTTCGCTCAAGGCTAGTGCTCTACCACTTTGAGTCAGAGCTCTACTTCTGGTTTTCTGATGGTTAATTGGAGATAGAGTCTCACAGACTTTCCTGCCCAGGCTGGCTTTGAATCTCGATCCTCAGATCTCATCCTCTTGAGTAGCTAGAATTACAGGTGTGAGCCACTGGCACCGAGTCTGAAACAGTTTTTTAAACTAGGAATGTCTTCCTGCTCCATTTTGGGGGGTTTATAGTATTCTTATCCACTTCCATTGTATTCATCTTTGTAAAATTTAGTTTAGTTTTTTTTTTTTTTGGATATGGCCTTGGGGCTTGAACTCAAGGCATTGTCTCTGAGATTTTTGCTCAAGGCTACTACTCTTAACACTTGAGCCACACCTCCACTTTCCAAACTCAGTTCTTCATCTATTCAAACTGCTCTGGTCCTGTCTGGTACACAAAGCAATGGCTTAGTCTTGGTTCTACTATGGGTATGTATTTTGACTTTTTCCAGAATTCATAATCTGTTGTGTTGTAGTTGTTACAAATACCTTCTCTAATGGCCTACTTCCCTTGAAGTGTGTTTTTCATTGTTTTAGAATAACCTGCAAATATGTTCATTTCACCTTTGTGTGGCAGACCAAAGGCACTCTATTTTCTCTCAGTGCTCTGCATTTCATTGCCTTGTGCTTCCATGGTTGCTACTGGGTAACCTGTCCCCTGCTTTGAAGGTGAGCTCTCCGCGGTGCTGGCTCTCCTGCCTCCTTCTCCTGCAGCGTGCCTGGATACGGATTTCTTTTCACTTATTCTCCAGACACTTTTTTTGTTTGTTTGTTTGGTTGTGGGGCTTGAACTCTGGGCCTGGGCACTGTCCCTCAGCTATTCAGCTCAAGGCCAGCGCTCTACCACTTGAGCCACAGCGCCACTTCTGGTTTTCTGGTGGTTCATTGGAGGTAAGAGTCTCACAGACATTCCTGTCCCGGCTGGTTTTGAACCTGTGATCCTCAGATCTCAACCGCCTGAGTAACTAGGATGACAGGCGTGAGCCACCAGCACCTCGCACCAGATATATTTTCTAAATCTTGACTTCACTTTTTTTTTTTTTTAAACTCAGTTCTGGGATTCAAATGAATACTTCCCTTTACTATTCCAGAGCCAATAAAATGAAGTGCATTTTCAACCTGTTTTCCTTTTTTCTTTTTCTCCCAACAGCTTACTCTTCCGGTTACCAGGGAGTCTGAGAGCTGGTGGCATGGGTGTGTATCGTTTGTTCTTAGCTCTTCACGCCTGTGTGACAAGGTGACTTCTGGCTTTGATTGTTTGTGTCTGTTTCACAATGTTTTCCAACTCCTCCTTAATTGCTTTATTTTAAACAAAATTTCACGTGCCAGGAGGTCGCAGATTGGCATTTATCTTATGCTGGGGTTAAAAGCCGCGTGCTGGGCTCACTCCAGCTTCTCCCTGTGTGGTCTCTACGGGCTGAGTCCATAAGCTACGGGACGCAGCCGGGAACACACCAAAGCCCATTCGACTGGGGTAAGGTCCTGCAGACTACGCAGCAGACCACGGTGCCTTTTGTGCGTCCTAAACCGTCTTTCAGCAGAGGTTAACAATGTGATTGCCACGGTTTGATTGTGGCCCCGAAGGGTTCACATGTTAACATTCAGCCCCCCTGGTGGGGGATAAGAAGATGGAATTTAATCTGACTGTGGGCGGTTAAAGGTGAGACCTCCGGAGATGATTGGGATTAGCTAAGGCCTTTTAGGATGCAGCCACCATGATTGAATCCTGATGACTCTGAGACCAGGGTGAGAGGGGACACACACACACACACGCACACACACACACACTCACACACACACATACGCTCACTCACACACACACAGACTCACACAGACTCACACACACACACTCACACACACACACTCACACACACACGCTCACTCACACACACAGACTCACACAGACTCACACACATATACTCACACACACATACTCTCACACACTCACACACACAGACTCACACTCACACACACTCACACACACATGCTCACACACACAGACTCACAAACACACATGCTCTCACACACACTCACACACACGCTCACATACACACTCACAGACTCACACACTCACACACGCTCACACACACTCACACACACTCACACAGACATGCTCACATACACGCTCACACACACACACTCACACACACACACTCCCTTCCTTTCATGTGAAGAAGCCCCACACTTTTTGGCAATGCTGTATCAAGAAAGCCATCAACCAGGCCGGCACCAGCAGCTCACTCCTGCAGTGCTGGCTACTAAATGTTGGTGAGACTCCCTCCCTCCCGCACCACAACCAACACCTGGGTGCAGTGTCTGCCGTTCCCGTTGGCTGAGGCAGAGGCCAGAAGGGTTATAGCTTCAGGCAGCCCAGCCAAAAAGTCTACACGTCTCCGTCTCAACAGAAGAAGCTGGGCCTGGGCTTACCTGCGTTTGGCAGGTTTTACGGAGTGTTTAGTCGCTATCTCTGCATTCTAGCCTGTTTTTCTGTTTGTGCATTTTGTTTGGCAGTGCTCGGGATCAAACCTGGGCCTTGCACGTGCCAGGTGAGTGCTCTACTATTAACAGAGCTGCACCCCAGTCCTTAACTCACAGTTCCTACATCCATAACAGGGTCGTAAGGGTGAAGCGAAACCCGGGAACCAGCATCCGGGCCTCACGCATCCCTGACAGTCTTGCAATGATTCCTGGCACAAATCATTCAACCCCCCCCCCCAAACCTGCAGGACACCAGGGCTGGGCGCGCACAGCTCAAAGGACCAGCATGGGGACAGGAGCAGGGGCGGAGCAGTGCTGCTTGCACCCGTGTTTCTTGGGTTTTCACACATGGCACCACCAGAAGGAGTTTAACCGGAAGGAAAAAGAATGCGACCATCTGATCTGGGCTCCCTGGACTGAGCGTGAGCCAGGCCCGCGCTGGGGCGAATGCTGGGGTGAGCTCTTTTTTACCTTGCACCCCTCACACGCGTGGACTCCGTAGTGGAAGCCGGAAGCTTTATCTCCACACACGCGGCACTCGATGGCCATGAGGGAGCTGGAAGGTTCCTCGTGGGGCCGGTTGTAGAGCTGCGTCTTCTCAGAGTAGTAAGGCGGGGAGGCCGGCTCCACTTTGATGGCACCTGTGCCCGGGGAAAACGTCAGATGATTACCGGGGACAGGAACAGTGAAGAACCGAGCGTAGCATCCGCAAGCCTCAGATGCTTCACTAGACAGCACCAGGGTCTGGAGCAACGAAGAAGCCGTTTGGCTGGGAGATGGGCTGCACTGAGCCTGGCATTGCAGCATCAATTACATATTTCATCCAAACACTGCATTTTTTAAAGAAGCATTTTGCAGTCACTCTTGCAAGAGAAACACAGAAGGGCCTGGCTGTGGAAGGTCACGGGGAGCCTAGCTCGAAGGTGCCCAAACAGCAGGACTCCAGGCTGAGTGGAAAGAGGTGGTGTGTAAAAAACCATCTCTGATAAGGAGCAGGAGAAACCTACAGAAAGCTGGTACTACATTTACTGGTTAGGTTCAGGTTGATTACATTTCCGTATTAGGCTCCAACTGAAAACCACACAGATAAATATGACCGCATACACTATGTATCTAAGAAAAAGAAAAGAAAGAACTAGAAATACAGAAAGTTCATGCTTATGATCAGGCGATGAGTGGTTGACAATGAGAGACTGGTGGCTTTGGAAAACCACCCACAGCCAGATACGAATCAAGGAAGCGGCGCTACAGAAGTTGTCCTTTATCATGAAAAGTGCAGCCTGAGCTTTTCTTGAGTCTGATGTGTTGATGTTGGTTAGTGGCATGAAGATTTATCAAGAATGCAATGTAAATTTGTGCCAGGAAAGTAGGTTTCAGCATAAATGCCACAAACTACAGATTAGAAGAAAAAAAAAAAAAGAAAACCCTTACAGTAATAGTCATTTAGCGGTGATAAGTTATGTAAGGTAGAAGTGGCACTGTGGCTCAAGTGGTAGAGCGCTCGCCTTGAGCTGAAGAGCTGAGGGACAGCGCCCAGGCCCAGAGTTCAAGCCCCACGACTGACCAAAAAAAAAAAAAAAAGCTACGTAAGGTAGCTTACAATGATTACTTGTTAAATTATAAGGGGTCAAAAGAATTCAAAGTTTGGATGATGGACTCTTAAACTCTTAAGGAGGCAGCAAGCAGGGGGCTGGAGGCGTGGCTCAGTTGGTGGAGCACTGGCCACTGCGAAAGCAGATGTAGGTACCAAGTTCAAGTCCCGGTCCCAGACCTAGGGGAAAAAAAAGCAAGCAAGCAAGGAAGAGAAAGGGAAAGGAAGACAGGAACAGGCCATCTTCCCATTTGGACTGTGACTGATAATCAAGGTCTGTGAAGGGCATGCGTGGATCTCTGGGGCTCTCATTCCAGGAGCCTGGAATGGGGTCACCCCCAGCCCGAGTGGCCTCAAAGGTGGACATCAACCTCATACTTTGGTATTCCTGCAGCTTCAGGTCGTATTTATAATCCGCCACCATGGGGTCGGCTCTGGCGAATGGGGTGTCCTCGTAGTGTGGATTGGAGATGCTGGAGAAGTCCACGGTGGTGAAGGGTTTGATGTCAAAGGCGTGGGGGTGCTCGTCCATCCCAGAGAGGTCCACCGAGCCGATCCCGAAGCTGGTGGGCCAGAAAGGCATCTCGGTGTCAACCATGGCGATTTCTGAAATGGAAGCAAAGAAATGGAGCCTGAAGTCAGGTGCCGAGGGACAGGGCACTCGCTCACGACTGCACGCACAGGAAGCCATGTCTTTGATAAGGCAGCCACCCTGCCACCCTTCTGAGCACCACCCCGGCTGGGTGAAAAGCCAACCCCTACCCTGGCTAACCCGGGAGAGATCCTGTTGTGTGCATGTGTGTGTGTGTGTGTGTGTGTGTGTGTGTATACGTGCATGCGTGTGTTTGTGTGTGTGTGATGTTCTTCTATCTGTCCTGCCTACATCTCTACCCCTCACACTCTCTAAAGATAGGCCAAGTTAGTTACTTTTATTTACTTGAAATTTCTTTCCACCAAGCCCTGAGTTCAACCCTAGCACTGCCAAACAAAACAAGACAGATTTTACTCAGTACTAATTTCCACCCATTTCCACCGCCCCCCCCCCGCCAACACAACAAAACAAAGTGAGATGGAAACAAGAAACAATACAGAAGACAAAGCAGAGAACACATGGTTTCTAAAGTGCAGAATAACCACTGCGGCCAGCGGCGGCTCCGGCACCTCAAGCCGCGTACGTTATTTTACGTTGACTTTTGTCATCACAGTACACGAAATAAAACCTCGCCAGTTTGGGTGGCAAGCATCTACTGAGAGCTTGTGAGCCACAGGGGAGCGGACGGTTGAAGCTCCCACGCTCTGTTACCTGCCTGGCTTGGATTCTCTGAGCCCAGTTCCCTCGTATCCACATGCGCCAACAGCGCAGCCAGAAAGTGTGATAAATGTGGATTCTCTGCTCAGAAACCTGAGTGCAGAGCTATGCCGAATCCAGGACTGCTACCTCAGGAGAGAAAGAAATGAGCTGCCCATCCAAGTTCCAGAGGTCTGGAGTTCCCAAGGTTCCCAAGCCCGGGGCAGGAGGTTCAAGTTCTAGACCAGGGCAGAAAGCCTGCTGTCAGCCATCCTCTGGCGGATGGAGGCCGGGGAGGAAGGGCGGGCGGCTCTTCCAGGCCTACCTGGGAATCGGCCTCCTGCCTTTTCCCAGAGAGCCCAGCTCCCAGGAATTTGCTCTCCCCGGCTAGCGCCTGCACGAGGCTGGAGACTTCAGTTGTGGTCTTCACAAGAAAAACAAAGTGCTTCTCCAAGGAAGGAGCGGAGTTCTGTGAATGCGCTCCGTGACTCCGAGAGGCTCCTGGGACACTGCCCGTGTTCCCACGCGGGAATGTCCGCGCTGTAAGCTCCCAAACAAACTCATGTTATCTGCAGGCACTGCAAAACCTGCCCACGGTGGCCAGGAATGTGGGCGGTGAGAGCTGAGGGACCCCTGCCCCCCGGGGGTCAGTGACACCCAGGAAATGTCTGTGTCCCGGGGGGGAGAGGGGGAAAGGGGGCAGCCATCAGGCTCTGTCCTCTGTCTCAAAATTCATCTACCCCCCCCCTCAACCCACGCCGCACATCCACGCTGTGGTCTCAGCCTGGCGGGCTTCGCCTGGGCATCACTAGTGACTGCACGCGGCCCGCACCATCCTCATGCTGCCACGTGTCTGGACGATGGGCCTGGCTGCCAGGCGCTGTCCAGCCATCTCTCCCGACAACCGACTGCAAAGCCTCACTAAGTGACTTCTGGCTAGTGACTAGGATCTGTAGAAATACAGATTCATGCAGGTATTTTGTTGTTGTTGTTGTGGGTCGTGGGGCCTGTCCCTCAGCTCTTCAGCTCAAGGCTAGCACTCTACCACTTGAGCCACAGCACCACTTCTGGTTTTCTGGTGGTTTATTGGAGATAAGAGTCTCATAGACTTCCCTGCCTGGGTTGGCTTGAACTGGGATCCTCAGATCTCAGCCTCCTGAGTAGCTAGGATGACAGGCATCACATTACAATCTGTAGTTGCTTGCCTTGCAGATGTGGATGGGCATGGATGGCGTCCCTTGTCCACCATGGAACACAGAGCCGTTCACCCCCCCCCATGTATCCCAAGTGCCCCGTCCACCCCTCGCTCCCCAGGGAGGGCTGTGGTTTTATGATCCTCTATTTCAGAACAGACCTCTTTAATAAATGACCGTGTCAGGGCCCGGGCCTTGGCTTAGTGGTAGGTGCCTGCCTGGCAGGTGCAAGGCCCTGAGTTCAAGCCCTGGGACCGGCAAGAACAAAAGCACAAAAAACCCTCAACCCACACTTGAGAATAAATGACCATGCCTTCATTGGCACCCCAGGCCCTGGAGGGCGGCCCGGCTTCACCCTGTCTGCTGATTTTCCCCTGGTGACCCCAGGCCTCGTCCCAGTGATCGGCACAGACAGCTGTCAACCCGCCGTGCAGTGTGCCCAGGATACCGGCCCCTGTCTGTGTCCTCGGTCCACTCCTTGGGTCCATGCGTGTTCCTCCGCCTAGCACTTGCTCTAGGCACCCCGCTCCCTATGTGTCAAAGCCCAGCCCGTGCTCTGGTCTCCACGAAGCTCCGGGTCTCCAGGCTCTCCTGGTGGCTCTCCTCCACCTCCCGCCATGTGCTGACTTGGACGAAGGCTCCGCCATTCGAGTTCCAGCCTGGGAGAAGAAGACGGCAGCTTCTTCTCCCTCTCCCCGGCCCTGCACAGCGGTGCTTTCCTGGGCGCTGGCTAGCCCAGTGATGGTATTTTATAGACATGTGTAGACTAACTGCTCATTTTTTTTCCCGATGAAAAATGAAGATACTTTCTCCACGGTTCAGTGTTGCAAAGACTTATGCTCCTCAAAGGATAATAATCTCCAGAATTATAAATCTAATACGGTATGATCGGTAACCCTTTCCTCTCAACAACGAATATTCATTTTTCCTTTCTTTTTAGTTGATTACAAGAGGATGATTAGGGGCCTGTACATTTCCCCCTGCTTTATCTTTTTGTGTGTGATGCTAGAGATTGCACCCAGAGCTTCATACATGCCGGGCACTGAGCTAACACCCCCGGCCCATGTTTTCTTCTTCTTCTTCTTTTTGTTTTTCTAAATGGCAAGGTCAGAATAAGAAAGAAAAGCAGCTGGCTTTTCATTTTCGAGAAAACATGGCGCTCCAATCCCACAGGGCTTCTCCCTGTCCTCCACCCTGAGCCGCTCCGGGCCCAGCGAGATGACGCACCGCGTTACAGGGAGGCTGCGGCTCCCTGGACGCTGTACTTTATTTTGACTTAGAGATGGGTCCAGGAAACCTGCTTCTCATTCTGTCTTGAGAAAACACAAGCTTCTGTGGCTGCCAAGCCGCCAGTGGAAGAGGTGTTTTCTGTTACTCCGTGCAATTACCCATGAAAGAACAAATGAACAAAATATTTGCATGAACAACAGCCCCTTCTTGGGAATAAGCGAGCGGCTTCACTTCCAGCCGGCTGAGAGCAAGTTGTGTTGCCTCAGGGCAGATCCAGCCATTTCCCAACCCTCAGTGTGGTTCCTTGGGGTGGGGGGGAGGCGGGGGGGGCGGGAGGAAGAGGGGGTCTCAGCCCATCTTGTGAGCAAGGACAGGAATGTGAGCTTCAAACTTGGCTTTCAACGCCATTAGAATGAAGCCAGCCCACTTTTCACAAAACTCCGAAGTATAATGCCTTTCACAGAAAATGTGATCGATTTCATGCAAGAGTAAAGTAACTTCTCTAACCTGATAGGCATTATTACTTGGGGTATGGACATGGGTCAATAGAGACACTGAATTGTAAATACCAGCCTCAGAAACAGAGGGTCTACCTTCGGGGTTTTCTGTTGTCCCTTCAGAAAAGAAAAACCTCCAGTAGAATAGCTGGGAGTGTGACTTCATCCTTGATATAAACCCTAACAGAGAGAGAGAGAGACAGAGAGAGAGAGAGAGAGAGACAGACAGACAGAGTCAGCGAGAGGCACAGAGAGAAAGAGCACAAGATTAAGCAGTCATGATTAAAGCATGCTTTTGGGGGTGGGAGAGCAGTTCTAGGGTTGGAGCTCAGGCCTCACCTGAGCCAGGCTCCCAGTCCTATGTCATGATGTTAGCAAGCGGAGGTGCCAGGAAACGACTTACCAGACGGAAAAACAGAACAGAATTTAATGCAGAGGAAAGAGATCTGCAGCAGAATTTGTGTTTGGCCCCCTGCAAATCAACTCTGGATGAACTGAAACATTTACGAAACCCCAAAATAATAGGCTCTGAATTTAAGAAACATTTTTTTCCTTTTCTTTCATTCTTTTCTCTTTCTTTCTCTCTCTTGTTCTCCTTCCCTCCTTCCCCTCCCTCCGTCCCTCCTTCCCTCCCTCCCTTCTTCCTTCCTCCCTTCCTCCCTTCTTCCCTTCCTCCCTTCCTCCCTCCCTCCCCCTTCCTTCCTTCCTTCCTTTCTTCCTTCCTCCCTCCCTCCCTCCCTTCCTCCCTCCCTTCCTTTCGCAGTGCTGAGGATGAAAGCCCTTGGACTCCCAGTAACCCGTGAGCCACATACACCTTGATGCTAGGAATAGTCTTGAAGAGGCTAAGGCAGCCAGCACTGTGCAGGTCTATGTTTTTACATAATAGATACATCTATAGCTATCCTATTGCAGGTTGCCATCAGGAATATTAATGGTCAAGAAGGAAGGAGCAAGTGTCATGTCAGATGTCCTGGGTTCAATCTACTGGTCGCTATTCTGTCATCTCTCTACACCTAACTCCCCAATGGTGAAGCAATCACGTTGCCTACGTCATCCAGCTCTTACCAAGACTGCCTGAGACGGCAGAGAGCTGGCACAGGTCCAGACACTCAGTACATTCGCAATAAACGCTAGGAGCAATTTTTGCACGTTTCAGTTCAAAGTCAGCACACTGGACCCCTACAAAGGTGCCCCGGATCCTCCCACACCACCACAGGGGACAGGAAGAGGAAGAGGCCAGCGAAGCCCATTGTTCCAGCAGGACCACGCCTAAAACACATGTCCTGTTTTAAAGACCCCTGGAGGAGGAGAGAACAAGGCTTCTCTCCTCCAGTTCAGGGGCCTCGCTGCTCTTTCATACCAGGAAAGTCTGCATGTTACCTGCCATGGCCTGTATGGGTTCTGCGTGTGCCAATGACACTCCGGTGGTCCAGTGCACTCAGGAAATGCGCTCAGCCCTGCCTGGCCTTGCCAGACTTGACCCGCGTGGCTGTGATTCACGGGGGCGCACACGCTGCCGTGAGCGCCGAGACCACGCCGTCTCGGTGTCTCACACAGGCTCTGTCCTGGGTCAATTCTCGGCATAGCACCTTTTACTGCGTGTCCTTGAAAGCAGTCCTTTAACTTCAGATTGGCCAAGGCCGGGGATTTACGCTTGGACAGACGACAAAGCCCAAAGAAGCAACGATTTCTGAATAAATCACTGTGCATTGTTTTCTAGAGAAACTATCCTAAAACTTCCAGGAAGGAAAAAGAATCCACATAAATGCTGATGAATCAGAAA
>NW_012267228.1:1999349-2025672 GCF_000151885.1 Dipodomys ordii
GCGTTAACTCCTTAGCACACACGTGGCACGCACACCCACATACGTGAAGATAATAAAGGGACAGTATCAGCAATTCTATGCCCAGAAATACAACGGCCTAGACAAAATGGATCTGTTCCTTGAAAGACAAACTGCTAAAGTGAACCCCTGCCACGCACACCCTAAACAATCTGAACCAGTCTGCATCTATTAAAGAAATTGAGTCAGTAATTAATAACCTTATAAAATAGGAGGCACCAGGCAAAGATGCACTGACAGGTCAAGGATACCCAACCGTTAAAGGAAGAATGTTTTTTAAAACAATTCTTCCATTATCTCATTTGGAAGATAGAAGTAACTAGAATAATTTCCCATTCTATGACACCAATGCTATTCTAACACCGAAACAAGACAAAGACATTACGTGAAAAAAAAATCTCTCATGATACACCTTTTATAGACACAAAGTGCTCAACAACATATTAACAAACTGAAGACAGTAATACATAAAAATAATTCTACACCATGACCAAAAAACAGCTAGATTTTTCCTAGGTATGCAAAGCTAGTTTGATATCTCGAAGTCAAATAATCCATCACATCAATACACTGAAGAAGAAAACAAAGGGAATCCTACACAAAAAGAAGAATCTAACATCCATTGATTATTTAGGATGCTCAGTGAGTCAGGCGTGCGAGTTCACACCTGTCACCCACACTTGGGAGGCTAGAGCAAGAGGATTGTGAGCTCCAGGCTGGCCTGGCACGAGATCTTGTCTTAATGTCTCCTCTACAAACGACAAAACCACAGAGACCTCCGCCCAAACCAAACCAAAAACACTCAGAAAATGAGAAGACACAGCACTGCAGAGTTACCATTGCACGAATGATCAGAAAGTCAAGTTTTTCTGCCAAGACTAGAAATAGGCAGGATGTTCCAGCTAACGTAAAAGAGCAGGAAAGGAAAGGCATGTGGAGTAGGAAGGATGAAATAAGAAATCCTTGCTAATGACATCATCATCATCTATGCAAGCATCAGTAAGAACGAACAAGGACCAAACAACTGCTCTTAAAGCAAGCAATTAGTGATGGAGCTCCATCTACTGCCCTGGCTGCCGGCCGGTGATGGCTGGGGGTGGGTGAGAGGAGGATGATGGGAAATCTTTGGAGCATGGCCTCCACTTTCCTGTGAGCCAAAACACTGCTCTTAGACATCAAGGAGGAAGGAGGAGGGTGTGGCAAGGAGGGGGGGGGATGGCGGACAAAGGAAGAAGAAGAAGGGGAGTGTTCAGAGGAGAAAAAGAAACTGGTCTGTCTCCCTCGTCCAGCTTCACCTGCACATCTGGGTCTGGCTTTGCAGAGATCGGGGGATGGAGATGGGGGAAAACGTGGAGGAATTATCAGGGGGAAGGTGTAATTTTCAGAAAGGAGGGAGCCACCGACCCGCTTTCTTCCTGCCCACCTCCAACTAGCCCAACCTGCTGGAAGAAACATTCACAACCAGAGCTGCTCTATTAGCGCGTATTATCTGCAGGGAAAGCCATTGTCCTACTCGAGCTGCTTAGTCTGACAAAAGGCGGCGATGATCTGGGCTCTTTTATGTTTTGCTCACTGCTCCAGGAACCCTTCCCAAGAAGGCAATGGTGTCAGACCAAACAAACAGAGCCAAAGTGTCAAAACAGATGCAGCCAATTCACTCGTGGTGATGGGGCGGATTTGCAGACTTCCACTGGCTCTATTAGCCAGGACCTTAAAATACATCACAATTCAAGTGACGGATGTTCTGTATTCTGTCTTCTTCTTGAGTATTATGAAACACATGCTGCGTAAAATCGCTTGATAAGAGTTCAACATTCATTTGTGATTTTAAAGAACTCTTTACTAGGAAAGACAGGGGATTTTATTAATCTAATAAAGATTAGCCACTAACAAACCAGATGTGGGAATCCTGTAATCCCAGCTACTTGGGAGGCTGAAGTTGGGAGGATTATTATGGTTTGAGGCTAGCAGGAGCAGAAAGTTATCGAGACCCTCATCTCAATCAGCAAGCAGGGCTTGTGACTACATGTCATCCCAGCTATGCAAGGGGCAGAGGAGGAGGATTCTAGCCCGAGGCTGGCCTCTGGGACAAAAGTCTAAAACTGAAACAAAAACCTAAACCAAAGCATGACTCCAGTGGTAGAGTACTTGCTTAATACGCGTAGAGCCCTGAGTTTAAACTCCAGTACTGGGGGGCGGGGGGTTAATTTGACCGTTGGGAAGGACAAGACAAAAAAAATTCTAAAGAAAAAAGGAAAAGGAAAAGAACATCCACAAACAAACAATATTTGAACTAGTTGAAGTTTTCTTTCTGAGGGTCAGCACGGATGCGAGAAAGATAACCAGCCGCCATTCCCTCTCTCCAACCTTGCACCAGAGCTCTGCTTCCATCACGTGTCAAGGGACACAGGCACACAGGGCTGGAAAAGGGGGAGTAAAACTAACAGCACTCATGGATGACAGGATGTGAGTATATGTCTAAAACATCGACAACACCCCTGTATGGTTATTAAGAGAACTTAGTAGAGTTGCCAGACACAAGGTCTCTGTCTGAGAACAAGCTCTATTCCTATACGTCAGCAACAAATAGAAAATTAAGAATTATTTTTTGTAATCGTATTGAAAATGTCAAATAGCTAGAGGGAAAAAAACCAAAAAAAAAAGGAAGAAAAAACCTTAATAAAAAACCAAAAAAAAAAAAAAAAAAAAATTAAAGACTAGCTAAATAAAGGAAAGGTTAGCCCATGTTGATAGAGACTGAACAATGCCAGTCTGTGACTCTTCACTGGGCTTTCCCAGAGAGAACAATTCTAGCCAGGTGCCAGTGGCTCACGCCTGTAATCCTAGCTGCTCAGGAGGCTGAGATCTGAGGATCACAGTTTGAAGCCAGTCCAGGCAGGAATGTCTGTGAGACTCTTCAATTAATCACAGAAAAAGCCAAAAGTACAGTTGTGGCTCAATTGGTAGAGCGCTAGCCTTGAGCAAAAAAGTTGCTCAGGGACAGCACCCAGGCCCTGAGTTCAAGCCCTAGGACTAGCCAAAAAAAAAAAGAAAAGAACAATTCCTACCCAAACTTCCAGTACATCTGTGTGGAAACAGACATGCTGAGTCTACAATTTATATGAAAGATCCCAGAGCTAAGAACAGCCAAGGCAGAATTTAAGAACACACTGGAGGTCCCACACATCAGCTACGGAAGCCAATCACAAAGCTGCTGTAATTCATACAATATGTTAATTGGTACAAAGATAGAAAGAGAGATCAGTGCAACAGAAAAGCAAGTCCAGAATCGACCCCACACATGCACGGTTGCCTGGCTGGGGGCAGGAGCTGCAACTGCAGGGCAGTTGAGAAAGGGCGGTTCTTCAGGAAACAGAGTGGGGACTGGGAGATTCCCATGGGAATGACCCGACCTCCCCCTTCAAGCACACGCCCAAACCAGGCCCACACGGACTCAAAATACAGAGTCAGGAAGCTTTTAAAGAAAAATAGACATGGGGCTGGGAAGATGGCTCAGTGGAAGAGCGCTTGCCTTGCATGCCTGAGGCCCTGGGTTCGATTCCTCAGCACCACATAAGCAAAAAGAAAAAAGCCGGAAGTGGTGCTGTGGCTCAAGTGGTAGAGCGCTAGCCTTGAGCTGAAGAGCTGAGGGACAGCGCCCAGGCCCAGAGTTCAGGCCTCACGACCAGACCCCCCCCCCAAAAAAAAAGAAAAATAGACATCAACCTCAGGCAAAGCATCTTCAACAGGAGATTATCTGTCTCTATAGATAGATTTATAGATCATGCATGTAGAGTTGTTGGACTACTTCTGTCTTGTTGGTGCTTGTAGAACACACATGCTGTTCTGCTTCTCTAGGTGCTAACAACACAAGCATGTTCTGTAGCTGTTGTTCACAGTGCTGGGGTTTGAACTCAGGGCCTTGTACTTGGCTACGTAGGTGTTCTACCACTCAAGCCATACCACCCCCAGTTTTTTCACATTTGTTAGTTTTTAAGTAGAATCTCAAATTTATGTCCGAACAAGTCTGGACCATGATCCTCCTATCTATGTTTTCGATGTGGCTTGCATGACAGCTGCTATCACCATGTCAGTTTTTCTTTAAATTGGTTGAGATAGGGTCTTGGGAACACTTGCCTAGGCTTGCCTGAACTGTAATCTTCCTGATCTCTGTCTCATGAGTATCTAGGATTATAGGTGTGAGCCACAGCACTGAGCTTGCACAGGAATGTTTGTAAGGGTATTTTAGATACTTTTCTTTAAGTATGTTATACTTCAATAAAAAGGGTAAACAAGAATGTTGCACAAGAGTCCTGGGGTTGGGGAATGATGGCATAAAACCTGCAGATCAACCAAAGAAACCAGCAACTCTTTCAGTGTGTGAAGGAGGATTGCTCAAGAATTTTAGGACACTGCTTTAAGAAATACTCAATTGGAAGTTATAAAACAATCATGAAATTAGTCTTAACGTACAAACTCTTTTTCTTACTCGCTTCCTTGCAGGATTATTGTTAAACATATACCTCGCCAGGGTGCTCTAGATAATATATAAGTGATAAAGATTCGTTGTATCCTTCGAGAGGACTGAGTAAAGTTACCTTCTTGTTGAGAACTGGTAGTCTTGGCTTTAAGGAAGGAAGACCAGTTTTGAGAATACCATGCTTTTAAACAGTGCAGGAAATGTTTCTCCCCCCAAAACTATTGGAGTCTCATGTTCAGGAAATTACTATGCCAGGACCAGTTGAGTTTTGAGATACTCCATTTAACAAGAAAGAAAGTTGATGGGTTTAGTCCATTCAAACTATTAAGTTTATGCTAATTAATTAATTTTTGCTTCATATCGTTATATAAATTTTTCTCTTTAGGAAAGTTACTATTCTATTTCACAACAGATTTGGTTCCCCCCCCAAAACCTTTCCGTGTTTTAGTTTTAGTTGGCATTGTTCTTTGCCAAGATCTTAAGCTCAGTGAATGTTCAATTAGTAACATAAAACCCAAACCATCTCAGGTCAAGATAATCAATCACCCAACACCCCATGCAAGGTGCTCTCCAGGCTGCAAAGAAAGAAACGACCTTGAGGCGTTTGCCAAGGTTAAAGATGCACAAGGTGAAGGGAAGAACTGAGAGCAAACTGATGACAGAGGCAAACTGTGCTCTGCAAGCTGGGAGAGGGAGAGGAGGGTGTGCTCTGAAATAATCGGAGGTAACTTTCTGGTAGAGATGGGATATGAATTATGTGGAGCCAGAGGGGTGATTGGGACTGATTGCTACTGATGGTATTCGAAGGAAAATGTACACACACACACACACACACACACACTCACACAGCTTCTCAGCTCTTTGGCAAAGATCAAACATCAAGTGCCTGTCCCTACCACCCAGCATGCCCGTGTTACCTGACCTTGCCGATAAGTCATAACGAAATGCATACCATCAAAGCTGCTATCGGACTTAACTGATGAGTTAGACTGGATTCTCTCAGGTCAATAATTGTGGCTAGAGATGTGGTTTTATCCCTGGTAATAGGTTTCTTTGGAAATGGCCCAGATGCTTTAGGTTGACCTGGCCCTCCCCTGGCACGCTGACTCTTTTAACATTCATTTGCATCATCTTTTAATCCACTAAGAAAACTTGCACGGGCCAGGTGCCGTAGCACATGTCTTAATCCCTGTATGGGGGAGACTAAAGCAGGAGGATCGAGTGTTTGAGGCCATCTTGGGTTACCTGGCCAGATCCTATTTCAAAAACACCAGGAAAGAAGCAGAGGAACAGAACTTGAGGGACAACGTGCACAGCAGGCCTGGGACTTGCCTTGCACCGCGGAGGGGAGGTTGAGTTGAAGTGGAGGACCCCAGTGCCAGGGCGTCCACTGCCTCATGCTGCACATGTACTTGCCTGATGTGAAGGAAAATATCAAAAGCAATAATGCAACCAGATTTTGCTTTCTCCTGGAGCAGCAGCTAAATGAAACGAAGGGGTCCCGCCATTCCTGTGTGGTTGTTTAGGTGAGTCGCCGGCTCGTGGCCAAGACCAGTCGTTGGAAGCTGGTTTCTTTCTTCTGGAACTATGATGAGCAACGTGTCTCCATCAGGCAAGCTCTAGATATTGTGTGCAGCGTTCATGGGAAGGTTAGAGGCGCTCGCTTGCATTTTACAGTGTGAGTGGACAGAATCACCAGCTGCCAGGCACCCGGCCCCCTCGGGCCCCCAGCGGAGAGCTGTATATATCAGCGTTCTTTACTCCACCAATCAAGAGCCGACGGGGCACAGGAGCACTCGGGCCACGCTTCAGAAGGAAGAGAGAGAATCAACAGGGTGGTTCTCAGGGGACTTCAGATCAGAGCAAAGATCTGAGGGGCTGAAGGTGTACGCGGGGAGAGGACATCAGAGGAAGAGGAGAAGAGCAGGAGAGACATCGAGGCTCAGGGGCGAGGGGTGCGTCTGGGATGCAGGGTGAGGGGGCGGGGCGGGGGCACAGGACAGAAAAAACACGGGGCAGCCACCGAGGGCTTGGCGTGTGGGACAGCCCATAAGCCCTGAGGGGAGACCAAGGGCAGATGCAGAGAAGCCCATTAGGGGCCTGGACTTCATGCCAGAGATGGCGGCTTGGCTCAGGGTGGCAGAAGCCGGGAGGATAGAAAAGGTGACAGAGTCGCAGCAGGTTTTCAGACGGGTGTTGGTGGCGGAGCAGCGTGCGCGGGGTGCCGCCTGGGATGACAGCGAGGAGCCGAAGGTGTAGAGAAGAGGAGGAGCCGTCCCGGGCAGGACGCTGGATGGCAGGAGGGCCTGCGGCTTGTTCTTGGGCAATGAGATGTGTCTGCATAGAGCCAGGCAATTCCTGGGGTTTGTGGGCGGTGAGGCGAAATACGTCTGACTGGAACCAGTTCTGCCGAGCGGAGGTGATGGCCATCGTGACTGGCAAACAGGTGCTCAGCGAATATCGGAAGATGGGCACAGAGGGATTTCGGGGAGGTGACTATGGTCAGAGTTTCCTGGGTGGGAGGGAGTTTCGGGTCCTGACCGTCAGCTAGGAGGCCACACGGCAAGCCCAGGCAAGATAAGGAGGGGCAGTTCCCTGGTGGGTCTCACAGCTGACTCCCAGTGGCAGCCACCAGTGCCAATCAGCATGGACTGGAATGTCCACCTGGTGCTGGCAAACTCCTGCTCAACTATACATCACGTGGGTCTAAAACACGGTGTACGCAGAGAGCCACGAGATCTGAATTCCGGGTTGTCAGAGCCACAGGGCCATGGTTACGGGTGACGTGTGATTTCTGTTCCTCCAAATAAAGCACATGGGCCAAACTGCATTGAAAGAACAGAAAAGCAACTTGGGGCAAGTTGATGGAACCGAAGTTCCACCCAACGGCGTCTGATCTGTGAGGACGCAGCCTCGCGGGCAGACAAGGAGGTGTGCACGCGCTGGACAAACTCTGCAGTCCATTTTCAAGTGAGGATGACAGCTAGACTAGCAGCGTGAGCAGTCCTGCTGAGTGGAGACAAGAAGAAACTTCCCCGGCACCAAGGAACACACACACACAGCGAACCCCCACGATCTGTGGTGTTTGTGCATACACACGAGCATGCCCAGCACCCGTGAGGAATCACGCACGCACACGCTCCTGGGGCAGGTTCGTGGGCAAAGCTGGCTCACTGAAAGCATCCGGAAGGGTGCACACGGGCTTCTGAGCACAGGGCTGCCTTGCCTCCCAGCCCCCTCCGCCCCCCAGGAGAGCGAGTGGTGAGCCTTCCATCACGCGGGTCATGGGGCTGTCTCGGGAGGGCTCCCACGTCGGCGTGGATGGCAGCCCTCGGTGTGTCTCCAAGGCCCACTGCCCATTGCTCAACAGACTCCAGAGGGCTAGAGTGTCGTCATCTCCCAGCGTGTGCTGCAAGAGCGGAACAGTACAGAATGCACACAGGGCCGCGTCTGGTACTGCGTGTGCCCAGGCCGGGGGCGCCCCTCCATCGAGCCAGCGCTGCCTGTGGACGTGGTTCACAGCCAGC
Organism: Dipodomys ordii; assembly: GCF_000151885.1. Taxonomy (NCBI): domain Eukaryota; kingdom Metazoa; phylum Chordata; class Mammalia; order Rodentia; family Heteromyidae; genus Dipodomys; species Dipodomys ordii. The sequence goes on from NW_012267228.1 coordinate 2,007,375, forward strand.
ATGGACAGGGCTGCTTGGGTTGCTCACAGAGCTCTTGATGGACAAAAGAAAAGGGGGCCTCAGGATCGATGGGGCTGGGGAGAAGAGTGGCCAGGCGAGGGGGGGGGAGCGGAGGGCAGCTGGCCTCACAGACAGGATGCTGGGCTGGACACCTGGGAGGCTAACTCCAACTGGGGAAGAGGGTGGGAGTTCTCGAACCCAAACCCCCAAGCAGGCCCGGTACAAGACTCCACCAGCATTTCATCTGGGCTGGCCTTGGAGAGCTAACGGTAATCATTAAGACCTCAGCGTCCTCCAGTTTCTCTGTGTGTTTGGGCAGGAGGGGAGCAAACACTTAGTGGTCATCTACAACAGACATAAGAAACATGGGTTCCTAGCCTTTAGAAATGCAAAATCCTGACAACAACAAACCCCATCGTTTATGAGTGAGAGGGAGCCAAAGCACACGCAAGACAAGAGTCAAATTATTATTAAAAACGTGCAACGTAGTGGCTGCTAATCTATATATTTAAAGAGATATGCTCTCACCATGCTGCCTGGCCTGGCTCCAAATGTCTGGACACAAGTGATCCTCTCACCTCAACCTCCCCAAGTATCTGAGATTACAAGCATGCACCACAATACTTGACAAAGAATCCTATGTTGTACCATGTAAGAGAAAGAAGGTGGTCCAGGTTCTTGGCTTGGCGCGAAAATATTACACCGAGGGGAATTTCTTCTCATAAAAGGAGAAGATTGGTGTAGAATTAAAACGAGCTTGAGTCATACACCCCACCCTGACTGTCAGCAGTGTTTGCCCCCCAGTTAACCTAAAATATCTGCTGTGTTGCATTTGAGGCATGTTCTTTTCAAAGAGACAAAACAAATTTTGACTCAAGAGCTGTTTTACAGTATAGCCGGGACATTCTCCCCAAGGCCAGCTCAAAGCAATAACTAAAGAAAGATTCATTTTGATGGCTTAAAGGAAAGCAGAAGGCCAGCACTTACAGCCTAGAGTGCAGTGAGTCTCCAAGTTAAGAAGCCCAGAGACTGGAAACATACATAGAGTGAGCTCGGTGCTTTGGCACCTGCCTGGCACCAACCTGGTCCCGGGTCTCACCCCCTGCTCCACGCACACACACACAAAACCATCACAAAAAACTGCGGTGCCTAGAGACACACGCTTCCTTTAGTTTTGAAAAGAAAACTCAAAACTTCAGTCTGCTGGGAAAATGAGAAGGTGAAGAGCCATTCATTTCAAACACTAAGGGACTTCATTTTACTGCGTTAGCAGCAAGAGGGTGAAACAAAAGTTGTTCAGGTTAACATAAGCTATTTTTTCATGCAATCTCTGAAGAGAGAGAGAGAGGGAGAGAGAAAGAGAGACAGGGAGGGAGAGAGAGGGGAGAGAGAGAGAGAGAGAGAGTCATACAGGAATAAACATGAAAGAGCATGAAGCAAAAGTTGTGCTGGATGAGATCTCCAGCGGGAAGGGCCGCAGGAAGAACGCAGGGTCCCGCGGTGGCTGTGAAACATGGAGGATCGCGGTTCCTGTTTGCACCTGACAAACCGGAACACACACTCATGCAGCACCATTCAACCTAGCCAGGTCCAAAGCGACGCGCTTGGAATACACATGCTCCAAGGCCTTCCCGGTGTATTCTTTTACAATGCACTAGGGGCTGTGCTTAAGGGACCCTAAGCAGTCTGAAGAAGGAACAGAAGCTGTCCTTGCACTCTAGGGGAGAGAGAAGCACTGAGAACGCTCTAGGAGGAAGAACCAGACCGTGAGGGATTAAAAGCTTCTACGAGAGGGGATGGGAAGGTGGCTCAGTGGTAGAGCGCTTGCCTTGCCTGCATGAGGCCCTGGGTTCGATTCCTCAGCACCACATAAGCAGAAAAAGCCGGAAGTGGCGCTGTGGCTCAAGTGGTAGAACACTAGCCTTGAGCTGAAGAGCTCAGGGACAGCGCCCAGGCCCAGAGTTCAGGCCCCATGACCGACAAAACCAAACAACCAACCTCTACAAGAAAGACCAAAAATACAAGACAGAAGGGGGTGAGGATGGGGGTGTACACGATGGCTCCTTTGGGTATTCAAAAATACACGGAAGCATTCGGCTAGCCGAGTTATACCTTTCATGCTGAAAAGCCAGGGAAGATTCCATGCCCAGAGAGGAAATATGGGTGAGGTGAAGGTCCTGAATGTGTGTATAAGCATAGTGGGCCCCCACCACACCGCCCCCCCCCGCCCCACGCAAGCGCACAGAGCATCAGAATGGACAAGAGTCACCTTGAGAGGAGGTGGCCACAGGCAGGGTGTCAGCGAAGCGATCGCCCTCCGGGTCCACGGGAGACCCTCCCACAGTCTCACCCATGGCAGCACGGACCAGGATTTGCTCTCATTTACACTTGTTCGGTCGATTTCTTGCAAAAGAGCAATCCCGTGGAAGGAAAAAAAAAAGAGCCCTTGTGAATCCACCAATGAGTCAAGACACCCGTTTCCAAATATTTGGGAGAAGTGGGAATATGCTCAGAAAGGACCGGCTGGAGTTGGCTGGCACCGGCCTGAGCCCCAGCCAGCTGTGACAAAACGGGGTGTCATCACGGCGCTCGCTGCTTTGGCAAGACTTGGTATTACAAGGAAAACATTGCTTCACTGCCTCGCTGGAGGCCGCGGCGGCGGCTCGGGGCGGCTCGGGTACCGGGGAGAGGCTGTGCGGGGCTTTGACTGTGGCCGTGGTGCCGTCAAACACACTTGCTTCTTGGATGGAAAATTCTCAATCTTAGGAAACACCAGATAACACTTCTCTGGCCCAGGTTTTTCTTGGGTGTCTTTCCCTGGCTGAACCTCCCATCACATCAGCTGAAGAAAACTCTGGGCTTCAACGATGTATTCGTACACCTGCAGCTGCTACGGTGTAAGCCAGGATTTGTTTTTAAATTCACCCCTTGGATGGTCTAGAAATTAAGTAGTGATACGAGATGGCTCTGGGGACGGGGAGGGAAGCGAGGGCTGCTGAAGTTTCTGTTCTAGACCATCCCTCATCGCACCTTTAGTCACGTTTCCACACTTGGGATTTAAACAAGAAATGCTATGATGCTAATGAAGGATGAAAAAAATGGAGTTCTCTCTCGGAAGAAAAATGCATTACCAGAGAAAAAAAAAAGGGCCCGTCCCGCGGCTGGCGGGCGGCGGGCGGTTTTGTAATCAGGAAAACGCTGGCTTCTCCCCGAGCCCTTTGCCCTTTTTGGCGAGGAGTGGCGTGGCCTGTGCCAAACTGCCCATGCGGGAGGAGCCGGTCTGGTGGCCGCGTGGCCTGGTGCTGCCGCCGTGGCCTGTGGGTTCTCGGGGAGGGCATGGAGGGCAGCGTGGGGGGGCAGATCCTCCCATGGCACACATCCTGCTGGGCCCCCCCAAACCGGAACCACCGGGAACCCTGCTGTTCTAACACCAGCTTCGAGGAGAGGCCGCCCGCCCCGTCGGGAGCCACGGCGCAGAATGAAACGCAGATGGCCGCGACACCCCTATTTTTTCAGCCCTGGAAACCCCTACTAAGGTAACCCTGTTAGTGTGAGTGTCTGGGTGTTCCGAACGATGGCGGCAACGCTCGGGGTGCAGAACTCACGCTAGCAACAGCACAGCTCACACCCTCCAGAGAGGACGTCTGCTGCCCCGCCGCGCCCGGCCACCCAGCTCGGGTCCAAAGCCACTGCCCCGGCCGTGCCGCAGACGGGACACGGCGTCCACGCGTGTGCTGGAATCCAAGACCCTCTGTGGACCTCACGGCTCAAAATCCGTCACTCCACTCAAGTCCACTTTGCTTTTCCAGGGAACCGAACAATCCCGAAGTCCCATTCCACCTCGAGCTACGCCAACCCGTGTCCCAAGCCGCCGTGGCGTGTGGCGCGCGCCCGTGTCAGCCTTCTTCCCCAGGGAGCGGCAGCGTGCTCCCCGGCTACCCCCCCCCCGTCTCCTCACCCCTGACCCCCGCTTCCCACATGGTTGGGGGCCGGGGAGCAGCTCAGTGCAGAGCACCGCTAGGTGTGCGCCCGGAAGCGTTCACCAGAGCGTGCCGTGGCAGCATCAGGAGTGGGGAGGGGGGCTGAGCAGGGCCACGGTCACACTTCCTACACAGCCGGCACCCAGGACGCCGCGAGGGGGAAATGCAGGCAGCGCATCCAGGGCGAAGGAATGGCCGCGCGACCTCCCGTTCTGTACCGTGGCTGCCACCCAAAGCGGGGGGGGGCAGTGTTCTCAGTGGCTTGTGCCCCACAGAGGACGCAGTGCGCGTGTGTCACGCCCGTGTGCAGGGGCCAGCGAGGGGCTCGGTTCTCCAATTCCACACCTGACTCCGGTACAGCGTGGGACACACAGGCCCCAGGCGGCCAACCATCCTGCCAGCACACATTCTTGGGCTCTGCCCATTTTCTGCTGTTCTCTTATCTCTTTTTCTCTTGGGGTTCCATCTTTTTTGGGGTTGAGGGGGTGTGCCCGCACACATGGCGCTCTCCCACCTGAGACACAGCTCCAGTCCTCTCTGTTTTTTTCTCTCTCTTCATTACTATCCGTCACCTCTCAGCTTGCGCAAGGCTATATTACCGGCTGCCCCTCTACTGGCTCTATCCGTGCTTCCGTTACTCACGCGCGGACTTCCAGTGAACAGTAACTTACTCCACCGGCGCGAATGTGCTGTCTTACCACCACAGCTGTCTTCTCCCTGCTCTCCCTGGCCTGGACTATTTTTGCTTTTTTTTTTTTTTTGTCGGTCGTGGGGCTTGAACTCTGGGCCTGGGCGCTGTCCCTCAGCTCTCCAGCTCAAGGCTAGTGCTCTACCACTTGAGCTACAGCGCCACTTCCGGTTTTCTGGTGGTTTATTGGAGATAGGAGTCTCAGGGTCTCTCCTGCCCGGGCTGGCTTTGAACCGCGATCCTCAGATCTCAGCCTCCTGAGTAGCTAGGATTACAGGCGTGAGCCACCAGCGCCCGGCTTGCTTTTTTTTTTTTTTTGCTGGAAAGAAAGGCTTTCCTGCTCATGGTATATTATTTGTTTGTTCAACAAATACTTGTTGGCTGTGGAGTAGTAGGTGAGGAAGATACCAGGTATAGAGATGCCCCAGCACAGAGGGAGGTGTCCTTATCTCACAGAGTTCAAAAGTAGCTGATAAACAAGGGTGGCAGTTTTGATAAACAGGGCAGGGCAGGAAGCGGGATCAGACAACTCGGGGCAGGGCCACCCTGCCTCGCCACACCACACAAACACCCCACTTACTAACAGCTCACAGTAACTACTGTTTATGCACAATTACTGCTAGTGATAATCTTTTGTCCCATCACACTGAGGGGGGTGGGGGAGGGGGGACTGGTGGCTCATGCCTGCCTGTAAGCCTTGCTAATTAGGAGGCTGAGACCTGAGGATCACAGGTTCAAAGTCAGCCTGGGCAGGAGGTCTGTAAAATTCTTTATCTCCAATTAAGCACCAAAAACCAACAAACAACACAAAACAAAAAACCCCAGCAGTGGAGCTGCAGTTCAATGAGTAGAGTGTTAGTTTTGAGCAAAACAGCTCAGAGACAGAGCTCAGGCCCTGAGTTCAAGCCAGGACTGGCACAAGGAAGGAGAGAAGAGAGGAGAGAAAGAGACAGAAAAGAAATAGTGTGTTCATACCAACAATAAGATGGGGGAAAGCGATCACCGCCAGGCTCATCTCTATCTAATTACGCATCTCCTTATTAATTTTATTTATCCATTCATCCGCCCACCATCGACTCATTCACCAAACACCTGGCAAGTGCCAAGTGTGACCACAGGCACGGAGGAGAATGTGCTAGGCAGCCGTCAGAGTTATCCTCAATGAGTACACTGAACATTGAAGGCCAGCAACCATGCCCTGATATCAGAAATAAAATACTTTCTTAAAATCGATACTCAGAGACAGTGCACCATCCCCCAGACCGCCCAGTTCTGACAGGGACCAGAATGTCCCCATCTCCAGGGTCTTAAGGTTCCCAGTGGCCCAGTATTTTTATTTATTTATTTATTTATTTATTGGTGCCAGTCCTGGGGCTTGAACTCAGGGCCCGGACACTGTCCCTGAGCTCTTGTGCTCCAGGCTGGTGCTCAGAGGCATAGCTTCACCTCCAGCTTTTTTAGTGGTTACTTAGAGGAAAGTTGCCTGGACTTTCCTGCCCCAGCTGACTGCAACCCTCGATCCTCAGATCTCAGCCTCCTGAGTAGCTAGGATGACAGGCCTCCAGTGAGTGTCCCATCCGTGAGATGAGCCCTTCCTTAGACCCAGCCCCCGGTGCAGCGTGGTGAACAGCACTCACAGAAGGGGTTGGCACGGACTTCCCGGTGCCTGGCAGAAATTCACTCGGTGAATGACAGCTCGAGGCCCAGTGGCAGCGTGAGAAGGAGGGGAAGGGATCGGGACTGTCCCCACCCACGCGGGGACACGGGGGACACAGGGGGACAACCCACCACCCAGGAGGCAGAGAGGCCAGAGTTTGAAGGCGGCCTGGGCCCCCTAGGGAGACTCTTGTCTCTGAAAACAATCAGATAAGGAAAAAGATGCCAGGAATTAAAGCAGAAAAATACAAAGACCACCTCCCCATAAGTTCTGTGCCCTGAATGGAACTTGCTTTCTGTTGAGGGTCGCTGGGCTTTATGCACTGTGGGGGTGACCAGCACCCCTCCTTGAACACCGAGGCCCTAGGCTTGCCACATTTCTGTCACGTGTGTTGCTCCGGGAGGAACTCAGAGGTCTAGTAAAGTGATCAGGGCACCCATTTTCTCCCCATTCCGACATGACCCCACGTTCCCAAGGAACATCCGGACGTCCCGGAGACGTCCCAAGCTCCTCCCGGCCTTGCAGGGGACAGCTGCGGCCCCCCGCACCACGGAAGCCGGGCCGCCAGTCCCCCCAGCGCTGGGTGCCTCAGCCTGGGGTTTCTTCACCGCAGTCACCCGGGAGGCCTCCGGGAACAGACACTCCTGAACCCCGCATTCGGACATTCCCACAGAGGGAGACGCCCAGGCCGCTGGGGCGGGGGAGGCCTCTGGAAAGGCAGGACCTAACTCACCTTTTTAAGATGCAATCAATATGCCAAATAACCGCATTGTCTTGATTGAAAGTAAAAGGACTCAAGGACTCAAAAAGGACTCAAATAATGCATCACCTGGAAGTCAGTGGCTCCAGTAGATGTGTGTGTGTGATGTTTTTTAAAAGGTCTTGCAGGGCATGGTGAGGTATGCCTGTAATTCCAGTTACTCGGGAGGTACAGCCACTAGGTAAAGGCAGCAGAGGGCACTTGAACCACAGCACAAAGGGTCTGGGGGAAGCGGCGCTGTGGCTCAAGCAGTAGTGTGCTCACCTTGAGCTGAAGAGCTGAGGGTTAGCGCCCAGGCCCAGAGTTCAAGCCCCACGACTGGGAAAAAAAAAAGTGTCTGGGACACTGAACCAGAGGCCTGGCTGGATGTGATCACTGAGAGCATCTGCTCGTCTCTACAAGGAAAAGGCCTCTCTCTGAAATGTAACACTTCTATTTTGTTGTTGGTGGTGATGGTGGTCATGGGCCTGAACTCTGGGCCTGGGTGCTGTCCCTCAGCTCTTCAGGTCAAGGCTAGCCCTCTACCACTTGAGCCACAGCGCTACTTCTGGTTTTCTGGTGGTTAATTGGAGATAAGAGTCTCATGGATCTTCCTGCCCAGGCTGGCTTTGAACCGTGATCCTCAGAACTCAGCCTCTTGCGTAGTTAGGATTATAGGCATGAGCCACTGGTACCCAGCTAATAATTCTATTTTTTAAAGGTTTACTTAAATTTATTATTCCATCTAGAGCTACAAAGCACAACTTGTAAGCAAGTTAGGAAACAGAAAAACAAGCTAATAATAATTTTCACATTAAAATTGCTCATGGCTCCCCACTTAGACCCAATAACTCCTGTTGTCAATATGTGTAGTTTTGCCATAAACAAAACCAAACACACTCACTCTGCTCTTCTCCCCAGCATCCACTGACTTCACTTTTGAGAGAAGACCTCAGCCCTTCTGTGTTGCTCAGGCAGGTCTCGAATGGCTCAAGGGATCTTCCCACCTCAGAAGAACAATTCCGTGTGTGTGTGTGTGTGTGCATGTGCGCGCACGCGCACGCGCCCATGCACAAACACAGGGTCTTCCCTGACCCTTGGTTTAGGCCTGGAGTCTCACTCTACAGACCAGGCACCTGAACTGATTCTTCTGCCTCAGCCTCCCAAGTGACCGGCTCCCTGGAATGGGCCACCACGCCCAGTTCTGCCTCCGAAAAGTCCTGACTGAGAGCCTTTTGGATTCTAATGAAGCTATTTAGTAGCAGGCCTGTGGTGAGTGTAAGGGTTGGTGGAAGTTATACACATTGAGCTAGTCATGCTCCAGTCCCCAGTTACGGTGCTTTTTATTTTTTCCTATAGGAAAACAATGGCCAACAGCCTAAAATTAAAAGCAAGCCTCCAGCAGAAAAAACAACTGAACACTTCCTTTTCTTCCCCCTTTCCTTCCAAAGTTAACTTTTGCAATACCTCAGAAAGTCTAACCTGTCCAGCTACTTTGTAGTATTAACTGAACACCTTTGAACCGGAGACATCCTCCCTAAGCTATGCTAACGTGTCTCCACATGTTCATCTCTGAAGCAGCCCAGGAACTGGGTTCTAGCGTGATCAAATACCATGAGCCACCCTATCAGTGCAGGTTTGTGCTATGGGAAATCCTAATGGTCTAACAGCACCGGTTTTCAGATTTTATCAATTACTTTTTTTTTTTTTTGGTTGGTCCTGGGGCTTGAACTCTGGGCCTGTGTGCTGTCCCTGAGCTCTTCAGCTCAAGGCGAGTGCTCTACCACTGAAGCCACAGCACTACTTCTGGTTTTCTTGTGGTTAATTGGGGATAAGAGTTTCCTGGACTTTCCTGCCCAGGTAGGCTTTGAATCACAACACTCAGATCTCAGCCTCCTGAGTAGTTAGGATTACAGGCATGAGCCACTGGCACCTAGCTATCAATTACTTTTTCAAGATCAGTTACGTGGAGCTTTTTTTTTTTTTTTTTGCTGATTGTAAGCACTCTACCACTTGAGCTATAGGTTCACTTTGGGCTTTTTGGTGGTTACTTGGAGATAAGAGTCTCACAGACATTCCTGCTGCCTTCAAACCATGATCCTCAGATCTCAGCCTCCTGAGTAGCTAGGATGACAGATAGGAGCCACTAATGTCTGGCTTGAACTCCTGATTTTTCATGTAAGGAAAATGGGTTCCAGAGGAAAGAAATGGCATTACCAGATAGTGGCAGAGTTTGAGCAGCAAATCAAGTTTGGTGATTCCTAGTTCCAAGTTCTAGCCTAGGCTCCATCTCATTAAAATAAGGCAATAAATACATAAATGCCTGAATTCAGGCCCAACTCAATCATGTCAAACGACCACTCATGACAAACGCCTATCAGCACGCAAGCACTCTTGGCCGTGGCTCATGGGTGCCGTGGCAAATCCACGCAGCTGCCACGTTCCTGGCACAATGTCACCATTATCCGAAAACAGTATCCATGTCCTGCTAATAACAGTAGAACGAAAATAAGTGTCCTGGATGTGCACGGTGCTTAGTCCCTTAGAAGCTCAGAACCATGGTGGGCGATTCACTGAAGCAGAAGGGAAATGGTGGCCCCCACTGCACCCCGCTTCCACGTGGAGCCCGGGAGCTGAGCTCAGGGCCAGAGAACCTGCCTCACACGTGAGGCCTGGTTCCACCCCTGCCATTGCTGGGGGAAACCATGGAACCATTTGGTGGCTGGGTTGGGCTGTGCTGCACAGCATTGCCGGCGTCTGTAGTCAGAATGGTGAAGCGTCAGACCTGGGTTTGAATTCTAGCTCCATCACGGACACAATGTTTCTCATCGAAACAAGGAATCCCGAGACTCAGGCATGATGGAAACGGACTCTCAAAATCCTGTTATGAACTCTTTCTTACCATCAAAACCGAAATCCTTGATCAAAAGCAACTAATAAAATCTTAAGAGCGGCCATCAAGTAGAAAGAAATCACGGGCAGGATTTTCCTGACCTGTATCATCCACACCACCCTATAACCTACGTGCACACATTAGCAGTATTTACATTCTTAATCAGCTCGCCATGGGGTGTTTACTAGCAGTATTTTGCCTTTTAAAGTCAATAACCTGCCTCTTTCTATTATGCTTTCATTCAACACCACCTCAGCCTTATTCACATTTCCACAGCTGACCCCCAACAGCCTTTTATTTTGGCGGTGCTGGGTTTGAACTTGGGGCCTCCCGCCTGCTGGGCCACCACTTCACCACACCCCCAATGCCTCCCTCTTCTTTCTATTGCTTCCAATGCCCACGTAACAGCGCATGGATTCTTTTCTGGTTGCCAGGAGAGAAATGAGGCCACACAGGAGAGGGGGCCGGCCTGCTCTAGATTAGTGGCGCGTAGAAGCCATATGCTGAGCCTTCCGGCTGGGCGAGCTGTGGGAGAAGCCTTCCCACGTCTCTCGGGAAACATCCAGCTTGAAGCCTGGGTCAGCTGTGGTACCTGGTATGCAAGAAACGTGGGGTGAAGAAGCGAGCCAAATGACACCACAAGAAAATCACCGGCACGTCCTGGCTCTACATATAGACTTGTTGACCTGATCGGGCTGAGGCTTTAAAATTAAGGGGCCAGTGGGGCTCCAGGAAGGGAATTTGGGCTAGATTTTAAAAACATTTGAAAGACACATAACCAAACACATTTCGTAATCCTGGACTAGATGTAAGTGGAAACAGGCCAACTATGAAGAATACTGTGGACCAGGCACAGTGGCTCACACCTGTAATCTCATCTACTCGGGAGGAACAAATAGGGAGTACGGTGTTGAAGGTTAGCCTGGACAAAAAGTTAGGCACCCCGCCCCCCTCCCCATTTCAACAAATAAAGTAGGTATGGTGGTTTATGCCTGTAATGTCAGCTAAGGGAGCTGGCCTAAATATCCCGTTTTACTAAGGTATTTATTAGTAAACTGCACCATGATTTCCCTGAATCAGTATTTTTGAGTTCATGAGATGAAGTTCCTCTACTTCTAGCATTCCCACATTTATGAGCTGGCATTTTTCGGGAGGAACTTCCTTTGCAACCTAAGGCTACGTGATTCCGACGGGAAAGAAAGATTCACGGCTCATCTCCATACCACACTTGGGCGGTGAGGGACAAGCCTGTCTTCACTGGATGTTCACGGGATAAAAACCCATCTGAATGACTCTTTCCCCCAGTTGTTTTGAGAGGACTTTATTTCGTTTTGTTTTCTCCTGTGACAGCCACAGCGAGACACGTGCACACCCCTGGCTTATCTTTGGCTACTCAGTCCTTATTCATTTCATCTTATTTCCAGACCCACCCCGCACTCCTTAAACAGATGCTTCTGGGGTTTTTTTGTTCCCAGAGTTTCCACGAGCAGGTGTCTTCAGATTGTAACCGGTGGGGACTCCCAGCTGGAACTCGCTCTTCCCATGCTATGCTGGACGCCAGCCCGGTTGTGGTGAGTCCCTGACTCCAGACAGAGGACGGCTGAAGCTCACGGTTCTTGACTCAGAATGTACTCAGCAATAGGAAGGAAGGTGCTATGCACAAGAAACGAGTCGCTCAGGTCAACCCCTCCCCCACCCGACCCCACAATAAAAATAAAATTGGGTCCTAACCAGTCCTCCCCGATTCTGTTTTCATTGTTATCTGTTGCACACAGACGGAGGAGCAGCTCCAACAGCCTCCAGCCACTCCGGGCAAACTGACAAGGATCCTACTCACGGAGATGAGGGGGAAGGCGGCCAGATTGCTTCATTGTTTGTTAGTTGGGAGCCAGAATCTTTACGGGGAGCCAGAGAGCTCAACCCCTTCCTCAGGCAGGAGAGGGAACAATGACCAGGCCCTGGCTCGTGCAATCAGAGGAGGTACCATTGTCTGCTCCATTGTTTGGCCATGTACTGCCGGCGGGAGCATGTTGCTACCCGTGGGAGGCCCTCCAAGGAGGCTCAGAGGAGGAGAGGCCTCGGGAGATGGCTGGGAACTTCCACACCAACATGGCGAGAGCTATGCACCTAAAACACCTGTACAGGAAGGTCAGGAAGTTGTGGTGGCTGGGGTGAATGGGGAAAGCCACAAGGCAGGCAGGGATAAAGGGGGCCTGAGGAGAACTGGGGAGAATGGGAGGTGGGCAAGGAGAGAGCGGGGTGCACAGAAAATGGCCGAGTTAGGGTAAGATTTTTCCAGTTGTGCAAGAAAGTCTCCAGAACACTATAACCCCCCTCCATCTTTGTTTCTACCTGGGCAAACTGAGGCACAAAGGTTAAGTGGCTGGTACACAGCCTTCTCTGAGCGACTACAACGTCAAAGCTACTCCATGACACATGAATGACTAGATTTCTTCTCTGGTTCCAACAAAACAATGGTTTTCCTCCATCCAGAGTTAAGCAAGGAATACATAAATACTCTTGGGAAATCCTACAGCTTTTCCTAAGTAGCTTTCCCAGGGACTAGTGCATACTTCCAGCAGACAATTTGGTGAACTTTAGGCAACAGGACTTGAGCTCTGCGACCTTTTCACGGCCCAGTGAGGCCCCCCACTGCCCGGACAGCCCCTTGCTACTGCTTGGCCACGGGTCCACTCTCCCCCCTGCCAGGCACAGGGCACACGCAGGCTTTTAGAGTGTCCAGTAGTCCATTTCACCACTGTCCAGTCGTCCGGTTCGCCTTGCTATCCAGGCACTCGGGGACACGGATGTCTGACAGAGTTCCCACTTCTATATTTCTGACATCGCACCTCTATTCTGTGTTTTCAATCTTGCTTTCATGCTGATGACACACTAGGACTTTTTCAGTAATCTGGACGGTTCACCCCTGCGGATGATCTCTCGGGGGCCAGCTCCGGCTTTTCCCCTGTCTGGGAAGCAGGAGGACAGCAGTGATGATTCCCGTGTGAATAGCTGGCTGGAGGGCGCCGAGGGCCATGCCGGGGGATGCGTGGCTGCCCGGGGCTGGCAGAGGCCCTGAGGAGCATGCACGAGCAGCGACGTCTATATCCACCCTTCTAACATGCATGGCCAAGCTCTTAGACATTACTCCTGCATGTCTCTTAGCTCTGTCGATTGATAAGAGCTGCAATCACAGCCACAAATTTACAGCTAATTGGCACACACATTTAAGTCACATTACAATAAAAAGTATGTGCGTATTGGGAACTGTAAAAATTCCTCCTCGAAGGTGCAGTTTAATCAAGGAACAGTGAGATAAAGCTATAGGAAAATTGCTAAACCTGGCTCGGAGGACGCTCTACCGTCTCATTCTGTGAATTCAGACCGTGGTGAGGCAGGGGAAGCACACAGCCGGTGAGCGACAGGGCTGAGCGGCAGGGTCCGCGCAGAGTCGGGACTAAGAACATCTCGGCTGCGCTCATTCATTGCTGACAACCGCACTGGGCCTTTGCCAATTTTCAATAAGACTTCTGCTAAAATGGAGATGCAGAACCTCTGTTTTCTAAATCAGACTTTTCCATTGATGAGTGTGTGGTAATGACACCCCAAACCTCTCATTTAGGGGTAGGAGTCACAACTGTCTGGGGTGGAAGGAAAGGCTTTCCTGACAAAGAGCAAAGTGGTACAGTGGAGACAGCCAGGCCCCGGCCCCTGTGTGGTCCCCACGTGGTCAGGCCGACCCTCGGATGGGGTCTGGGGTGAGTCATAGCAGCTCTGCTCTAGAGCCCAATCTTCCAGCAGACGGGGACCAGAATAGATTTGATGGTCTCTGACACTTCACTGCTGAGGGCTCATTATTATCCATGCTTGGCCCTAAATAGAAGCAGTCTAGACTCTGTGTAGGCTTATTGTGATCATTTTACACACACACACACACACACACACACACACACACACACACAGGCCTACAAGGCAGCTGAGTGGTAGAGTCTTTGCCTAGCATGTGCAAGACCCTAGGGTCCATCACAGTGAAAAAAGATGAAACAAGTAAAGAAAATGTGTGTGTGTGTGTGTGTGTGTGTGTGTGTGTGTTGGAGAGCACCAGACCACCTCCATGCTAGCTATTTCTGGGCAGTGGGGTTGTAAGTAACCCTCTTTTGCTCTCTATGTTTGGATAGACTTTGCAATAACAGCTATTGTTCTCATAGTCACCCAAAACCACTGTAAAGAAAACAAGATCCTGTACAACAACTAAGTATTTTGAAACGCTATGATGGGTCCGTCTGGAGGCTCTGGGACGGAGACCCTGTCCAGAGGAGGCCCGCCTCCTGCCGGGCAGCGGGTCTCGGGAAGTCCCAGGGACGCTGGCCATCACCAGCGCAGAGGGGACCAGCCGGGCTGTGCTCAGCGCGGGAGGCTGCACGCGCGCTTCAGCCTCGCTGTCGTTCTGAACCGCTCTGAGCTCCTCCGGAATCCCCAGCATCCTCAGATAGCCAGGCTGGCTTCACAAAACAATTTCCAGCTCAACCTGCATCTTAGCATCAATTCATTATTCTACAAACTTCAAGGCTCAAGCAACTGGCTCTCGCTGCCCCCGCCTTGTGAGGAAGCTGGGGTCGCAGGCCTGCGCCGCACGTCCGGCCGCTCCATCACCGAGGGCTCTGATGAGCAAGTCCCCGGGGTTCCTCACCATCTCAACCCCCTAAACCCAAACAGACCCTTTTATACTTTTTAAAAACATTCACTGATTTTTCTTTGTTTCAGTATTACCTTCGAGTAGTTGCAGGGAGGGGATTCAACTCAACATGTCCGATTACAAGTACCACGCACCTTGATCAGCGTCTCCCGTCTCCCCCAACCCTTCACTGTAAATGAATCTCATGGTTTCTCACCCTCACTGAGCTGAAGGGATGAAAGGAGCCACAGGCTTTGTCGCTTCAAGTCTGGGACACTTTTAAAAGGTGAGACCAGGGCAGGGGAACGGCGGGGCTGGAACAGCTCAAGGCTGGGGCAGGCGCCGGTCCCGGGCAAAAGAGGTCAGTGCGCCTCGGATGAAGCAAGGCTGGGAACGGGCGGGCGGGGGCTGCAGGCTCTTGGAACTGGCAGCTGCCAACGAGGCCAAGTCACCTTGCTTGCTTGTTTGTTTTTGCGTACTGCCTTCCACCCAGGAGGGTTAGCTCATGAACACAGGCCTTCCTCTACCCAACCCCTGGGTTTTTTCTTTAGAACTCTGTGTTGAGCCGTGTGGGGCTGAGATTTCTCCCTCCTTCTCTCTTCCTCTGCTGTTTGGGGGGGCGGGTCACGCGGGGCGGTGGTGAAGAGGAGGGGGTGGGGAGCATTGCACAGGTTTTGCCCCGGGCTCCCGCAGTAGCGATTGCATGTGGCCGCCTCCGAGCCACCAGATGTGGTGAAGAAAGTAAGCCAGGCCCTTTCGGATTACAAATCTCATTTCAATATCTTTCCACAGAAATAACAATAGTCAATCCATGCATCCCGAGGTTTCCCAGAGGGGAGACACAGGACCACACAGGGCTCGCTCTCCAAACGCCAGGTGAAATAATGATCCTTACCACAATGTAAAAAAAAAAAAAGACCAACACAGCACAGAGACAGTAAAACAAGGCTGGTGTGACGACCTCCATCCACTGAAACATCAACACGGGCGCAACCCTGGGATGGCTGAATTCCGGAAATAATCCTAGCACTCGGCAAATTTGAACCGTAAAGCCTCAGCTAGCGAAATGATTCAATCTGGCGCAATGACTGCAGAACAAAATAATAAATAAAACCAGCTCAATGTCCAATTTCTAATGACAATCTGAAATGTCAAATAAACGGATTAAACTACCTTGAAAGCAAACTAACAGTAATTCTATTCTAACCACCTTTGTTGTCCAATGAGCCCATGCATTTTCACGTCAGAATCCATCAGGTTTGGCTAGTCCAATGGCAGCTTGCACCATTTTAATCTGAGATCATTCATAAGACTAAGATTTATGAACCTGGGCATGAAAGTGCATGCCTGTAATCCCAGCACTCGGGAGGCTGAGGTAGAAGGACTGAGAGTTTGAAGCCAGTCTGGGGGACATAGCAAGACTGACGAAAGAAAGGAAGAAAGAAAGAGAGAGAGAGAGAGAAAGGAAGGAAGGAAGGAAGGAGAGAAAGAAAGGAAAGAAAGAGAGAGAGAAAGGAAAGAGAGAGAGAGAAAGAAAGAAAGAAAGAAAAAAGAAGAAAGAAAGAGAAGGAAGGAAGGGAGAGAGAAAGAAGAAAGAAAGAAATGGGGGTAGAGGGAGGGAGAAAGAGAGAGTAGGGAAGAGGCAGGGGAAGAGGACTCAGGTTTGAGAATAAACTGAGGAAGAAAATAATTTGAACTAAACTTAGAGCAAACAAAAACAGTCAACTGTGGAGAGCCAAATGGTGGGACCGGAGGTAAACAGACCAAAGACCTGGAGCTCAGAGGGTTTGCTGGGAAGTTCTGGGACAGGGCGGTGGGGCACCCAATTATAACAGAATCAGAGACACCCCCACGAGCCAGCAGAGTCCTCGCAGCACTTGCCTGCACTGTGGCTTTTCTCTTAGGAAATGCAGAAGTGATTTCCACTGACTGAAGGCTCATGGTCAAGGGCACTGCGCAATCTGACCCATATCACTGGACCAGGAAGGAAAATCAGCACTCAGAAAAAAGCAACTCCAACCAACAGATATTCGTGGGTTTTTTTTTTGTTGTTGTTGTTGTTTTTTAAAGGCCAGATGGCGGCCAAGGTACCTGCGGCTCAGGAGTGTCTGCCCATGCCCAGGATTGGAAAGCAGTTTGGGCTGATCAGACCCAGGTCTCAAAAGAAAACCAAACCCAAACTCTTGGCTATTTACAAGACAGTGTGGGAAAGCCAGGGCTGCAGAAGGCTGCCCCGAAGGAATCTGTAATCTCGCTGAAGAAACAAACTACAAAGAGGTGAACAGTGAAGCAATGACTCATGATTGGGAGGAGAACCGGCCGACTCCAGCAGCTAGTGGAGGGCTGAGGGCCGAGGCCTAGGGACAGCCCGGGAGGCCACCCCGGTCTCCAGGACCATCAGGAGGGCCGGTTTGGGGAGCTGGGGCGGGCTGTGTGGACAGCCGCGCTGAGGGGTCCCCGGAGGGTGAGGCTCCCTTCAGAGCCACAGCGGCCACAGGCCTGATGGCCCAGGCACTGAGAGGTGGCAGAATGAATGCCCGCAGAGACGCAGAGGGCATGTGGGCCTGGCAGGGCCGGGAAGGGGAGTGTGAACACACCAGTGGCCCAGCCAGCGGGTACAGTAAGAAGACTCCCGTCTTCGCTTCCAGCGATGGACAAAGACTAGCACCAAGACCCATGGCTCTGAAAGAGACACATCTAAGCTTGAATCCCAGTGTTGAGTTGCCGTGTTCGGTGAGCTAGGCCAGCCTCAGTTTCCCCATCTGGAAAGTAGGGTCTTTGCGAAGGTGAATAGAAACAGCTTGGGGCCTGGGGTGTGGCTTGGTTAGTGTGTCTGCGAAGCCCTGGGTTCAACGTGCAGCGTTCACACAGAAATAATGTGAGCAACACACACACACACACACACACACACACACACACTGTTTAAACAGTCTCTTATCCCCAGACTGCTCATGTCTGTAATCCTAGCTACTCAGGAGGCTGAGATCTGAGGATCACGGTTTGAAGCCAGCCTGGGCAGGAAAGTCCGTAAGAGTCTTATTTCCAATTAGCCACCAAAAAAAGAAAGAAAGAAAGAAAAAAGCTGTAAGTAGAGCTGAGGCTCAAGGGCTAGCGCACTAATCTTGAGCAAAAGAAGCAAAACTCAGAGCCCGGGCCCCAAGTTCAAGCACCAGGAGCACAAAAAAAAAAAGAAAAAAAAAGATTGGCGTTGGTATTACTACCACGGGCAGCCCGGCACAGTGTTCTGACTCAGGTGGATCACACCAGGTTTAGGCCCAGCGTTTCACGTGGCTCTCACCTGTGTCCTGGTGAATATCTGTCATGCTAGTCATTTTGAGAAACTGCCATCCGCATGATGTCAGTGACCCCAGACTATGTCTCCTGATGAAACCGCCGTGCAGAGGACACCCTGACCTGCCCCGCTGCCGGGGAGGAATTCCAGCTAAAACGCTTCTCATAGCAAGCCAGGTGCTGGTGGCTCACCCTGGAATCCCAGCTACTCAGGAGGCTGAGAGCTGAGGACTGGGGATCAATGCCAGCCCAGGCAGGAAAGTCCGTGAGAGTCATATCTCCAATGAACTACCAGAAAACCAGAAGTAAGTGATAGAGTGCTAGCCTTGAGCAAAACACATGAGGAGGAAGAGGAGGAGGAGGAGGAGGAGGAGG
>NW_012267228.1:2025852-2034177 GCF_000151885.1 Dipodomys ordii
AAAGTGTTGATTCTGAGCGTGGAGCCCAGGGCCTCACACTGGCCAGGCAGTAGCTTGACCACTTGAGCCACGCCTCTCGTCTAAGAATTTGCTCCACAAACCCTGCAGCTCCTTCCTGTCACGTAACCCCAGCACCCTGCTGCGATGACACGGATCACACACTGGTCACGATGGCCGCTACTCAGCTGTCTGTCGGGAGCCTGGAGGATTGTGTGTGTGTGTGTGTGTATGTGTGCGTGCATGCGTGCGCGCACACACACGCAGACCATCACCCTCTGTTTGGGTGTGTGCAGTGCCTTGAACTCAGAGTCTTGCTCTCTTACTCAGTTTGCTTGCTCACGGCTGCTGCTCTATCACTTGAACCACACTTCCAGCCAAGCTTTTGGTTGGCTAATTGGAGAATGGAGTCTTGGGACTTTTCTACCCAGGCTAGCCTCCGTATATGATCCTCTAGGGCCTCAGCCTCCCGAACAGCTAGGGTTATACTGGTGCTGGACAGTGGTGGATCTAATGCCAGACAGCCCAAACTCTACCCTCAGAGCGTGAGCCGTGAAGTTGCTTCCACATGCACAGGCTGCCAGGGAAGCAACTTCCTTCCTCCAGCCCCCGCCCCCCACCTCCTCTGCTTCTTCATCCCACAGGAACCCAAACCCTCTCAGGCAGGAGGCCTCGAGGCTTGGCTCTTCCCAGGACTGCACAGCCACCTGTGAAGTGAAGACACTTCCCACAGGTGTGCCACAGCCCGTGTCCACCTTGAGAATGAACGGACCAGTGGCAAAGAAGAGGAGGGCAGGTAGAGCGATTTAGCTGGGCGTGGTAGCTCTCCCCTGTCATCCCAGCATTCAGAGGCTCAGGCAAGACTGTGAGTTCAAGGTCCGCCTTCCTACAAAGCAACAGCCAGCCTCAAAAAGCAAAGCAGAGCAAACAAGAAAAAGTGGAGGCAATCTTAGAAAGCAGCTTCTAAAGTGCTCCCCAGCGCTTTCTAAAGCTCTGGGCTCAGCAGCCTCTGCTGTTAAAAGACCCGGATACATCCTCGAGGCAATCTCAACTCCATTCCCATTTTATTTCACCCTACCCTATGTTAAAAGACAACCACCACAAAACCCCGAGCCCACGGCGTGCTGAGAAAGCCCGCACGCAAGCACAAAGGCGAAGGGCTCAGGCTGTCCCTGTCTGCGAACCATTTTAATTTTACTCAGAACCCTGCAAGAGCTGTGCGTCCACGCCAGCGCCCGGCTTCCTCCCGCTAACTGCTGCCCAAGGAAATGGAGCCACGTTGGAGGCGACCATCACGATCAGAAATGTAATTCACGATCTGACAGTCCTATGCGTATAACCATTGCTGTCGGCGGGTTGAGGGACTTGAGGTCCAGGTCCTTAGCCTGACCCACAGCTGGGGTCACAGCTCCGCTGGCACCCCGTCCCCACGGTGTCCCCACCCCTGTCCTGTCACCCCTGTCCTGTCGGGTGTGTAAATGTCTCTGCTCGTGGCACAGCCAGTCACCTTCAGACTAAGTCACCAGGCCGCCTGTGAGCCATGCTGTGAGCTCCAGCCAGCGCTCCGCAGACTGGCTGAGCCCCATTGTTATGCAAGCCCTGGCCCCCCCACTCACACCTTCTTAGGGCTCTGGCCTGGCCGGTGCCCCTGGGCCTGAAGATGCAAATCGGGCTGAGCCCTCCTCCCACAGCTCCCGTCTCTAAGGCTTCCCCAGGCAGAGCCTCCCCCAGGCTGGCTGGGTCTGTAACCACATCATGGCTGTCTCCGTCTGTAACTAACTATATCCTCTCCCAGCAGGTCCAGGCGCTGTTGTGGTGCAGGCCTGCTCCTTCTCCTTGCCTGGGGACAGGATCACAGGATCACGGACTGTGGTGTGGTCTACAGTGCCACACAAAGAACCCCCAATGGGAGACCTGAGTGGGAGTTTTAGGGCAGGCTTTGACTTGATGTGTCATCCTGGACAAGTCACTTCCCTGGTCCTGTTGGTGGAAGGGAAAGGAGTAGAAGCGGGTCAATCTGATGGTGTGTGTGTGTGTGTGTGCGCGCGCACGGGTCAATCTGATGGTGTATGTGTTTGTGTGTGTGTGTGTATGTGCGCACGGGTCAATCTGATGGTGTGTGTGTGTATGTGTGTTGGGTACTTTGAGAGAGTTGTGTTGTAGCCCAGCCTGAATTCAAATGGAAGACCCTTCTGTCTCTGCCTCCTGAGCTCCACCGGGGCTACAGGGGCGTGCCACTGGTCAGTGGTTTTCGGGTTGCTAGGCAGGCACTCTGCCACCTGGCCAGGTCTGCAACCCTTTTTTGCTTTAGTTTATTTAGCATCTCCATTTTTGTCTGGCTCGGCCTGGCCTGGATGAGGGTCATTCTCCCACAGATGGGAACCACAGATGTGCTCCACTGCCCCTAGATTCTTGGTTGAGATGGGGGGGGGGAGTCTCTGCAATTTTTGCCCTGGCAAGTTCAAGCCCCAGGATTGACAAAAACAAACAAATAAATTGGTGCCAAGTGCTGATGCCCATCCACAGGGATCTGCTGCAGAACAGTGCAGGCTTGGCAGTGACTGGAAAAAGTAAAACATCAGCTGGGCTGTGTGGTGCACACCTGTAATCTCAGCACACAAGAAGTGGTGGGGCAGGAGGACGGCAAGTTCCAGGCTGGCCTGGGCTACGTAGCAAGGTCTTGTCCACAACATAAGTAAAATAAAATACAAATGAAACCAACAGGATTAGCATCTGCTTTCGCTTGGATGTGGCTCGTTCCCCCGAGATCCGTGCCTGGGAAGCCCCAACCCCAGTGTGGTAAGGTTAGGAGGAGCTGGCCCTTCAGAAGGCAGGGTCTAGTGGGAGGCATGGCCCTTCAGGAGGTGGGGCTTGGTGGGAAGAAGGGGCCTGTGGGAGGCATGGCTCATCCGGAGGTAGCGCCTGGTGAGAGGCAGGGCCTGGCAGGGGGTGGGGCCTGGCAGGGGGTGGGGCCTGGCAGGGGGTGGGGCCTGGCAGGAGGCCGTGAGGTCATTGGGGGCGGTGCCCCCAGAGGGGACAGGGCTGCTCTCAGCACATCTCCTCTGCTGTTATAGAAGCACAGGCCTGGCCCTCCCTCCCCTTGCCTCTGCGGCGCCAGGCTCCGTGGGGAGATCCCCTTCAGAGCACCACCAGTGACTGAGTTAAAGTCAACCTCTTTTCTTTGCCAATGACACAATCTTGGGAACTGGACGCACACACGGGACCCAGCAATTCTGCTCCTCAGCACAAGCCCAGGGAGCATCAATCAGCCTCACCCAGGGGCTTGAACACGCAGCGTCAGTGCAGCGTCAGTAGCATAAGCAAAGGGCAAAGCCCCGAACTGCCCGTGGACAGACGGGAAGATGCACAACATACAGTACTGCTGATGTACAGAGTGGAATACTATTTAGTCAGAGAAAAGAACAACATTCTGACCCTCACCATAAGATGGACGAACCTTGAGACACTGAGAAATAAAATCTTCCATGACCCCTCCACATATGAAATAATTCGAATAAGCAAATTCAAGAGGCCCAAACCAGAACAGAGGTGGCAGCAGGCAACGCGGGGCGGAGTGAGTTAGCGTGGGGTGGGCGTCCTGTTGCAGGCTGGGGCTGAGGATGGAGAGAGGGCCAATGTGATTATTATCAGTGAATTTAGTTAAAATGGTTGCTTTCACCTTAAATGTATTCTTGCTACAGTTTAAAAGTGATTTGTTATTTACTGGTTGGCCATCTAAACTGTTACTCTACCGATGATCTAATAGAGATACAAAATGTACACTCTTCCCTACCAAGCCTCTCTGGGATCGGCAGGTGACCGGGCCCGGGAGGGGAGTGGGGGAGGGGACTGCGGGCTGAGCTGCGCAAGGCCGGATTCCATTCCCAACATCACAAAAGCAATGAGCACAGCCCAGGGCGGGGCTCCAGCCCGCAAAGGTAGCTACCTGGGAGGCAAAAGTCAGGGATTGCTGTTTGAGGCCAGCCTGGGTGAGGTGCGGAAGGGGAAGCACATCCATCTTGATGGATGTGGATGTGGATGTGGTAGTTGTATGCCCCTCATCCCTGCTATGAATGGAAACACAAATAGGAGGATCACAGTTCAGGCCAGTCCCAGCATAAAGCTAGGCCCTGATCTCAAAAAGCCACACACACACACACACACACACACACACACACACACACACACACACACACACAGGCTGAGGATGTAGCACAAGTGGTACAGTACCTTCTAGCAAAGGTAAGGCCCAGTATGAGAGGAGAAGAGAGAGAAAAAGGAGAGGGGGAGAGGGGAGAAAAGGGAAGAGAGAGAGGGAGAGAGAGAGAGAGGAAGGAGAAAGAATTAATTAGCACTAACAAGTGTGTAACTAAGCACCTACTACACCTGCTTATTTTGTTCTAGGATTTCAGAGGCCCTCAGAGGTGATTTCTCTCTAACATGCAGCATAGATTTTTCCTCCACAGCAGCTCGGGCCGATGATTAATATCCTTGGTGGTAAGTGTTAAAAGTCTCAAGGAGTACTTGAAAAACAACTGCACTACAGATCTCAACACGCTAATTGCCTCTCATCCCTTGGAGCCCTGGGGAGTGGAGGTGATGAGGGCTTGAGGTTGATCAGAGGCAGAAGGTGACCACGGTGCTGCGCCACACAGCGTGTTCACGCGCAAAAGTGAACACGATGTCTCCCGTGCCCTGTGGTGCTCGTTCTACCAGCCCGTCCTGTCACTATGGTCCGGCTTGGGTGTTTTGCTGGCTGAGTGATCTTAGCAGAATCAAAGGCCGTTCCTGGCTGAAAACCCCTAGGATGTTAACACCTTTGTGGTGGGAATTGATAGCTCTGAGAACTGATCCAAATGGAATTCAGGGTCCTGGGAAGCCTGAGGGCTCCCCCCACGCTGGAGGAAGTGTTCTTGGCAATTTCTGTTGTCGTTGTTGGTCGTAGGGCCTGAACTCTGGGCCTGGGCGCTGTCCCTCAGCTCTTCAGCTCACGGCGAGCGCTCTGCCTCTGGGGGGCAGCTCCTCAGCCCCCTCCCCCGGGTCAGGCCTGTCTTTGGGATTGTGGCTTTGCTGTCTCTTGGGCTGAAACCCTGTGTGGAGGGGAGAGGGCACCCCTGCCTTGCACCCCGCTCTTCTTCTCTTCTTACAGGAATACCGGGTCCGTGGGCTAAACCGATCTGCACAGAAATGAACATGGGCTTCTTGGCTGGGGGGCCTCAGTGGTCACGCCAGGGCTGGGACAGAGTCTAGCTGGTTCACACTCTGCCTGAGCAGAAGGCTGTGACCATTGGGGGTGACACCTGCGCCCTCCTTCCCCTGTCCCCCGAGTTCTCGTGGACCTCTGTGCTGTCTGCGCAGGCCGGCTTGCCCGGGAGCTTCTAGCCACAGCACAGGACACTGTCGCTTCTGTGGCTCCTGTCCCAGTGTTTGAACTCAGGGCCTGGGGGCTGTCTCTGGGCTTCTTTTTGCTCAAGGTTAAGTGCTCTCCCACTTGAGCCACAGCTCTAGTTCTGGCTTTTTTTCTGAGTAGTTTATTAGAAATAAGAGTCGCATTGACTTTCCTCCCCAGGCTGGCTTCCAACTGCGATCCTCACATCTCAGCCTCCTGAGTAGCCAAGATTACAGATGTGAGCCACTGGCGTCCGTCAGAAACGGTTACCCTTGAAAGAAGATTCTGTGACATTCTATATTTTGAAAACACAAAAACAAAGTTGGGCTGGGAAGGTGGCTTAGTGGTAGAGTGGTTGCCTAGCATGCATGAGGCCCTGGGTTCGATTCCTCAGCACCACACACACACACGCAGAAGCGATGCTGTGGTTCAAGTGGTAAAGCATTAGCCTTGAGCAAAAGAAGCTCAGGGACAGTGCCAGGCCCTGAGTTCAAGCCCCAGGACTGGCAAAAAAAAAAGACAAAGTTGACGGGACCTTGGAGGAGGAATGGTTAACGGTCCGTCTCCCGCCGCGTTCTTCCCGGGGCGGCCCACGCCGTCAGCCCTGCGCTGTCTCTCCAGAGTGTCCACAACCCCGAGCAAGCCCCTCTGAGCCCAGCTGCGCCAGGTGCCTGACGGGCCTGCCCGGTATTTCTTTTTTCTTTTTTTAGTTTCTACCTAAGAAGCAACCATTTCTGAGAATCTGCATTTTCCCCAAATTTCAAAGCAGTACCAAGGAGACAAAAATAAAAACAAAACAAATGAAACAAAACATGAATTTGGACCCTTCTTCCTGCAGTCACGTTTCTCTGTTCACACCGCGAGGCAGAGCCGGGTCTCCACCTGCAGCGCGTGGAAGTTACGTGCTGGCTCTAGGCCTGCGGTAAATCCAAATCCATCTCCTCCAGCGCTCAGCTCACCTGGGTGGATGCCTGTGAGGGAAGGCGCTCTGGGTGGCTCTGTCCTGCCCAGCTTTCCAGCCTCTGCCCGCCACACTGGGGCGCAGGTAGCGGACACGCTGGTGCTGGCTGGGGACAGGCCTGTCACAGGGCTGGGGAAAGCTTGCTAACCTGGGGGTGGGCTCTGCGGTTTTGGGTTTTCTCTCAGCAGCAGCATGACTAAGTTTGTTCAGAAATGGAGTTCCTAGATCATCTCCCCACTAACTATACAAAACATGGTTTCTTTTTATAAAAAAAAGAGAAGATATTCTTGGCAATTTCTGTTGTTTGTCATGGGGCCTGAACTCTGGGCCTGGACGCTGTCCCTCAGCTCTTCAGCTCAAGGCTAGTACACTACTACTTGAGACACAGCACCACTTCAGGCTTTTTTTCTGCTTATGTGGTGCTGAGGACTTGAACCCAGGGCCTCATGTACGTGAGGCAAGCACTCTACCACTGAGCCACCTTCCCAGCCCTGTATTTTACTTTTAAATCAACTTCTATTCACCTAATAAATATTTCCTGGGTAACTATTACCTAATGAAACTATTCTTGCTTTCAAAACAACACAGTAAGCCGGGTGCCTATAATCCTAGCTACTTAGGAGGCTGAGATCTGAGGATCATGGTTTAAAGCCAGTCCAGACACGAAAGTCCATGAGACTCTTATCTCTAATAAACCACTAGAAAACCAGAAGTGGGGCTGTGGCTCAAGTGGTAGAGCACTTGCCTTGAGCTGAAGAGCTGAGGGACAGCACCCAGGCCCAGAGTTCAAGCCCCACGACCAACAAAAGAAACCCCCCAAAACAAAAACAACAACAAACCCCCACAGTAGCATATGTACAGGATTATCAAGTAAGTGTCGTGTGTTTTTTGTTTTCTTTGAGACAAGGCATGCTATGCTTCTAATTCACTGTGCAGTTCTGAGTGGCCTTAAATTCATGACCCTTTCCCCTCAGCCTCCCAAATGCTGAGACTGACAGGTGTGAGCCACCATGTTTGTTTGCCTTGAAATTTTTATTAAGGGAAGAAAAATAAATAACCACAAATTTTTGTTTATAGAATTAGGTTCTCAAAACTTCCTTGGTACCTCTGAAGGCAACAGTTCTCCTTTGATGTAGAAAGCCATGGAATTAGTATATCTTCAGAAAAGATCGAGGTTGCTCCAGTCTGCAATGGCTAAAACATTAAGAAAGGGTGGTCCTTAGGTGACCACTTTGTCTACCTGTGGGAAATGTGGAGCTAGAAGAGGGACAGTGAAGTCATTACTTATTGGCTATGTTGATTTTACTTTTCTAGGATATTTTCTGAGTACAATAAGTGTGATCTGTGGAGGGACTGGCCGAAGTGTCTCATCTTTTTCTATCTACAGACATAAAAGTAGATAGAAAAATGACGTTGACTCTAATAAACAACACAAAATCGCTTGCTTGGCTAGATTTTTTTTTAAATGCCTTTAATAAATAACACAAGTAAAAACTCAAAGAAAGAAAGAATCCCAGGGCTAGAGACTGCCCCCGGCCTGCCTTCGGGTGCTATATCAAGTTAAAGCCATGGATGGCTATGAACTGCTAGGCCTCACTCTCGCACCCTATACCCTTAAAGAGAGCACCAGGGAGGGACCCAAGTATTTTTGGTGTGGATTTAATTCCAGTATTCCCAACAACAACAACAAAAGCCTCCAAGATTTTACGCCGGGGTGAAGTCCCCTGTGTGAGAAATGCTTGGAGCCCGCGGCCGCAATAGATGTCTGATGATCTCTGTGTAAGGATGACGGGGAAGGCTCGGGCGAGGGATGGAGACTGAGTGAAGCTGACGCAGATGAGGACTAAGGAAAATCTGCTCACCTAGAAAAGCCTGGCTTGGCAAGGACCTCCCCCCCCACTTCCTCCTATCACCTGGGGGAAGTCAAGTCCTGGCCATGTACCAGCTACTGTCCAGGCCAGCTGGTCTTCAGGGAGGT